>NW_028274807.1:119334955-119659330 GCF_037043125.1 Eumetopias jubatus | reverse complement strand
GTTTTATCGCTACTGACTCGCACGCACCCTCTACTCCCATTTCAAAGTTAAATCTTCACTGTAGAGACAGTAGAGACAGGCCTACTCTAACATTTGCAGAGTTTAGGGTGAGGGTACAAACGGAGGTCCACATATTTTATATCTCAATATTTAAGTTATACATCAAACGAACACACTGCTAATTAAAATATGTCTTATCCTGCTGCCATAACAAATATACCTTCATAACTACCTGGAAAGTCGGATTTAAATTTAGAATTCTATGCCTCATATGGCCAGAGAGAAGAAGCTGTCCCTGGCCCTGTGTCCCGGGCCCACCCCCTTTCCTTCTCACTCACCCCCAGCACACACAAACCCTAGCCCGGGCTTCCAAGCCCTGTTGCACCTTGCAAGCAGCTGTCCCTTGGCCATCCCTTGGGCCCAGGTGCGTTAGCACATTAGCAATGTGTTCTGTGCGCTGGAGAACTGGCCCGGGGAAAAGGCCACACCAGCATCACTTGGGCAGGGAATTATGGGGTCCCAAGAGCTGAAGCATGGAAAGGAGGCACGTCCTCACTGTCCCGTGGATTCTTCAGTTCCTGGGACGGGCAAAGCCAGCCTAGGGCCCAAGCAGGCCCTTTAAAGTACAGGACTCGGGACAAGAAGCCTCCTCTTCCAGGCCTGAGAGTGATTACTGCACAGAAGTCCCTCCCGCTGTGCAGGTCTTATGATTTTTGTGTTTAACATTCCTACCTTGATAGGACGCCTGAAATTTCAGTCACTCAGGCAGAGAACTGAGCACTTCCTATTGATTGGGACTGAGCTGTAAGGTGAAGGAATGAAAAGATCGTTCTGCCCCAATATTCCCCAAAGGTAAATTCATTACATTTGAGTCTTCACTTACACTTTAGAGAAAGATCAGCCAATCCGGACTCAGGGCCAAACCCTGCCAAGCTGTTTTTGTATGGCCCGTGAGCTTAGAATGGATTTCATATTTTGCAAGTGTTGGGAAAAAAAAATCAAAAGAAGAAGACTATTTCAAGACATGGGGAAACTACATGAAATTCTAATTTCAGTGTCCATAAATAACATTTTATAGGAACACAGCCCTACCCATGTGTTTGTATGTTGTCTATGGCTATTTTCCCACTACAACAGCAGAATTGGATGGTTGTGTCAGAGACTCTGGCCACAGAGCCTAAATTATTCACTCTCTGATCCTTTACAGAGAAAGCTTGCCAACCCCAGCTTAAGAGTTAAGTTTCTTTCCTATGTTTCTCCAGAGGAGATTGGGGGGAGGTAGAGCAGGAAGGGGAGGGAGGGGACAAGAAAAGGGGAGACCAGAAGTTGACCAGGGAACCTGCAGAGCTTTACCTCCTTTCCCTTAGAAAGTGAAGCAGTACATGGGCATCCGGGGCCTGCCAAGAGGGCACTGGAGGACAGGAGGAAGGAGAAGTGGGCATGGTGCCCTGTAGCACCCAGGCCAGGCTTTGCCTTTGTGTCTCCCATTAATCCCACTTATAACCTCCACTTAATTGGAACATTAAATCTCAACGGTGAAAGTCACTACAGTTCCTTTGCTGTGTGATTATTTTTGTAGCTGAAGATGGCAGTGGGCACTCATCATTAGAACATCTAGAGCAGGAGTGCCTGGGTGGCTCAGTTGGTTAAGCATCTGCTTAACCTGCTTCTCCCACTGCCTGCCGCTCCCCCTGCTTGTGCTCTCTCTCTCTCTGGCAAATAAACAAATAAAATCTTTAAAAAAAAAAAAGACATCTAGAGCACTGCTGTACTAGCATAGCAGTACTAGAAATACAATGTAAGCCAGAATATAATTTTAAACTTTCTAGTAGCTTCATTTAAAAAAAAGTAGAAAGAACCAATGATATTAATAAAGTATCTTATTCGATCCAATATATACAAATTACCAACTCAATATGTAAGCAATGTAAAATTATCAGTGAAATATTCTGTATTCCTTTTTCATTCTAAGTCTTTTAAATCTGATGGATATTTCACACAGCACATCTCAACCTGAAAATCTCATGATCCATTTTTATCAGAAATACTTGATCTCTATATCTTATGAAACTCACAGTTGAAAAAATAAGTCATATACTCAAATTCTTCTAAACATACTTAAACATTTTCTAATAATTGAGACAAGTTTCGGTTCTTAAATATAAATTGAAATTAAATGAAATTAAAATTCAGTTCTTCAGTTGTACTAACCACATTTTAGGCGCTCAGTTGTTACATGCAACTAGGGACTACCATACCAAACAGAGCAGCTCCACTTAAATCCACAACACAGAACCGCCATGCATTGTTCCCCGGGATTGGTTTCTAGCAACAACTGGGCAACACTGCAGTATTACACAGCACTTGTTCTCTCCTGTTAAGCTCTCTCAACAACAGGGAAACAAGATCTGTAATTTCTCCATGTTGGCTGCCTGCAAAGGTGACCCTCCTCAGGATCATCCACCTAGAGGAAATGGCTGATCTCCTGTGACCCCTAAATAGCCACCAGGAGGAAGATAGGGTCTTTTTTGGCCAACACAGTTTCCAAAAAGTCCCAAAGGTTGTAATATTTCCATACTGCCTATCAAATTCATAAATAAGTCTTGTTGGCTTTGCCCTTAAAATAAATTTTAGTTGGAGGATTCACACTCCCCAATTTTAAAACCTACTACAAAGCTATAGTAATCAAGACAATGTAGTAGCTGGCATAAGGAGATTATATATAATAATATATATAATTATATATGTACATCTATGTTATATGATACTATCTACGCTACTATACTACGGTACACTCCTATATAGTAGAGTACTATACTATATTATGTTATATAGTGTGTGTGTATATACACATATAATCTTTTATTCACTTGCAAAAACCTCCCAATTGGTTTTCCTGCCCTCATTCTTGCCCACTATAACCCATTCTTCACACAGCAGCCAACCCAATTTGTATATATGTGTGTGCATGCACATGCATGTGAGGGGGGATTTTTTAAATGTATTTATTTATTATGTGTCTAATTGATTTGATAATAATACCATGCTCATTAAAAAGTTGCAAAAATAGGGCGCCTGGGTGGCTCAGTTGGTTAAGCAACTGCCTTCGGCTCAGGTCATGATCCTGGAGTCCCGGGATCGAGTCCCGCATCGGGCTCCCTGCTCAGCGGGGAGTCTGCTTCTCCCTCTGACCCTCTTCTCTCTCGTGCTCTCTATCTCTCATTCTCTCTCTCTCTCAAATAAATAAATAAAATCTTTTAAAAAAAGTTGCAAAAATAGTACAAAGAGTTCCCATGTACCCTTCACCAAGCTTCCCCATCTTATGTAACCATAGAATAATCAACACCAACACCGAGAAATTTATACTATCCTATTAACTAATCTACAGACCTTACTTAAATTTCACCAGGTGTCCCATCACCGTCCTTTTTCTGCTTCAGAATCCGATCCAGGACCCATATTACATTTAGTTGTCTTGTCTCCTTAGTCTCCACCAATTATAGAGAGTTCCTCAGTCTTTCTGTGTCTTTTATAACCTTGACACCTTTCAACAACACAGGCTAGTTATTTTGTAGAATGCCTCTCTATTTTGATTTATCTGATGTTTACTCATGATTAATTTCAAGTTATGCATTTTTGGCAAGAACACCACAGAAGTGGTGTTGTGTATTCTTCTTGGTCATCTTATCAGAAAGCACATGGTGTAGATTTTTCCATTACTAGTGATCACTTAGTTAAAGGGGTGTCTCCAGGTTTCTCCTCCATAAATTCACAAGTTTTCCCTTTGTACAAAGAATCTTGTGGGAGATACTATGAGACTATGCAAACAGTCCTCTTCTTATCATGCTTTTGCCCACTAAATTTAGTATCGGTTGATGATTCTTGTGTGCACAGATTATTACCATGGAGTTTGTCAAACGATGATTTTCTACATCCATCATTTCTTCTATGTTAATTAATTAATCTCCTGTAAGGAAGAGCTGTTCGTTTTATTTATTTATTATACACGGGTATTTATTTTATTCTATGAGATATAATTCATTATTATCACTCTTTATTTTGTTGTATCAATTGTCCTGGATTTGGTGATTGGGAGCTCTTTCAAGTTGGCTCCTTTGCCTTTTGAAACATTCCCATCTCTTCCTAAATACTTCTTTGCCTTCTGGCACTGCAAAATAATCCAGGCTCATCTTGTACTTTCCCTGGCCCAGGCCTGTGGCCTCATTTTCTTAAAAAATCATTTGGCCCAGGTCACCCTCTGCTTCATACCTCTCAACAACTACTCAGAGAAAAAAAAATCCCTACTGTGGTTTCAAGGCCCCTTTTCACTTCTCAAGCCTTGATCCTTGCTGCTCTCTCCCATTGCTCACTTGTGCTCTGGGTACATGGTGTTCTGACAGCTCCTAGGACATGCCCAGCTGTTTCGACCTCTGGACCTTTGCACAGCTGGGTTTGGCACAGCACCCATCGCCTCCACAGAAAGGATTCTTACTTAACCTCTCTACCTAAAAGAGTTTCCAAGCGCTCATCCTCCAATTATCGCTTCACTGCCCACTTCTCCTTAGCAACTGGGCAGAATCTCTGCTGTGTTTGCTTTAAAACATACATACTGTCAACACTTTTTCTTTGTTTTTGGCATTTAAAAATCAGGGTTAAATAAATATGAGTGCAGCAGTTGTAAACGTAGATCATTAAGGCAAGCTGAATTGAGCATCAAGTCCAATAGTGTTGCCAACAGTGACATGACTTCCAACACCTTCCACAACCTTGGCAAAGTTCCAAACAAAACGAACTACATTCTTCTTTGATTTACACAATAGTTGCACCCGCTGGAAAATTCAGTGTTTATTAAAATCGAGCAGAAAATACTTTTGTGTTTACATATAAAACAGGATGAGGTTTTCAGCTCAGAGCACTATAAAGAAGTTTTTCCCTGACTTGAAGGTCAGGCAGGGCACCTGAGAGTCATGTGCAGTTTTCCACTGAGCCAGACTTTCCTGGGCTTTGCAGGATATTTAGCATCCCTAACCTTGCCAGCAGATCTCCAAACACTGTGCCAGGCAAATGGATCCCTATTTGACTAAGATTTCTAAAACATTTAGATTTCTGAACCTACTTGTTTTAGATTTCTACAACACCTCCTGGGGTGGGGAAGAGCAGTGTTAAGAAGCCGTGATGCAGGACTGAGCCCCATAGACAAGGCAAGCAGAGAAACCACAGGGTGGGGCTTTTGTGTGTGATCACTCCATCTCACAATAGTCACTGTGCTATTAGAAGCTATAACTGACAGGAAGACACTCCCAGGCAAGAAGGAAAGAGAACATCCTGATCCCACCTAGGAGTCCCCCCTTCTTCCTCTGATCTCTCATAACACAGCTCCTCTCTTGGGCCACTGAGGGCTTCTGCTCTGTATAAGCATTGTCCAGGCACACAGCCATCCCCCCATTAGCCTCAGCTGACTCAGTCAAACACAAAAGATACCTACCTCTAGGATGCTTGTGTGCATTAAATGGGTAAATGCCTGGCACGAGGTAGAGGCTCCCTCCCATGCATCCTTGCTCTGCTGTCCTGATCTGACCACGCTAGAGTTATCCGTGGACACTTTGCTTTCCAGCCTTTGCCCACAGTTGGTGTCTCTGGGCATTAGTCACATTCCCAGCAGGAGATGGGCAGTGCGCTCAAACGATTTCACTGCAGAGATTTTACAAAGGCACTAACAGGCGGGCAGAAAGTAACTGACAAGAGCTACGGAGATACTAGCTGTGCAGAGAAGCCCTTTCTACCTCCAGACCTGAAGAACAGAGGAACGGGACAGAATTCCTGGAGTCTAGTAAATGCAGGGACTGCAGAAGAAGGTCTGCCCACCAGGAACTGTGGCCATACATCAGCAGCTCTCAAACTTTAGAGAGAATCAAAATCACCTTGAAGGCTTGTTAAAATACAGACTGCGGAGTTCGCCTGGAACCAAGGGGCCAAGAACTTGCATTTCTAACCAGCTCCTGGTCGTGCAGTTGTTGCTGATGTGGTGCCCAGTCTTTGAGAATCACGGCCACGGAGGAACAAACCACAGTGGGGAGAGGTGGAGGCAATATAAACACCTGACCTCTCTCCCCCTCCACCTCCCAGGCCTCTGCTAGTGTTTCCCACTGACTGAACCCACCTGATGCTAGAGGACAAGGAGCGAGGGTGGTGGAGGCTGGGCAGGTCCTGCCGCTGAGACCCAGAGCCAAGAAGAGAATGGAGCCGAGAGGTAGAGAACAAGGAACATCGGAGGCTGCCCCAACCTTCCCCTTGCCCTCCGATCCCCCAGCCCAGTAAGCAGAGGACCCCGTTCTCATTCCAGCACTGTTTTCTGCCCTGTGGCTTCTTTGAGTATTATTCTAGAGTGCTAGAATAGATTATATTTTGTTCAGAGGCTTAAAGAAAATTATGATTCTCTCGACTCAATTAAATTAATAAGCTTCATGTCTTGTTGCCCTGTAGTAATTTTACCCATTTCATGCGTTGAGAGATTCACATCTGGAATGAAGCTGTCCTTCTTCACCCCTCTCAATTCAGCCTTTTCCACAGCTGTTTCCAGGGGGCCTGTTTTCTGATTAATACACAGCATTTTTTTCTTAGAATTTAAGGTTTTTTTAAAACACTAAGGAAATGATAATAAAATAGTACTTCTTAGACTCCATCACAATTTTGCTTTTTATACCTCTTGCTCCCAACTTTGAGGAGTAAAACGTTTTTATCTTTTTTGTTTTTTTTTTAGCAATGAGCCTGAATCTCTGAAGACTTGGCATGCACAGTTCAGAAGGAAGAAAATCAAATTAAATTCCATTTTCTGTTTATGAATGAAAGCACTAACCATTGTTAGTAGTTCTTCAAAAACCCCAAGTCGCCAGAGTTATCCCTGAGACTGAGACAATTTTCACACAGCAACTCTCAGAACTCAGGCAACATTGATAAGGAGAACAATCAGGCTGGTAGATGATCCCAGCCAGAAGCCCACAAGGGCTGGAAGGTGTCAAAGTCTGACTTAAAGGAAGTTTGTCTTTGGCAGCCTCTGAGTCACCGAATGCCTTCACAGAATGCCCTCCTGCTGCCCTCCAGCCACCCACCAGGGTTCCTGCTCTGCCTCTCTCACTGAATCACCTTGCTCTCCACCTACAAAGGTGAAAGGGCTTATCTTTTGTACCAACTCTCATCCAGTGGTGGTGGTGGCCTGTACCGTTGTGTTGAGATGAACTACAGTGTTTCTCTTCTAGTAAAACAAGGGAACACATGAAGGAAGAAGATAATTATGAATTATGGTAAGGAAACAAATCAAACCAATGAGAGTAACTGGTGGGGGCAGCTTTAAATAGAGGGGCTGTCAGGGAGACTGCTCCATGGTATTTGAATTTAAGCTAAAGAATCGTGTTTTTTTAAAAAGATTTGTTTATTTGAAAGAGAGAGAGTGCGCACGCACATGCGTGTGAGTGAAGGGAGGGGCAGAGGGAGAGAATCTTCAAGCAGACTCCCCATTGAACCCAGACCCCATGACCCATGAGATCATGACCTGAACCAAAACCAAGAGTCCGTTGCCCAACTGACTGGGTCACCCAGATGACCCAAGAATGGTATTTTTTTTTTTAAGATTTTATTCATTTATTAGAGTGTGTGTGCACATGTGCAGGGATAGGGGCTGAGAGGAAGGGACGGGGGAGGGAGAGGTACAAACAGACTCTGCACCAAGCATGGAGCCAGATGTGGGGCTTGATCCCACAACCCCAGGAGCACGACCTAAGCTGAAATCAAGAGTCAGATGCTCAAGCAACCGAGCCACCCGGGAGCCCCAATAAGATTTCTTTAAAAATGTATAAAAGTGGGCAAAGGACTCAAGTAGACATTTCTCCAAAGAAAATACACAAATAACCAGTAAGCACACAAAAGGTGTTCAATATCACCAATCATTAGGAAAATGCAAATCAAAATCATAATGAGAGCAGTACCTGGGTGGCACAGTCGGTTAATCACCCGACTCTTGGTTTCAGCTCAGGGTCATGAGATCTAGTCCCACATTGAGTTCTGCACTCGGTGTGGAGTCTGCTTGAGATTCTCTCTCCCTCTTCCTTTGCCCCTCCCACTCATGCTCGCTGCCTCTCAATCTCTCTCTCGCTCTCAAATAAATGAATAAATAAATCTTTAAAAAAAAAACCCACAATGGGATACCATTTTGCACCCGTAAAGATGAATGGCTATTATAAACAAAACGACACATAACATAACAAGTGAGACAAGGATGTGGAAAAACTGGACCCCTGTGCATTGCTGGTGAGAACATATAATGGTACAGCTGCTGTGAAAAACAGCATGGCAGTTCCTCAAAAAATAAAACATAAAATTACCATATGCTCTAGCATGTATACCCAAGAGATTCAAATAAATGTCTGTATATGTTCATAGCAAGAGTATTCAGAATAGCCACATGGCAGAAGCAACCTGTTATGGGCTGAATTGTGCCCTCCAACCAACCAATTTATATGTTGAATTCCTAATCCCCAGTACCTCAGAATGTGACCATATTTGGAGATAGGGCCTTTTTTTTTTTAAGATTTTATTTATTTATTTGACAGAGAGAGCAAGAGAGGGGACACAAGCAGGGGGAGGAGTGGGAGAGGGAGAAGCAGGCTTCCCGCGGAGCAGGGAGCCCGATGCGGGGCTCGATCCCAGGACCCTGGGACCATGACCTGAGCCGAAGGCAGATGCTTAACAACTGAGCCACCAGGCACCCCGAGATAGGGCCTTTAAAGAGGTAATTAAGGTAGTGTGGCACCCTAATGTAATACAACTGCTGTCCTTATAAGAATGAGAAATTAGGACAAACACAGACAGAAGACCAAGATACAGGCAGAAGACAGCATCTACAAGTTATAAGGACCCTGTAAGCCTGAAGGAGCTGGAATTATCTTTCTACTTAAGAAGAAAAGTTTGATTTTTTTTAGTCACCATATCAACTACTGGTTAGTGTTGAGCCTGGGATAAATTAAAAACCCTAAATCAGCTTCTTCTGTTTCTTTTAAAAATTTTATCTTCAAAACTTTCCCATGTGAAATGCTGTTGATTCAGATTTCCTCACTTTAAGCTTATGCAATGGACTTTTTTTAAGACCCTAAATTCAGATTCAACTAGTTCAGTGATTTTTTTTGTGTTACACTCGGGAGCTGCCCTCATGGTGCAGGTCCCAGCATTGTGGCCCTATAATTATGTGTTTTGGGAGCTTCTGTAAATAATTGCCTTGGATGGGGTCCAAGCAGCCTTTTACTGAGTTCTGGTGTGTACAGAAAGGTGTTTCTGTGAACTGCCAGTGCGTTTGTTTGCTTAGTGGATCAGGGGTCACCAAACCCAGGAAAAACCTAGAAACCACAGGCTCTGTCCCCATCACTAGGTGAAAAGCAAAACACCTGCGTACAACCAAATGCTTTTGCAATTTCCTGTACCTATAGTTACTAATATGGTATTTATATAACTGGAATTCTTTCTGTTGCAGGTGACAAAAACTCAAATCAAACTAGGCACAAGAAGGAATTTGATGGTTTCTTAGAGGAACATCTTAGGGAAATCGTCAGGCATGACTGGATCTGGATGCAGGAACCTCTCTCCATTTCTAGAAGGTCTTGTCTTCTTTCTTCCTGAGATTGTCATGTTGTAATTCTGCTCAAGCCTTTCCAGCAAACCCAGGCCCAGCACTTGGTCAGAGCACACCTGGAGGGTGGTATGCCATGTGGGAAGTCATTCTCCAAGCAAGGAGTGAACAGGTGCAAGGGGACACAGGTGGTGAGTACCAAGGATGGGGCGGTGGGAGTCGTCTGCCCCAGCAGAAGGAAGAATTTTATCACTGATACTGTTTAGAATCACCTGTACCTGAATCATTATGCTAAACAGCTGTCTGACAATGAGTCAGTTTTTGTTACTGTTTTGAAATTATCTACACATGTTACACAGAGTTATCTGCTCCCCTTCATTACTGCACCCTGCACCCCGGCTCCCTGTACCTCGGCTCCTGCCGCCCTGGCTTTGGCTCATGTAGGAGTCTGTCCCTTCACTCAGCATATTTCCCCGATGGGCTTATCCACTCCACAGCTCCACCAACCACCTCCTGGCTGGTGGCTTCCCAATCTCTCTCTCCCCTGGCAGCACCGTCAGCTGCCTGTAGGACCCTTCCACTTAAACACCCCACTGTGTCTGAAATGAATTCCCCTTGCTTCTCCACCCACGCTTCTGATCTCACCAAGACCCGTTTCTGTAACAGGCAACTAAGATAACTATCTGGAATGCATAGGTTGCATCCCTAGACTTGAACACAAGTCAGCAAAGGCCTCCCTGAAGCTGCCCCTACTTGGGGGCCTCTCAGAGACAAGGCCCTGTGCTGGACATCCTCTGGGGCGGACTGAATGTGACCTGACATTGACATCAAGTTGTCTGTTCACAGATCTCCTTCACAAATGCCCAAGACACATGGTGCCTATGCTCTTCCCAGCCACTTTCCAGACAAGAAGGGGAACAAAGTGCAAGTCTCCTTCCACACTTCTTCCCATTTCTTTCCCCACGTGGACTCCTGCTTTTGTGGTGCCCAGGCCCCGAGGAGGCATTCGAGAATGCCTGAAGAGGTTCCCTGGGTGGCCTCCCGCGTACAGCTGGCAGGCCCTGAGGCCCATGTGGGGGAGTGGAGGCAGGGTTTAGGAGGTAGGGGAGCCCCAGAGAGTTCAAGCATTTCTGAAACTTATCTCCAAACCTCATCCCTAGATACCGGAATTTCAGTAATTTCAGGGATTATTTGGATTTATTTGCACAACACCACAACCTTTATTCCCCAACCGCGACAAGGCTAGTCCGTGCATGATATTCATTAGAATGTTTACCAAATGCACAACAGTCTTTTTTACATTTACACACTCACCTATTCTTTCCAACCACCCTCTGAGGGCTGGAAGAGTTATTTCCCCACTTTAGAGAAGAGGAAATTAACATGACTTGGCTTTGATCCCACAGCTGGGACCAAACCCAGACCTAGGCTACAAAATCTCATCCCATGCTCGTTGGAGGGAAGGATGTCACTACTCTGGGCAGGCCTCTTCCACTCACAAGACGCCTCCCCCACTGGCCTGTCCCCACAATCAAAGTATCATCATCACCAAAAAACCATCCCTTTGAGGAATGGCTGAGTTATACATTGGCTGGCTGGTGTGAATTTATTTGTCAGATTGCCTCCTGAGATCACAGGACCAAAGATGTGGGCATATTGCCAGGAAGAAAAGGAAATACTAGCAGGCTGCCAAATGTCATGTGGAAAAGGGGAGAATTGCAAAGTGGGCCCCCATGGGTGACTGAGCACCTTAGGGCATGGGAATTCCTAGAGTAGAACCAGAACCAGCCAAAGGACATTGTTTTGCCTTCTGGCTGTGTCTAGGTTCTCTTCCCACACAGACAGGATCAGAGATCAGGGACAGACACAACCCCTCTAGCTGCATTCACCCACCGGTAATCCTAAGGCTAAGTGTGCTCTGCAGAAGGACAAACACAAGGAAGGACAAAAGAGATAACATATGAGGTTGTCACTTAGACTGGTGCTCTTCCCTAAAGCTGAATAAGGAAAGGGTTAAGGTATCGGCAGGGAGAAGTAGGGGACCCCTGGCTGGGCTCTGAAACTATTCCTGGCAGGCAGAAGCGGCTAAGCCAGTGTGAACAAGAGATAAGGAAACAGGGCGCCTGGGTGGCTCAGGTGGTTAAGCGTCTGCCTTTGGCTCAGGTCATGATCCCAGGGTCCTGGGGTCAAGCCCTGCATCGGACTCCCTGCTCAGCGAGGAGCCTGCTTCTCCCTCTGCCTGCCACTCCCTCTGCTTGTGCTCTCTCTCTCTCTGTGTGTCTCAAATAAAAATAAAATCTTAAATTAAAAAAAAAAATTTTTTTAAAAGGAAACAGACCACCCGGCCCTAAATGTTAGGGAGTTTTTTCATTGGCGGCTGCTGCCAGACCTCAAAGAATTAAGTCAGTAAGGGTGTTATCAATAGTCCATGCTCAAACCAAGACAGCACAAGAAACTCAAGGCCACAAGCTTCCCAGTCAGTACTCTTATAATAAAAGACTGCCACTAAAAGCCTTCAGTGGCAACCCATTCGGGACCCCTCTCACTCTAGAGAACTGCTTCTTTGCTTTCTGCTCTCACCTTCACTTAATCAACTTTCACTTCACTTCACCCTTTTGTGCCCACGAGATTCATTCTTTGACTCCATGAGACAAGAACCCTGTAATCCTGTAACAAATCCACTGACTTGTCTGACTCTGTCATGAGCTTGGAGCGACATCAGCTCTAACCATGGTTCGTTCAAACATTCCCTGGGCACTCCATGCTGCATTCTAGGGAGCCAAGGACAAACAGCTGGTTATACCCTTCAAGCCATCACTGATTTTCCAGCCTCTTCTAAAAACCCCAAACTCCTTGGGCAACTTGACCCTAGAGTTTCTTAACCTAGGATTCGTTGGCTCCTGGAAGAAATCAATGGAACTCTTTCATGTTTTTATTTATGACTATGAATTTTTCTGGGGAATAGTCCCTTCCTTGACTTCACCAGATACCCACAAAATAACCCACTGCTTAGGTCATTGCCAGAGCACTGCTGCAATGTTATTCTTCTGCAAAACTTCCAATAATACATGTGGTGCTGGAAATCCTTCCCGTTTGAAATAGCAGGTTCTATAAAGGGAATGGGTGCATTAATGAACCAACCCTGTAGTTCAACTTTCTCTATATAAGTTACTTTTAAAAATGAGGACTAATTTTTATTCACATTTGGTAACAGGAAGCTAGAGCTGTCAACACCGACATTTATACATGTCATAAAGGCTCTAAAATAGCACTTGAAGCCAGCCACTAGATTCCATAAAGCTCATGCCTTAATGGAACCATTCTTCCCTTCTTATAAAACAGTCTCCACATTTATAAACATGTTGTCAACTGTGGCAAAGAAACATGGGTTTGTTGTTTTTTTATTTTTTTATTTTTTTTTAAAGATTATTTATTTCTTTGACAGAGAGAGAGACAGTGAGAGAGGGAACACAAGCAGGGGGAGTGGGAGAGGGAGAAGCAGGCTTCCCGCTGAGCAGGGAGCCCAATGTGGGGCGATCCCAGGACCCCGGGATCATGACCTGCGCCGAAGGCAGACGCTCAACAACTGAGCCACCCAGGCGCCCCCGTTTTTTTTTTTTTTAATAGTAGCACTGCTGTCTTGCAGAAAGAACTATTTACATTATATTTTCAGATTAATATTAGACTGGTAGAGTTTAAGCAGTGTTTTAAAGGGTGAGAGCCTGTTTTCCTCTGCAAAAGTAAGATTAATTCATGCTGTTTTAAAGAAAGGAACCCAATCTATTTTGATGGCTTCCCTGCTGGTTGCGAGCTGAACGGAGGGTTTTAGCAGTTCATTTGGAAACTCAACAAAATCATAGCAAGTGAAGGAACACAAAAATTTCATATGCAAAGTTTCCTGATCGCATCTGTACTTAGCTACTTTACTCCCTCCTCCTTCGCTTTTCTTCTCCTCCTGAAAGTGTTTGAGTTCATAGCAGGGGATTCACATTGCAGCCAGCCCCCCAAGGATACTTGGTATTTTGAACAACTGTCAATTATGGAGTGACTGCTGGGATGGGCTTTACTAGAGGAAAAGACTGAAATCTAACTGTCAAGGCAAGACTGACACAAAGTAAGTAGAAAGGAAGGAAGATGATAGGTAATTAAGTAGTATATGATGAAGCTCTGACTCAGTGCAATTTGAGTTTAAGGAACAGAGATGGCAATGTTGGTAAGATTATTGTGATAGAAATAGAGGTAAAAATCAAGTTGGACCTTGAAAGAAGATGGTAGTGGTAATACTAAAACCAGTACCATGAAGAGGGAAAAAAAAATAAAGTAAGTATCAATTTTTACAACGTATTTCCAGCAAATGCTTTCTTTGTATGAATTATCTTGTTTAATCTTCAGAGCAACCCATTCCACAGATGAGGAAACTGAGGCTCGGAGAGTTTAAAGACCTTGGCCAATGATGGAATCAGGTTTTCTGCAACCTAAGCCCATGTTGTTTCCACCACACCACATATACCACCTCCCCAAGATGTGGGCAACAACAACACTCTTCCTCTTCTCTTCATGAAAATTCTTTTAATATTTGGAATTATTAAACTTGAGTGATAAGGTTCAAGAAGAACCATCTCCTGACTTCACCTAGACTCTCAAAAGGTAAACATGGCTTTTTTTTTTAAAGATTTTATTTGAGAGAGAGTGAGAGAGAGAGAGAGAGAGAGAACGAGCAGGGTGGGGGGGGCAGAGGGAGAGGGAAAAGCAGACTCCCTGCTGATCTGGGAGCCCGATGCAGGACTCAATCCCAGGACCCTGAGCAGAAGGCAGATGCTTAACAGACTGAGCCCCCCAGGTGCCTGATAAACATGGGTTGTTAGCTGAGTCAGAGAAGACCTGGTCATTCATCTGGCTCAGAGTGTGTCCCAAATACCCTAAGGAGTGGGATGAGAAGTAAGGGACTTCTACAAACTAGAAACAAAAGATTTGAGAGGCCAAAAGGAAAACCCGTAGTCCCCAAGTAGGAAGAGGCAAGGAAATGTCTAGCTTTCTAAGAAAGATGACCCAATGCTGAGACACTCCAGGTAAAGATGAGGAGCCCCAATGAAGCCAAATGGCTGCCTGAGAGACCAAGTCTGAGTAGTAGTATACCTTGGATCACAGGTGACATAATCCAGCTTAACCACAGGATATGAGTTACCCAGCCTCCAAAATAGCCCCAATGATCCCACCTCCTGGACTCTTGTGTAGTCCCTTCCCATAGTGCACCAAGGTTGGTCTGTGTCCCAATAGCATGTGAAGGAAGTGATGGGGTGTCACTTCTGAGATTAGATTACACAAGACTGGCTTCTATGGGCTTTCTTCTTCCTTCTCTCTTCCTCCTCCTCTTCCCCCTTCCTTCTCCTCCTCCTTCTTCTTTTCTCTCTCTCTCTCTCTCTCTCTCGATCCCTCTCTCTCCCTGAAGTCAGCTACCATGTTACAAGCATCCCTATGGAGAGGCCACATGGTGAGAAGCTTGACAACCACCCTATGAGTGAGGTGAGAAGCATATTCTGCAACCTGAGTCAAACCTTAAGACGACTCTGGCCTAGGAGACAGCTTCACTGCAACTTCATAAGAGATCCTGAGTCAGAAGCACCGGAAGCTAAGCTGCTTCCAATTCCTGACCTCAGAAACTGCATGAGATAATGAATATTTCCTGTGGTAAGCTGCTAAATTCTATATTAGATCATGGACAACTAATAAAGAATAGGACGGGCCATAGCAATCAGATAAACAAGATGCTCCTGATCAATACAGCCCAACAGAGGAAATGAGCTGTGATCCTCCTGTGGCCCCAAATTTCACCCCCCCCGTTCCATGCTTCCACACAGGCTATTTCTTCTGCCCAGGGCATCTTCTCCTCCATGTCTCCCTGTCTGCCTTCCAAGGCTGGGTTCCAACATCACCTTCTGCAGGAATCTCCCTCGATCACAGCTTGCTGAGCCATTCTGCCTTCTAGGACCCCTCTCTTCCTCCCCACTCCGGGCTTCCCTTTATCACAGCCATGCTTTGTTATGCCTATTACTCATCTGTCCATTCCACTAAACTGTGAGCAACTTCAGGGCAGGGCTGATCCCAGCATCCAGCTGAGAACTTGGCACCTAATAGGTACCCAGGAAGGTGTAGAGGGGTGTCTGGGAGCTCAGATCTATAGAAAGCTTCCAGAGAAGAGAAACAGTTGACAGCAAAGCAAATGGACTGGCTTGCAGAGAAAGGAGCAAATCTTCAGAACACCCAAGAAAAGGACTTCTTCCCAGAGAAGCCAGGCGCCGGTGCAGGGATCAAGGCAGCTAGGCTACCTGCCTTGGAGGGGAAACACCACTCAGAGTGTGCTGACTTGGGGCCCCAGGTCTGAGACCGGGAAGCCAGCTCAGGTCAGGACACAGCAACCAACCAGACCCAGACGTCATGCCAACCCCATTGACCTTGGCCTAGAAGCCAGACAGTCTTTATTTAGGATCCAGACAGAGCAGCCATGAGGGAAAGGAGCCAGGACTCAGGTGTGAGATCAGCAGGGTCAGCCAGTCTAATCTGGGACTAGCTTTGGTTAATCAGAAACTAGGTTTCTAGAAGATGCTTGGATAGTAAGGCAGTGGGGTAGGAGAGCAGTATACGGGAGAAATTTTGCATTTATTTCCTTTTAAAGATTTAATTTGTGAAAACAAACTTATGGAAGAATTTTTTTTTAAAGATTTTATTTATTTATTTGACAGAGAGAGAGACAGCAAGAGCAGGAACACAAGCAGGGGGAGTGGGAGAGGGAGAAGCAGGCTTCCCGCTGAGCAGGGAGCCCGATGCGGGGCTCGATCCCAGGACTCTGGGATCATGACCTGAGCTGAAGGCAGACGCTCAACGACTGAGCCACCCAGGCGCCCTGAAAACAAACTTATAAGAAAGGGATTTTTCCTACGTCATAATCAAGACACAGGGATAGGGAAGGAGGCCATCCTGATATATGCACAAATGGGATATGCCCTATTAATATAAATCACTTCCTCCAGCAAGCCAAGCCCTCCATGATGAACCCAGCCCAACTCTAATCTCCAGCCACAGCCTTCAGGACATATATGCCCTTATTTCTATCCCTCACCAGGCTCAGTTTTGAGACCACATAGGTTTATATTTGCACACTCTTTGGGTTAGGGTATGTTAAGAACAAGAGAAACCAGGTTATAAATGTGTTCCCCTGTTTGTCACTTGTTTTCTTCCTTTGTGCATGGTATTTCTTTGCCCTAAAGAAAATTTGCATCTCTATAATCATATTTATCAGTCCTTTCTTTTATGCCATCCAGGTTTCGTGCCATGTTTAGAAGAGACCTCCTCATACCCAAATTACATCTTCTTTTGGAGTCTCCCATGACTTCTAAAATGTTTATGGTTTCATTTTTACAATCAATTTTATTGAGGTATAATTACGTATAATAAAATGCACTGAGTTCAAGTATACAGAATATCGTGTGAGAATTGTACAGCATGTCCTTTGATTCTGGCTTCTTTCGCTGAGCTTAGTGTCTGTGAGATTTATCCCTGTTATTGCATGCATCTTCTCTCTTTTTTATTGTTGAGTAGTATCTCATTGTATGGATAAACCACACTTCGTTTATCCTTTCACCTGCTGGATATTTTCCAGTTTGGGGTTATGATGAATACAGCTGCTTGGCTTAGCTTTGTTTTCTTTTGTTCTGTTTCTGAAAATTTAAATTTTTTAATAAACTTTAGTTTTTAGAGTAGTTTCAGGTTCACAGCTAAATTAAGTGGAAAGTAGAGAATTCTCATATACTCCTGACTCTACACATGCACAACCACCCCACTTGTCAACATCCTCCACTTGAGTGACACTTTGGTTATCACTGATGAACCTACACTGACACATCTTTGTCACCCAACGTCCATAGTTTACCTTGGGTTTCACTCATGGTTGTGCATTCTGTGGATTTTGTCCAATGTATAATGACCTGTATCCACCATTATAGTTTCACTGCCCTAAAAATCCTCTGTGCTCTGCCTATTCATCCCTCCCTCCTTCAATTCCTAGCAATCACTGATCTTTTTACTGTCTCCATAGCTTTGCCTTTTCCAGAATGTCATATAAATGGAATCACAAAGTACGTAGCCTTTCAGATTGGCTTCCTTCACTTAGTAATATGCATTTAAGATTCTTCCATGTCTTAGGCCATTTCTTTTTGGTGCTGAATAATTTTCCACTGCATGGATGTACCACAGCTTATATATACGCCAACCCACTGAGGGGCAACTCGGTTGCTTCCAGGTTTTGGCAGTTATGGATAAAGTTGCTATAAATATCGGTCTGCAGGTTTTGGGGAGGACATATTTTCAATTCTTTTGGGTAAATTCCAAGCATGACTGCTGAATCATGGGGTAAGAGTATGTTTAATTTTGTAAGAAACTGCCAAAATGTATCCAAATAACTGTACCATTCTGTATTCCTAACAAAACTGAATGAATGAGAGTTCCTGTTGATCCACACCGTCACTAGCATTTGGTGTTGTCAGGGTTTTGGATTTGAGCATTCTAATAGGTGTTTAGAGGTATCTCATTGTTTTAATTTGCATTTTTCTTTTTCTTTAAGATTTTATTTATTTATTTATCTGAGAGAGTGAGTGAGAGAGAGAGAAGGAAGGAGCAGGGGGAGGGGCAGAGGGAGAGAGAGAAGCAGACTCCCCACTGAGCAGGGAGCCCGATGTGGGGCTCAATACCAGGACCCTGAGATCATGACCTGAGCCAAAGGCAGATGCTTAACCGACTGAGCCACCCAGGCGCCCCTTAATTTGTATTTTTCTGATGACATATGACATTGAACATCTTTTCATATGCTTACTTGCCATTTTTATATCTTCTTTGGTGAAGTGTCTGGTCAGATCTTTGCCCACGTTTTAATTACATTGCTCATTTCTTATTGTTGAGTTTAAGAGTTCTTTGTATAATTTGGATAAGAGTTCTTTACAAGATGTATGTTTTGCAAATATTTTCTTCCAGGCTGTGGCTTGTCTTCTCATTCTCTTGATTTGGCTTATCTTTTTGTATTTAAATCTTTGTTCCATCTGGAATTAATTTTGATCTAAAGAATGACATTGGGAGTCCGAGTTTTGTTTGTTTTTTGCAGATGGGATAATCTAGTAATTCCAACATGAAGTTGTTTTGAAATGTCACTTTTATACTAAATTCTTATATGTATTTGGATCTAAAAAACAGAATGCTTTTAAAAGTCTGTATCTGGTGGTTACTGAAAACAAGAGGTGCCTATATACTTCCTAACACTTCTCCAAATATGATAAAGTAGATGCATGGGTTCATCATGTCCTAAAATTTATTGTAAACAGCGGTTGTATAAGCTACACTGGGCTGGAATTTTCCCAAAGATAAACTGGGGGCTTCCTGAGAACAGAGACCATTAGGCTGGGAGCTCCTTGAATTTGTCTACTCTCCCAAACTGGTCATTCCCTATGGGCAGTAATCCAGTTACCTCCCCTATCAGTGGGCCAGATAATGCAGTAAGATGTTTCTCCCTCCATCCAGAGAAAGGGCCTTTTTGATCCTAGTAGAAAGGAATGCCCTGGGGCAGAGGCTCTGAAAATCACCAGATACCTGCCCAGCACATCCAGGCACTCTTTCCTTCTTGTTGACTATTTCTTAAAACTGGCCCTGGGGCTCCCTGAAGAGAAGATGGCAGTGTGTGCTGTGGCCAAGTAAGAATAAAGACCCTTTCTGTTTGGTGTCCATGGTTGACATTCCTCCTGGCCAAGCCAAAAAACCAGTTGGGGGTGGAGAGTGGCCTCCTGTAACCCACAGCCAGGCAGCTCAGGTCAGGTACACTTCCCCCTGCTCAGTGACCCCTGCAGGCAGAGGAGGTCTTCAGCCTGACCTCTCTACTTGCCATTCTCCACCTCCCCCAGCGCTGCCTCTGCCTTCCCCAGCATTGCCAGCCACGGCCTTCCCGTCCTCCTGGCCTTCTCTTTCCCTTTCTTTCCCTTTGAACATTTTGTTTTCCTTTCATCAAAATATGCTTGCAGCTTTCCTCAGGAGGGTTGAAGAATGGAGCTGAGCAGAGAATCCTCTGGGTAGCGTAGTTCTCTCTGTGGGGACAGAGCAGAGGATCCTGAGCTAGAACTCAGCTGAAAACCAGAACTGGGGGGGTTCGGTACTTTCAAGATTGCCACAAGTCAAAGTTGCTCACTGCTCCCCAGACATTGTATTAGCAAGAGTTCATGATTAATACTTCATGGAGAACATGCAATCAATCCATTAATAAAACATGCAATTAATTGTTCCCTCCTAGCAACCCTATCTTATCAAAGGCCTACAGCCTCAGGTTTCCACTCTGGGGCTCACTCCCCTCGCAGATCTGGTGGGCTCAGGTGTTCAAGGGAGATGAAAGAGCCAGCACCTCTCCTCTGAGTCCAACAGGGAACAGTGGGTGGCCTTGGAAGGGCCAGGGCAGGGAAAAGAGCAGGGTACTGAGGTGTATCAAGAGGGGGTTGGGGGAATGGAGAGTGCATTTCCGGCTCTGATGCTCACTGGTGGCTTCACTAAAGCCTGCATTTTCCTCATCTCTACAAGGATGGTGGCAATTCCCTCTCGTGGGATTATCCTGAGGATGAAATGAAATTGCATAGAAAGCAAGTATCTGCCACACCGTAGAGGCTCAATAAATGGAACTTATTATTCTAATCAAATTATCCAAGACTCATTAGAATGACCTTGCTTTATTCATGGGAAGTGCTGCTAAATTAGCACCCTCTATTCACTGTGCTGATGACTCTTGGCTGAAAATTACATTTTTATAAAAGATATCACGTACCTTCTCCCTCCTTCCCCATTCACTTACTCTTTTTATTTTTTTTTTTAAGATTTTATTTATTTATTTGACAGAGAGAGACACAGTGAGAGCAGGAACACAAGCAGGGGGAGTGGGAGAGGGAGAAGCAGGCTTCCCGCTGAGCAGGGAGCCCGATGTGGGGCTCGATCCCAGGACCCTGGGATCATGACCTGAGCCGAAGGCAGATGCTTAATGACTGAGCCACCCAGGTGCCCCCCATTCACTTACTCTTTCCCTCCCTCCAGCCTACTTATTACTCTTCTGACAGCACTCTGTCCAAGCCACCACCTGCAAGAGCCCTCTAGCGCATTTCCTATTTCCTTTTTTACCCTCCTTCCATCCAGTTTCCACATTACAAGAGTGGTCTTTGGAAATTGCAAATCGAGTCCTTGCACTACTATGCTTAAAGCCCTCCAGTGGGTTTCCATCTCACTTGGGCTAAAATCCTTGCTGTGACCCACAAGGGCTTACCTGAGCTGGCCCCTGGCCACCTATCCAACTGCATGTCCAACCAGTCTTTCCTTGCTCACTCTGCTCCTGCCGCACTGCCTTCCTTTTCCCTTAAACTCACTCAGGGCCTTTGCACTTGCTGTTCCTGAAAATGCACTGCACCTCTGTTATGGGCTGAATTGTGTCCTCCCAAAATTCACATGTTGAAGTCCTAACTCCCAGTACCTCAGAATGTGATTGTATTTGAAGATTGGGTCTTTAAAGAGGAGATTAAAGTAAAATCCTGTCATATGGGTAGGCCCTAATCTAATATGACTGGCGTCCTTATAAGAGATTAGGACACAGGCACACACAGACTAAGGGACAACTATATGAGAAGGCAGCCATCTGCAAGCCAACGAGAGAGGCCTCAGAAAAAACCAAACCTGCCAACACCTTAATCTTGGACTTCCAGCTTCCAGAACTGTGAGAAAATGGAGTTCTGTTGTGTAAGTGACCCTGTCTGTATTATTTTTGTTATGGCAGCCATAGGAAACTAATACAATCCCCATCTCCACATGGCTGGTTCTTTCTTACCACCCTCAGCTTTCAACACAAATGTCAGGTCCCCAGAGAGTAGTATATCCACAACCACTCAATCTAAACTACATTCTCCTGGGGCGCCTGGGTGGCTCGGTAGGTTAAGTGTCTGCTTTCGGCTCAGGTCATGATCCCAGGGTCCTGGGATCGAGCCCCACATCGGGCTCCCTGCTCAGTGGGAAGTCCACTTCTCCCTCTCCCTCTGCTGCTTCCCTTGCTTGTGCTCATGCCCTCTCTCTCTCTGTGTCAAATAAATAAATAAAATCTTTTAAAAAATAAACTACGTCCTCCCATCATTCATTTTTCTTCACAGTAAAAGTTTCATAGTACAAAGTTATGTTATTTGTGCACCAGCATATTGTCTAGAATACGAACTCAGCCAGGGCTGGGACCTCAAGTGTCTTGTTGTTCCGCGGGGACAGTACCTGGCACAGGGTAGGCACATGGAAAATATTTATTGGACATCCACGATGCCAAGTGCCAAAGACACTACAAAGACAAATACAAAATGGTTCCCAAGCTGGGGAAGCGTAGTCTCTGTTGTATGCCAGGAATCCTGCCGCTCAAGGAGTGCATGGGCTTGAGGAGCGGACAGGGCGTGATCTGCAGAGGCAGGCACTCCTGTGGGAGTGTAGGCAGTGGGCTGTGCACACTTCTGAGGGCCCTGCGCCTGCAGGAAGGGCTGCGAGAGCAGGCGGGAGAGGTAGACAGGGACTTCACCACAATGTGCAGGGCGAGGGAGCTGAGCTTTCCTCTCCCTCTCCCCATTCCTCTTCCAGTCTCTCTCTCTTTCTTCTTCCTCCTCTTCATCATCTTCATCTTCTCACTCTCTGTCTCATTCTTCCTCCTCTTCTTCATCTCCTTTTCTCTCTCTTTCTCTCTTATCCTCTCCCCCCCCCAATCTATCTCTCTCTACCTCCCCCTCTTGATAAGGAGGGAAAAAAAAATAAACCCAACCTCATAGTTGTGTTGTGAGAACAGAACGATATGATACATGTGAAACATCCACCACTGTGTTGGGTCCCTAATTGATAAAAATTAGTTGAATATAAGTTAGTCACATAACTGTAATAAACATTTCATTACTTGGACCAGAATGGATGGTATACTATTTCTAACCCACACCCACAATTTCACCAATTTATCAGTTCTTCAGTGACCTACCTACTACCTACACACATCTACCAGTTCACTACATTCTGTTTTCACATCTGCTCTTTGCCCATATAAGAGGAGAATCATGAACAACTTAATCTATAGGAATCAAATGATATGAGCGGTGGATGCACTCAAGCTTAAAGCAATCCTATAAATCAGCTAAAATTATTTTAACAATTTAAAGTTAATTCCATTGTTGTTGGAGAGAATAATTTGCCTGACTTGAGTCCTCTTAAACTTTTTTTTTTTAAGGTTGTATTTATTTGTCAGAGAGAGAGAGCGAGGGCGCACAAGCAGGGGGAGCGGCAGGCAGAGGGAGAGGGAGAAGCAGGCTCCCCGCTGAGCAGGGAGCCCGATGCCAACTTGATCCCAGGACCCCGGGATCATGACCTGAGCCAAAGGCAGACACTCAACCAACTGAGCCACCCAGGCATCCCATAAACTTTTTCAGATATATTCTGTTGGCCCAGAATCTGGTCTATCTGGTAAATGCTCAAAAGAATGTACGTTCTGCTGTTATTGAGAGAAGTGTTCTATACAAGTGTTCTATGCAATTAGGATAAGTTGATTGATAGTGCAGTTCAAAACTGCATATCCTTGCTCATTGTCTGTCTACTTGTTCTATCAGTTATTTAAAGAGGGGTATTGAAATCTCTGACTCTAATTGTGGATTTGCCTATTTCTCCTTTGCAGTTCTAACAGTTTTTTGCTATATGTATTTTGTACCTTTAACTTTAGGTAAATAAATATTTAGGATTGTTAGATCCTCTTGACGAATTGACTGTTAATTATCATGAAATGACTTCTTTATCCCTGATAATATTCCTTGGGCAGAAATCCACTTTGTCTAATAATATAGCCACCCTGCTTTCTTTTACTAGTGTTAGCAAGTATATCTTTTTTTTCTCATCTTTTTACTTTTAAGATATTTGTGTCTTTGTTACATTAGTAGGTGTTTTGGGGCTTATATGTTTTTAACTTATCACACGTTACATTCAAATGATGCTATTCTCCTTCACATATATATAAAAAACCTATAATCGTGTATTTTGGGGGCATATTTTCCTAATTCTTTGTATGCCTGGTAATCTTTGATTGATCCCAGACGTTGTAGCTTTTGCCTTGTTGGATGCTGGATGTTTTTGAATTCCTATAGAGATTTTTGGCCTTTGTTCTGGGGTGCACTGAAATGCCATATTAAATGCATTTTTTTTAAAGATTTTATTTATTCATTTGACAGAGACAGAGACAGCGAGAGCAGGAGCACAAGCAGGGGGAGTGGGAGAGGGAGAAGCAGGCTTCCCGCTGAGCAGGGAGCCCGATGTGGGGCTCGATCCCAGGACCCTGGGATCATGACCTGAGCCGAAGGCAGACGCTTAACGACTGAGCCACCCGGGCGCCCCCATATTAAATGCATTTAATAAACTAAAGTTTCATCCTAACATGTTTAATCTAGGGCTGATTCTTCCCCACTAGTGAGGCAAGACCCTTCCGTGTGCTCTCCCCAGCGCCCCGTGATCTGTGAGGTGTCCCGCCGTGCTGATGGGGATAGGCACTATTCCTGGCCCTGTAAGAATGCCACCTGCTGTTCCCTCTCATTCTAGGAGGGGGATTGTTGCCTCCCGCCTCGAGTGGTTTCCTCATGTGATTAGTACTCAGCTAAAAATTTCAGGAGGACCCTCTGGGGTTCTTGGTACTCTGTCCCCCACACTCTGGCTGCCTTGGTCTCTCTGAATTCTCAGCTGTGTGTCCACAACCCAGGAAGTCTGCCAGCTCTGCCCAGTTTCCATCTTCCCGTGGTGTAGCCGAGAACTCTCTCCCAGGCAATAAGCTGGGGCAATTACATGGTTGACTTTGTTTCTCAGCTCTCAGGAATTATTGTCTTTCATGACTTGATGTCAAGTGTCTTAAAACCACAGTCTTAGAAACATTGCCTGGTTTTTGTATTTCTGATTCTTGGCACTCCCTCTTGTTTGGCAGTAAGTCTTACAGAGCCAAAATTATGGAAAAGCTGTGAAAGCAACTTCAAGTAGTTTCCAATGTCAAGAAGAAAAACAAATTGTTTAGCTGAGGCCAAGAAACTGGATGGTGATGGTCTCACTGACATCCTGGAAGAATACATGAAAGGGTTAAGGATAGAGGGAAACATTCTAGTACAAAAAAGTTCTTGGTATCCTGTATTTCTGGGAGATTTAGGGGCTTTTCCAAGGTAATTTTGACTATGGGGTGTGGGGCTTTTCCTTCCAGCACTGATCGTTGACCCTAAACCCAAAGTACCATGAGACTCCCCAGTCCTGTTCTCCATTTCCCTTCTGTTCTCTCAACTATTAGGCAACCTAAGAGGATATGGCCTGGAGTTGGGGCTGGTGAAGGTGAAAACCTGCTGAACCAGTTCTCCCCACGCCGGACTCAAAGGCTTGTGAAATAAAGCTGTTATCTCTCTTCTCCCCACCAAACATTTGTCAACTGCTGCTTCTCAGGGCATTGCTGCCAAACCAGAAGTTTATGCTTTTAAACCCTTGGCCCCTGACCCTGGGTACTGACCTAGTGCTCACTTCTTTCCCGGTACTGTGGGGGAGAGGTAATACAAAGTATCTGTTTTGGCTCTGGGGACGGAAAGACCAAACAAGCACACGTGACACCACTGAAGAACTCTCTAAGGGTAAATCCTAGATTTTCCTCTCCAGACTGAAAAGGCCCACTGAACCGAATAATGTAGGGACCTGATCACCACCATGGCACTTTGTCATGAAATTTCTCAAAACCAGGGATGAAAACGAAAGATTCTAAGAGTTGAAAGAGAAAAAGAATGTTATATATAAAAGACCAGAAGTAGAAATGGAGTCAAACATCTCAATATTAGCCCTGGAAGCTAGAAAGTAATGGGGCAATGGCTTCAAAAGTCGGAAGGGGGGGGCCTTGCTGGCTTGGTTAATAGAGCATGTGACTTTTGATCTTGGGGTTGTGGGTTCGAGCCCCACATTGGGTATCAACATTACTTAAAAATAAAATCTTCAAAAAAAGAGGGAAAGGATTTTCAACCCAGAATCCCATATTTAGCCAAATTATCAAATGTGAAGGTAAAATAAAAGCATGTGTAGTGGGTGCCTGAAGTGGTTCAATAGATTAAGCATCTGCCTTTGGCTCAGGTCATGATCCCAGGTTCACAGGATCAAGTCCCGCATCAGTCTCCCTGCTCAGCGGGGAGTCTGCTTCTCCCTCTCCCTCTCCCCTGCTCATGATCTCGCACTCTCTCTCAAATAAATAAGTAAAATCTTTAATTAAAAAAACATGCATAATAATAATAATACTTCCTATATACCTTTTCTTCGGCAGCTGCTGAAGGATGTACTTCAGCAAAATGAAGTAGCAGATAAAGAAAAAAAAAAAGAAACGTGAGATCCAGGAAACAGGTGGGGTTGTATAAATCCCAGGATGAAAACTGTGCAGCCAATAGAGCAACTAGTTCCTATTGGGGCAGGAAGATGGAATATTCCAAGAGGGAGGTCTTCAGAGGGAACAAAAAAATGGAGTAATAAGACTGATATTTAAACATTTAGAAAATCAGATTTCTAGGCCATCGATAGAGGTGATGTAGTATGTGGAAAAAATTAAGAATAGGTATAGAAAATTAAACCAACTGGGGGGAAAGTACCATTGTTAACTCCAAGAAGAGTAAAAAGTTGTACAAGAAACATCTATACCATTTGGCTTTGCAGTGGACAAAACTGACAGGGTCATCATAAGACAATCTCTGAGTTAACTCAAAGACTGATAGGTCTGGGAAGCTGCAACAGGGAAAACACGGGGCCGGGGGGGGGGGGGGGGGGGGGCGGGGCGGTGGGTGCCAAAGTGGAGAAGAGCTAAATCTACATCTTTGAGAGCGAGAATGTTCAAAATGAATCAACCTAGAAAAACAACACGAGGGGCGCCTGGGTGTCTCAATCAGTGAAGTGTCTGCCTTGGGCTCAGGTCATGATCCCAGGGTCCTGGGACCGAGTCAGTCCCACATCGGGGCTCCTTGCTCAGTGGGGAGCCTGCTTCTTCCTCTGCCTGCCACTCCCCCTGCTTGTGCTTTCTCTCTCTCTGACAAATAAATAAATAAATACAAATCTTCAAAAAAAAAGAAAAGAAAAGAACAACAACATGAACTGCTATTACCTCTAGGAGCAAAAATGAAGAGACAAAATTAATGGGGTCGGAAGCCTCGTGTTTTTCATTATAACTTTTCTAACACTATATATTTATAACAACCATGTGCATTGCTTGCATTATTTGTTTTATTGTGGTAAAATATTCAGAACATAAAATTTACCATTTTAACCATTTTTCAGTGTACAATTCAGTGGCATTAAGTACATTCACGTTATTGTGCAACCATCACCATCATCCATCTCCAGAACTTTTCCATTATCCCAAACTGAAACTTCATACCTACTAAACACTAACTCTCCAACCCCCCTTCCCCTAGCATCTGGTAACCACTAGTTTACTTTTTTCTCTCTGAATTTGACTATTCTAGATCTCTCATATAAGTGGAACCATATAATAATTGTCCTTTTACGATTTTTTTTTCATTTAGCATAATGTCTTCAAGGTTCATTCATGTTGTAGCATGTGTCAGAATTTCCCTCCTTTTAGGGGTGCCTGGCTGGCTCAGGCTGTGGAGTGTGCGACCCTTGATCTTGGGGTTGTGAGTTTGAGCCCCATGTTGGCTGTAGAGATTACTTAAAAACAAAATCTTAAAGGGTGCCTGGGTGTTTCAGTTGGTTGAGCATCTGCCTTCAGCTTGGGTCATGATCCCAAGGTCCTGGGATGGAGTCCCTCATCGGGCTCCCTGCTCCGCGGGAAGTCTGCTTCTCCCTCTCCCTCTGCTCCTTCCCCTGCTTGTGCTCTCTCGCACTCTCTCTCTCAAATAAATAAATAAAATCTTTTTAAAAAATAAATAAAATCTTTAAAAAAAGAATTTCCCTCCTTTTAAAGACTGAATAAATATTCCAATGTATGTATATATCATATTTTATTTTTTCCATTGTTAACAAGAAAGCCACAGGTCCAAAATGATGTCACTTAGACCCAGTTCCCAAACCAGGGCTAGATACACTATCTATTTGCAGTTTCAAACTCCCCCAGAAATGTAGTCTTAACCAGTCAGTCAGGAATTTTTCTTTTGTTTTCTTTTTTTAATTTTTTTCAAAATGTTTTTGAGAAGGGCAGGGCAGCAGAGGGAGAGAGAAAATCTTTTTTTTTTTTAAAGATTTTATTTATTTATTTGACACAGAGATGGAGAGCATAAGTAGGCAGAGTGGCAGGCAGAGGGAGAAGCAGACTCCCCACTGAGCAGGGAGCCCGATCCCAGGACCCTAGGATCACGACCTGAGCTGAAGGCAGACGTTTAACTGACTGAGCCACCCATGCACCCCAGGAGAGAGACAATCTTAAGCAGGCTCCAAGCTCAGCGGCCAAGCCCAGCAGAGCTGATCCCAGGATCCTGAGATCATGACCCTGAGTCAAAATCAAGAGTCAGACACTTAACCAACTGAGCCACCCAGGCCCTCAGTCAGGAATTTTTCAGTCAAGGCCAATGAATCTGCCACTTGGGCCTTCTCCATTCCCCAAAGAAAGATGGGTTCGTCAGCATAAGACCCCTTACTTTTCCCCCTAAGGGAAAGCTACCTTGCCTGAAACAATCCTTTTCTTTTGCTAATAACTTTCGTGCCCCACCCTTCTTCTATAAAAACCTTCCATTTTGTACATTTCCTGTGAAGGCCCCTGTATTTGCTAGATGGGGTGCTGCTGCCCAATTCCTGAATCATTTAATAAAGCCAATTAGGTCTTTAAAATGTACTCAACTAAATTTTTGTTAAACACCATTCATCTGATAATGGACACTTGGGCTGCTTCCACCTTCTGGCTATTATGAATAATGCTGCTAAGAACATTGGTATGAACTTACCTGTTTGTCTCTGCTTTCAATTCTTTGGGGGTATATACCTAGAAGTGAAATTGCTGGAACATATGGTAATTATGTATCTAAGTTTTTGAGGTACTGCCATAGGAATTTTCACAGCAGCTGCACCATTTTACACTCCTACCAGCAAAAGCACAAGGGTTCCAATTTCTCCACATCTTGGCCAATACTTGGTACTTCCTGTTTGTGTTTGTTGTTTTTAGACTAGCCATCCTAATGGGTGTGAAGTAATATATCATTGTGATTTTGATTTGCATTTCCCTAGTGATTAGTGATGTTGAGCATCTTTTCATGTGCTTAATGGCCATTTGGTTTTTTTTTTAAGATTTTATTTATTTATTTGAGAGAGAGAGAGAATGAGAGGGGATTGGGTCAGAGGGAGAAGGAGACTCCCCACTGAGCAGGGAGCCCGATGCAGGACTCGATCCCAGGACTCCAGGATCATGACCTGAGCCGAAGGCAATCGCTTAACCAACTGAGCCACCCAGGCACCCTGGCCATTTGTATATCTTCCTTGGAGAGATGTCTATTCAAGTCCTTTACCCATTTTTTTTAATTGAGTTGTTTGTTTGCCTTTATTACTTTGTAATAAAAACAAAGAATTAATAAAAGCAAGATCCCCACCCCCACCCCCATCCCCAAAAAAAGCAAGATCCAAATGCCAATAGGCAAGTTGGATTTCACAGCAGGGGCCCTTGGTAAGGCCCTAAGATGGATTCTTAAATGGGAAGCGGGTACTACTTCTGTATTACCACAAATTGTTGAAGTCCCAGGCATTGTCCAGACAGTACCCTTCTCTCTCTCAACAAAATCTATACGTTTCTTTGCAAGTTCTCTTCACCTTTCTAATACCCCTGTCCTGGAGGGTAGGAAAAATTGGATTTGGGTTTGTTTTTCCTAAGCCTCCTGGGACACAGTCCTGAACTGGACCCTAAGGGATGGTGTTTCCTACAAGCAAACTGTTCTGGGTAAAATCCCTTTCTTTAACCTCTTTATCTATCTCCAACACTAGCTCTGCTTTTACCTGTGTGTCTAAGAAGAACCTCTTATCTCTGAATGTGTTGCAGAGGGTGGCTGATGGAAGGGGTGCTCCATGGGAGATCAAACCTGCATTTGGGAACAGCTGCTCTCCTGACTCCACATGGGGCTCAGAGGTAAGAGCACACTTGTCCTCTGATGACCACATTCTTCATGAGTTCCTTCCAAAGCTCCCCACCCTCTGCCCTCTTGTAGTAACTATAGCTAATATTCTCCATCAACCAAAAAACAGTTGAGATGGTACAGAACAGAGGATGAGCTTACAGACTCTGGAGTCAGACTACCTAGATTTTCATCACAGCTCAGCTACTTGCTAGTTGAGTCCCCTTGACAAGTCCTCTAAGCATTCTGCATCTCCATTTCCTCATCCGTAGAATGTACCTCATTAGGTTCTAGAGAGGGTTAATTTACATACATGTGACGTGCTTGCAACAATGCCTGGCGCATGATGAGTGCTATATAGATCAGCTCTGAGAGGACTCCCATCGTGGCACAGAGTACCCAGAAGGGCACTTGCTCTGCTCCTACCAATGATTTCTTCTGAGCAGTGGGATTTAGGAAGGGAGGTTGAGGAGAGGATTTTAATTTCTACTTCATGCCCCTCTGTATTGTTTGAATTTATTACTTTTTATTAAAAGCAAAATAGGAAAATAAATGAATAAAATGGCATCTGGTTAAGAGAATGTAAAACAGTCTCTCCCAACCTCCCACTGAAATAGCTAAGAAGATACAGAGATTTTAAAAAACAACAACAACCAACAATCCTGGGGTGTCTGACCGTCTCAGTTGGGAGAGCATGTGCCTCTTGGGGTTGTAAACTCAAGCCCCACCTTGGGGGTCGAGTTTACTTTAAAAAAAAAAAAATCTTATCCAAACATTTAAAACTCATGTTGCCAGGGCACCTGCCTGGCTCAGCTGGAGGAGCATGTGACTCTAGGTCTTGGGGTCCTGAGTTTGAGCCCCAGGTAGGGTGTAGAGATTACTTAAATAAATAAAACTTAAAAAAAAAATAATAAAACTAATGCCAATCCAAAGCTTGAAACTCATACAAATTTTCTGTACCTACAAGACTAATAAAATCGAAGTGTGTGGGAAGGGTAGCATCAGTGTTTCATCTATGGTCCACTCCCCCACAAATAGCTACTAAAAACTTTTGTTTAGCCCATTAGCAATTAAAATTTGAGGCCAGTACCATTCAGGAAAGACAGTAGCAGTCCCTCTACCTCACAGTGAGCTTATCTGTTTGTTTTGAGATGAGCATCCAGTTGTGGCCACCCCTTCCCCATCAGTTTCTCTTTCCAGATTCAATTTAAAAAAAAAAAAACTACAACTCCCAGAAGACCCCTGGGCAAAAATAGGGGGCTGGGGGAGGTGAAGGTGTGCCTGACACTAAAGCGCGGTCTCGGCTCCACTCACCCCGCCTCAACATCCTTCTCCCGGAAAAGCACCTGGCAGCTCAAGAAACCTCCTCTTATGCTGGTCTTGAAGGATGTGCTCTAGTCAACAGGAGTGAAGAAATATGGTTAGAAAAGAACAGGCAGAGGGCAGTGCTGCGAAACTTCAGCAAGCCAGACAGCCAAGCCAACCCTGGATCTCCACAAGAATGGTGGCAACCACAGGCCAGTGGGCGGTCCCATGACAAACCAGGCAGAGCGTGCAGGGGGCAGAGTCTCGTTCCACAATGGCATCTGAAGGAAGTTCAAAAGGAAAGGGTCACAAATGAACTATTATTGCTCATAAAGGAAATAACTGTTACACATAAGAACCCTGGCTCCTTCCTTGCCAGTTTCAGAAGCTTCATTAAATGTAATTTACTGTGACATTCGCTATGTCAAAAACAGGGAGCTAGAGCTATTGTCTTAAAAGAAATACATCTAAAATGGTGCAGTCACTTTGGAAAACAGTCTGGCAGCTATTCAAAGGGTTAAACATAGAGTTATCCTAAGATCCAGCAATTACACTCTCAAGCACCTTACCAAGAGAACTAAAAATGTATGTCCATGCTAAACTTTGTACACAAATGTTCGTGGCAGGGGCGCCTGGGTGGCTCAGTCACTGAGCATCTGCCTTCAGCTCAGGTCATGATCCCAGGGTCCTGGGATCGAGGCCCGCATTGGGCTCCCTGCTCGGCGGGAAGCCTGCTTCTCCCACTCCCCCTGCTTGTGTTTACTCTCTTGTTGTGTCTCTCTCTGTCAAATAAATAAATAAAATATTTTAAAAAATGTTCATGGCAGCATTATACATGATAGTCAAAAAAACAGAAGTAATCCAAAGAGCCATCGGTTGAGAATACATCAACAAAATGGGGTATATTCATACAATGGAACATTATTGTTCAGTTGTAAAAGGTAATGAAACACTGATCCGTGCTACTACATGGATGAACCTTGGAAACATTATGCTTAGTAAAAGAAACCAGACACAAAAGGCCACGTATTGTATGATTCTTTTTATATGAAAAGTCCAGATTAAGCAAATCTAGAAAGATAGAAAGTAGATTAGTGGTTGCCAGAAGACAGGGGGAGAGGAGAATGGAAGTGACTGCTAGTAAATGTAGGGTTTCTTTTTGGGTGAAGAAAATGCTCTAGAATTAGATAGTCGTGATGGTTGTACAACTATGAGAATATACTAAAAACCACTAAATTATGCACTTTAGGTGGTTTATGGTATGTAAATGATACCCCCAAAAACCTGCTATAAAAAAGAAGTGGTCCCCAAATGCTAATGCAATGGTTTTGGGGTAGTACGGCTGGGTGACAATTTTTATTTTTTACTTTTCTGGGTTTTTTTTTTTTTTTCTTTTCAAAATTACCTTCCTCTAATGGGCAGCTCTTATTACTTCACCAACCGAAGCTCTGGAATCAGACAGACTCTGCTGGATTCAAATCCAAGCTCCTTCTGAATGAACTGGTTAGTCTTGGGCAAGTTACTTAATTGTTCTACGCCTCAGGCTCTTCATGGAAAATTGGGGCAATAATATTGCTTACCACAGGGTAGTTGCGAGAATTTAATAAGAGAATGATGTAAAGTGCTTAGATCAGAGCTTGGCATATTATTAAGTGTTCAAGAAATATCAGCTGCCATTTTTTGTTTAGGTGTTTTTTTTTTTTTTAAGTCTTATCTACATCCAACATGGAACTTGAACTCACCACCCAGAAACCAAGAGTCGAATGCTCTACCTACTCAGCCAGCCAGGTGCCCCCTGCTATTTCTGTTAAGACTATAAGACAGTAAAATACTACTACTAACTTTTATAGATAGTACTTACACAGCACTGCTGTGGATGCTTTACATATTTTAATGCATTTATTCCTCACAACTACCTTAGGAAGTGGGGTACTCTTATGCCCATTTTACAGATGAATATTAACTATGCTATTTGCCAGCGGCATGCAGTCTGTACATTTTGTAGGAATTTAGGAGTAGATGAAGAGCATAGAGAGCTGAGACAATCAAGGAGGACTCCATGAAGAAAGTGGCCCTGGAAGGAAAGTAAGGTGGCCCTGGATAATCCCACATAGGTGGGAAAGGGTGGTGAGGGCCCTGCAGGTGGAATGGAAGTTACCCAACAAATAGGTGGAAAATATTAACATTTGTTCAGGGTGGGTACAGATTACGTGATGAATACAGATGTGTTATATTATTTTCTGTACCTTTGTGCACCTTAGAAATAATTACTAATTAATAAAATTAAAAACATTTTAGTCACTGTGTTCTGGAGAAATAGAACATTTTCCTTCCCTGAGTCTTTGACTTATGTAGTATATATATATAAAACATCTCCTGGCAGGGCGCCTGGGTGGCTCAGATGGTTAAGCGGCTGCCTTCGGCTCAGGTCATGATCCCAGGGTCCTGGGATCGAGCCCCACATCAGGCTCCTGGCTCAGCAGGGAGCCGACCTCTCTTTCTCCCTCCGCCTCTCCCCCTGCTCCTGCTCTCTCTCTATCTCTGTGTCTCAAATGAATAAATAAAATCTTTAAAAAAAAATAAAAATAAATAAACATTATCTTCTCAGAACTTAATTTAAAAAAAAAATCTGGTTAGAAGAATTAGTAAATGTTAGTTCTCTATTCTAAAATAAACGTTAGTTTTTAAATTCTATTTGCCTGTTACTATGCCTGAGTTTTTTTCCATATGGATCTACCTTACTCCTTATTACAACTGCATGTTGCAGAGTAGCAATGGTCCATGATTTATTTCTCCCTTCCCTACTGATCCCAATTTTCTATTACAAGCATTGTTTGTAAACATTGTACCCTTGTACAGGGCCTTTCCCATGCACTGCCTGGGGTAGATACCAGGAAGCGGAAATGCCATAAATCCAATTTTCAAAAAGTGAATCAAACGGTGTGAATGCAAAATCTCTGTACTTCCCTCTCAATTTTGTTGTAAACCCAGAACTGCCTTTTAAGAAAAAAAATCTTAAAAAAAAAGAAAGTCAGAGACCCGGCACGCTGGCGAACTGGGAGTCCAGGCAGTTTCTCACGTGGTCCGGGCTGAAGCGTGGGGCTCCCAGCAGCCTGCCGGGCCCGGGCCCAGGTGGCACCGATGCAGCCTCCCCGCCCCGGATTAGGCGCAAGAGCACGGTGACCTACTACCCTCAGGACACGCGCTCCGCCCCGCCTCACGGCCCCTTTCATTGAAGAAAAACAAAACAAACAAACTAGCAAACAAAAAAAACGCCACCCTTGGCGATCACGTGAAAGCGGCGTGCCGGCCGCATGACGTCACGCAGCGCGGACCAATGGAAGCTTCTGTTTATGTCGGGGGTCACCGGAATATCCGAGCCCCCGCACGCAGCCTCGCCCCGCAGCCCAGTGCGCCGCGTCGCTCTCCGGCTCTGGTAGAGATCGCTCAGCTGGAGCGGGAGGTGGCGCGGCTGTAGCACCGCGGGGAGGGCCGCGCCGGTTGCTTTCTGCAGCCGCTTTTCCGCTAGCCGGTCCCCCGCCGTCCCTGGGGCGCCGTGCGGCTCTAGACCGGGACCAAAGCCGCCGGCCGCCGCGGGTGGCCGGATCCGCGTCCCGCCTCAGCGCCCGGAGGACATGCGGGAGAGAGAATGACCCAGAGGGACACGCTGGTGCATCTGTTTGCCGGGGGGTACGGTCCAGACAGGGCGTGCGGGCTGGGGCTGTGAGGGTGCTGGGCTGAAGGCCGTGGCCTGACACGCGGGCGAGAGAGGGGTTGAGGGGGTTCCAGCCCGCCGGGCCGAGAGGGCGACGCCCGGGCGGGGAGGGGTGAGGGGGCTTGAGCCGGGGGTTGCTGAGGAGGCTGAGGCCCGGCGGGGAGGGATGAGGGATGAAGCCGGGGCGAGACGTAAGGCTTTGGGCCCGCGGAGCCGTGGCGAGGCTGGGGCGGTATCCGAGAGTCTGATGAGCGGCGGGCGGGGCCGGGGGGGGGGGTGGAACGAAGCGGGCCGGAGCCACGCGCCGCAGCCTAGCGCGTGTCCGGGATGCGGGCCGCGGAAAGGAGCGTGGCTGCAGGCCTCGCGGAGGTTTCTAGGCCTGGGGGACAGGACCGAGGTGCGGAGGCCGAGGACAAAATGGGCGCCGGGGCCACCTCCTCCCTCCCCCCCTTGCCGCGCGGGCTGAGAGGCGTCCTCACGTCGCTCACGCCCCACCTCGGACCTCGGGTACCTGACTTCCCGGCCCGCGCTGCCCGGGTGGGCCCGGAGGCGGGGCGGGCTTCCCGCCCCCGGGGGAGGCTTTGGTGTTCACTCGCCCGCTGGAGCTGTAGGTTTCTCGCTCTTGGAAAATTTTCTGCCCGAGCTTCTCCAGGTTGCAAGATGCGGTGCAAAGCAGTATTTTCTTTGGGGTCGGATTCTTTTCATGAAAACCAACCCTCCCGTGCACCCGCTGCTTTTCGTCTGCTCAAAGGAGAAAGTCGGGGGTAGGGAGAGGTCAGATGTTTTGGAGATAGTTAACTGTGTGTACAAGATTAGGACTAAGCCTAAAGCCTCCGTGATTGTCAACCAAAATGCTACAGATATTTTGTTGAGCCAGTTGAGTCTCTTTTTTAGGTTGGTTCCTTCCAAATTATTGGGGAATCCTAGCATTTTTAAGTTTAAGAGTTATTTATCTGTAGGATCATAGTCATCAAAAAATGGCTACGGTGAATTATGCTAAGGCTCTAGATGGTCTGTATGACCATATAAAGTGTCATCCCCTTAAAGGGTAGAGTTTGTTTTTCAGTCAACCACTTTAAGACTTTATTGCCAATGGTGGTAATACTTTTCCTTAGGTTGGCACATTCAACAAACTTTCATTGTACACCAATCGTGGGCCAGCCACTGTTCTGGAATAGAAAAATATTTTTCTTTTAATCCGTGAGACCGAGTTTAGACGAAGTTTACTTTCCATATTTATGATACTTTTTGCCAGTAACCCATATTTCTGATATGTTAAAATAATCTCGGCAAATTAAATCTTTTTTTTTTTTTTTTAAACCATTAGCTATGTAGATGTTCTTGTAAAGATGTCATGTTAGGCAAATTATCCGGCTTCCTCATGTAATTCCATCACAGGGTAATATCTGAAAGTTAGGAGACCACACATCTACTTCTGCCTGCTATTTTAATTTGAGTGAAAAATGGACAAAACCTTTTATTTTAATTGCTTCATTTGTAAAATGAGGAAGGTGTACTATATGATCTCTAAGGCCCTTCCCAGGTCCTAACATTTCTATTACTCTGCATTCAAAATTCAAATATCAAGTTTTGTTAAAAGTAGGGTTCGGTAGTTTGCACTAAATTCCCAGTTTGGATTAAGATTATCTGTCACTTTTTTGTTATTAATACATGTAAAGGACCTCCTGGTTAGCTTTTTCTTTAAAAGCAGAAATGGAGTTTTTGCAGCATCTAAACACCAATAGATTTAGGAGCCTTCCCTGCCCCAAAGAACCTAGCATTTGCAGGTTATTTAGAGTATTAAATGAGGTACTGGGATTTAAGGGCTGTCACAACATAGGTGATCAGCCTTATAAATTCCCTTCCTTTGTATCTCTTGATTTTATATTTACATGTGGTTGCATAACTTGTTGCAGTAAAACCTGGTTTATCTTTTTTTTTTTCTGGTTTATCATTTTTAGAGAAATTTTAGGTCTGGGAAGGATGGTAAAGATCATCTGGTTCAGCCCCTTAAAAATATGGAAAAATACTGAGGTGTATTGATTTACCCAAGGTCAAACAGCTTTCTATACGTGTAAAATGAGAGGTAAATAGTCTCTATAGATCCTTCCAGCTCTATATTATATAAAGCCAATTTTATTATTTATATATTATGTATTATTATGAGCATTGTGGAAATGCAAATAATCTCTACAGATCCTACCAGCTCTATATTATATAAAGCCAATTTTGTAGAATATCCTGGAGGTCTATATGGTAAGCTTTGTGGAAACGCCCATTGGGTTGTGTCAGTTACATTGTTTTTTTTTTTTTTTAAGATGTGGGGCAGTTTATTATTTTCACAAATTATTCCTAGAGATCTGAGACTAGAGTACTGAAAAGCTAAATTCACAAAGAAAAATGGTCATTCTTGAAGTACAAAGATGTTATTAATGACTTTTTGTTTGTTTTGTTTTGTTTTCCTATTTATTTATTTGATGTAGGGTTCCATGATTCATTGTTTGCGTATAACACCCAGTGCTCCATTCAATACGTGCCGTCTTTAATAGCCATCACCAGGCTAACCCATCCCCCTACCCCCCTCCCTTCGAGAACCCTCAGTTTGTTCTCAGAGTCCATAGTCTCTCATGGTTCGTCTCTCCCTCTGATTTCCCCCCCTTCATTTTTCCCTTCCTACTATCTTCTTTTTTTAAACATATAATGTATTATTTGTTTCAGAGGTACAGGTCAATTTACATTGTTCTTAATTGAAGATGTTGAATTATATATGAAAGTGACTTATTTAGGCAATCACTTCTGGTACATTCTTCATAGAAAACTAGATTTCATTATTTTTTATCCTAATAGAATTATGTTAATTAGGAATTAGGAAAGTTATTTTTTACTTTAACAATAATGAATAGTTACAGAAAAGGAGAGAGATCTTTTTATTAGCTGTTGTAACTGGGCTGCTTCACACACAGGTACCATTTAGATTAAGTTATAAAAACTCAATATATTTTAATAGAACTAAATAACCTTTTGCAGTGGCATTTAATCTTAGGCAAAAATTGTCTGAGTATGGGGCCTTTGGATTGTTTCCCTGATGATTATAATTGTATTCAAGCATGTGTTTATCTTTCTAATAGCCTAGTAGCTATATTATTAAATCAGGAACATTTGCAACAGACCAGCGCTGGACCTTGGGTGTGGGTGACATACTCACATGCATAACTTACACTTCTTTAAGACACCCTTTGGTCCCATTATATTTTTTGCCAGAGTTAATATTCAGAGTTTGTAAGGCCATTGATTAGATCAATTGAGTTACGGAGGCAACTCGTAACAACCTGCCAAAAGGATGTAGGTAAGATTTAATTTAAGCTGTATTTTTAATGACACTATATGTATATTAAATTCTTTAATAGAACTGTATATTATATAGTTATTGTGTCAGTTTTCCACCAAGAGGCAGACTGCTCTTTTTTATTTGAGGGAGAGATTGTCTCAAATAGGAGGAGTAAACCTTAGAAACTGTCCTTTCTAGGTTTTTGATGTTATAGAATAATGAACTTGTATGCTCTTCAGCTATCAAACTTGACTATTCTTTCCTTGGAATTCTTTGCTAATCGAAGCACTTAAAGCAAATGAGCCAGCAACTTTGAATTTTAAGTTTTTCTTTTAACAGTAGAGCTCCAACTTAGTACTTTATTGTTAGTAGCAAGTTACATTGGTGATAACTTAAAACTGATCTTAACTCATTGACCACATCAGTGGATCAGAGGGACTCAGGAGCAGTTAGAAGGCAAAAAAGAAAGTGAAGGCTTGCTTAAGGCACTTGGAGTGGGAATGGTGAGGGAAAATGTGAGAAGAAGTTTAGAATGTAGAACCAGAGAGACTTGAGGATAATTGGATGTCAGAAAGCCTCTATATAGATACGTTCGTTAGATTACTCCTTTCTGCCCGTGGACGCCGCAGAGTAAGCATCGTTAAAGTCTCCCCTCCCACCGCCGTCATGTCTAAGTCAGAGTCTCCCAAAGAGCCTGAACAGCTGCGGAAGCTCTTCATCGGAGGTTTGAGCTTTGAAACAACCGATGAGAGTCTGAGGAGCCATTCTGAGCAATGGGGAACGCTTACAGACTGTGTGATAATGAGAGATCCAAACACCAAGCACTCCAGAGGCTTTGGGTTTGTCACGTTATGCCACTGTGGAGGAGGTGGATGCAGCCATGAACGCAAGGCCACACAAGGTGGTTGGAAGAGTTGTGGAACCAAAGAGGGCTGTCTCAAGAGAAGATTCTCAAAGACCTGGTGCCCACTTAACTGTGAAAAAGATTTTTGTTGGTGGCATTAAAGAAGACACTGAAGAACATCACCTAAGAGATTATTTTGAACAGTATGGGAAAATTGAAGTGATTGAGATTGACTGACCGAGGCAGTGGCAAAAAGAGAGGTTTTGCTTTTGTAACATCTGATGACCATGACTCTGTGGACAAGACTGTCATTCAAAAATACCATACTGTGAATGGCCATGACTGTGAAGTAAGGAAAGCCCTATCTAAGCAAGAGATGGCTAGTGCTTCATCCAGCCAGAGGTCGAAGTGGTTCTGGAAACTTTGGTGGTGGTCGTGGAGGTGGTTTTGGTGGGAATGACAACTTTGGTCGTGGAGGGAACTTCAGTGGTCGAGGTGGCTTTGGCGGCAGTCGAGGTGGTGGTGGATGTGGTGGCCGTGGGGATGGCTATAACGGATTTGGTCATGATGGAAGCAGCTTTGGAGGTGATGGAAGCTGTAATGATTTTGGCAATTACAACAATCAATCCTCAAATTTTGGACCCATGAAATGGGGAAATTTTGGAGGCGGAAGCTCTGGCCCCTATGGTGGTGGAGGCCAATACTTTGCCAAACCACGAAACCAAGGTGGCTATGGTGGTTCCAGCAGCAGCAGGAGCTATGGCAGTGGCAGAAGGTTTTAATTACTGCCAGGAAACAAAGCTTAGCAGGAGAGGAGAGCCAGAGAAGTGACAGGGAAGCTACAGGTTACAACAGATTTGTGAACTCAGCCAAGCACGGTGGTGGCAGGGCCTAGCTGCTACAAAGAAGACATGTTTTAGACAATACTCATGTGTATGGGCAAAAAACTGGAGAACTGTATTTGTGACTAATTGTGTAACAGGTTATTTTAGTTTCTGTTCTGTGGAAAGTGTAAAGCATTCCAACAAAGGGTTTTAGTGTAGATTTTTTTTTTTTTGCACCCATGCTGTTGATTGCTAAATGTAATAGTCTGATCATGACGCTGAATGTCTTTAAAAAAAAAAGAAAGCCTCTATATGCCTTTGTCACCCTTGTTAGCCTTCAGTACCTCATACTAAGGTATCATAGGAGCTTCTTCACATGGTCTTTTTTTAATTGTATATATTTAAGGTGTACAACATGATGACTTGATAATAAGTATACATAGTGAAATGATTATAACATCTGATGGAATTACCATTTTTTGTATGTGAGAGCACCTGAAATCTACTCTTAGCAAATTTCCAGTATTCAATATAGTAGTATTAATTTTAGTCATTATGCTATACATTAGAACTTTAGACTTACTCATCCTATATAACTGCAGATTTGTACTGTTGACTAGTACCTTCGCATTTCCCACACCTTCTTGCCCCTGATGACTACCCTTTATGCTTCTATCTTATTTGACTTTAGATTTTATATATAAGTGAGATCGTGCAGTTTTTTCCTTTCTGTGTCTGGCTTATTTCATTTAGCATAATGTCCTCCATGTTCATTTGTGTTATTGTAAATGGCAGGATCTTCCGCATGGCCTTCTTGATCTGGATTCTTCCTGGCCCCAATACATTCTACATTTCTATCTTGCTAGTGTTTTTTTTTTTTTTTTTAGATTTTTTTATTTATTTACAAGAGAGCGAGCACAAGCAGGAGGGAGGGGCAGAGGGAGAAGTAGAAGCATACTCTCCCCTGAGCAGGGAGTCGTTCTACTGGATCCCAGGACCGCGGGATTATGACCTGAGCCGAAGGCAGACACAACTGACTGAGCCACGCAGGCGCCCTATCTTGCTAGTTTTTTAAAGCATTATATTGGCTGTTCACATCAGTGTCCATGAGGAGTTTGCTTATTATAAATAGTAAATATTTATATCAATATTCATTGTTAAGAAACTTTCTTTGTGGGAGAATAGAATAAAACTAAATTTTAAATGTTAACGGTTTTTATATAGAATGTTTAAGAAATAATTTCTAGTCTTTTCAATTAATTGTTTTATAACTTGTTTAATAAAATAATTGTGCTGTCCAAAATCTTAAAGATTAATAAATGAGACACATAGTATATATTTAATATATTTTAGTTGTACTCACATCGCTTTAGTTGTGAAGCTGAGGATGCATTGTCCCTAGCCTCCAGCTATTAAGTAGCATGCTGCTTTAATCTTGCACTAAATTGACAGTGCATAGAAGATATCTCTACTCAGAAGCTACTTAAGATGTGTAATAACAATACAGAAGAGGGAGGGGTGCCTGGGTGGCTCAGTTGGTTAAGCATCCGACTCTTGATTTGACACTCAGTTTATGATCTCAGGGTTGTGAGATAAAGCCCATGTCAGGCTCAGTGCTGGACCTGGAGCCTGTTTGGGATTCGCTCTCTCCCTCTCTCTGTCCCGTTCCCCCCCCCCAAAAAAAAATACAGAAGAACAAATTTTTCCTTTTATATCCTTGGTTAAGTTGCATCTAATTTAGTATAAAACAGCATGCTTCAAGTTGTATAGCAACCTATTAGTGGATTATGAAATCAATTAAAAGGTTGATTTGTGACCAACCTTTTAAAAAGTAGTATTCTGTGAAATGTTTGGACATGTGGATATCCTTTTTTTTTTTTTTAAGATTTTAATTATTTGACAGCACAAGCAGAGGGAGAGGGAGAAGCAGGCTCCCCACTGAGCAGGGAGTCCGATGCGTGACTTGATCCCAGGACCCTGAGATCATGACCTGAGCTGAAGGCAGCCGCTTAACTGAGCCACCCAGGCGCCCCTATTTCTTGATGTAAAATATTTCTTGTGGAATTGAAGTCAGAGATTTGAAAAGGAAAGAGCTGGACTTAGAATCAGCAGATTTGGGTTGTTCTTTAGTTGACTCAACTTGGAGCGACTAATTTTCCCTTGCAGGATTTTTGTTTTCTCATCTGCAGAATAAGCAAGTTGGGCCAAATACACGGTTTCCTACCTCCTTTTTTTTCTTTTCTTTTTTTTTCTTTTTTAAAGACTTTTATTTATTTGAGAGTGGGGAGGGTCAGAGGGAGAAGCAGACTTCCTGCTGAGCAGGGAGCCGGATGGGGGACTCCAGGAGGATCCTGACCTGAGCCAAAGGCAGTCGCTTAACCAACTGAGCCACCCAGGCGTCCCTGTTTCCTACCTCCTAAATGTTTGGAGGTTACCAAATGCTACAGTGTTCACTCACTGATACAGCATGAGTGCTTGCTATGTCCCATGCATTATTAGAAATGTTGGGGTTATAGTAAGTGGATATAAATTGCTGATTTCCTGATGCTTATATTGTAGCATCAGGGAACACAGAAGATAAATAAAATATTTAGTATTTTAAGTGGCATTATGGGCTGTAGAGAAGAGTAGTTCAAGAAGGGTGGATAAAGAGCGTGAAGGATATTATATAGTGATCAGAGAGGACATAACTGAGAGGTGACAATTGAGCAAAGATAAAGAGGTAAGGTAGTAACCCATTCTTCTGTTCAAGGCAAGAATATTACAGATGCAACAGCAAGAATAGAGATCCTGAGACAGGGAGCATGGTTCATGTATTAAATCCTAAGTAGAGTTACAGCAGGGGTCAGTGGCTTAGACCAGGATGGAAATGATGAGCAGTGGTTAAGATTCTGGGTTTATTTTGGAGTACTAAGTCAAAGACACTTGCATACCATACACATCATTTTTTCATGGGGTCCAGTGAGTGGGTCCCAGAAGCATCAACCACATTCTCCATTTAAAAACTGCTGCTATTTAAAAAAAAATACTGATAAAATTTTGATTAAAATTACTTTAAAAATAACGTATGCGTATGGTGTTTTTAGAAAAAGCTGCTTTAAGATTTTTATTAAACAGCATTTCCCAACTCCCCTCCCCCCACATCTCCTTCCTAGTCTCAGCTATGTAGAATTTTCTTCATACTTTCTCTTCTAGTAGATGAGGATTTAGTTATACTATTCCCTATTTCCCCTTTTTTTCTGTCCTCTCAATACGTAGTTAGTTACATCACAATTTTTTGGTTAAATGAATAGTAAATGCTTACCTTACTGTGACAATATAAATATCAGTGATAGGAGGGCTCAGTTTGTGAGCTTTTCTTTCTTGAATATTTTCATTCCCCCCCCTTGGAGTTAATAATTGCTACACATTTAAAAATGTTTGTTTAGTTATGTGAGTCCTTGAATATTTAGTTTCATATCCTCAAATATATTCATCTTTCAGCCTTTTTTTCCTGGAGATCTTCATCCATCTGAACTTTCTATTACCGAATCTTTTCTGGACTGGTTATTTTCTAAGCCTGACATTTCACTATCATCTTGGGATTCCTTTCTCCCTCTCCTAGGTTACTCATTCTGTTTCTAAATTCAGTCCCCACCCATTTTATTGAGATATAATTGACCTATAACATTGTATTAGTTTTAGGTGTACAACATAATTACTTGGAATATTCCCTCCTCTTTTTTAGATTAACCCCTTGTAGAACACATTCTCTAGTAGCTATAAAAGGTGTAAGGTAGGAAATTTCTTAAGTATTTCTTTGCAGTGTATTTTTTCTGCTTCACAGGTCTGGTATAGAATTCTAGAATCAGTAATCTGCTGCAGTTGTTGGAAATTCTGACGTTATTCTGACATTTCCTGTGTATGTAACCTTTTATCCTTTCTATGGAACTTGGTGGGATCTTTGTTCCCAGTATTTTTTTTTTTTAAGATTTTATTTGACAGACACAGCGAGAGAGGGAACACAAACAGGGGGAGTGGGAGACAGAGAAGCAGGCTTCCCGCTGAGCAGGGAGCCCAACACGGGGCTCGATCCCAGGACCTTGGGACCATGACCTGAGACGGAGGCAGACGCCCAATGACTGAGCCACCCAGGCACCTCTGTTCCCAGTATTTTAAAAGATTGTAGTAGCTCACCTTGGTGTAGGTGTTGGTTTTGGGTTTTTTGGTATCTATTGATTCTGCCTGTGAAACCTGATCTCAGAGATTCTTGAATTCTCATGTTCTTTAGAGAATTAAGCTTCTGCCTGGGAATACAGTTTCACCCAGTGTGTGAGGGTTGGGGTAGATCCACTGGGTAGCCCACCTTTGCTATATAGCCTATCAGCCAGTCCTGTTTTCAGTTCTTTGCCTCACCTCCATCTTGAATACTTTGTGCACTAATCTTTAGGCCTCTGAGATTCTGCAGGGCTATTCTTTGGTATTTCCTCCTTCAATTCTTTTTGCCTCTTTACTAATAAGTCAGTTACCCCTTCCTATATGCTTCTTTGCTTGAAATCTTGGGACTTGTTCATTTCTCCCCTGGTTCTCTCTGTCCTTGTGGCATATTTCTTTAAACAATGAGATTTTTGACACGGAGAAGAAATAATCTGAAGTTAATCCTGTTTTCATAAGGTGAGATTTTAAATGTTTGACTCCAGTAGTTTTGTTCTCTGCATCAATGCTAATGATTTCAGCATGCGTAATAATTTTAAATGACTTTAAGGTAAAAACAGCATGAGAGATACTGGAGTGTCACCCCTATGCTTACATACCTATTGAATTTCATAACATAAAACTGCTTCAGGACAGCCTAAGTGCTTGTGTGTGCACCCACTTAAACCATCCCCCAGCTCTGTATAATTAGGATCCTCATTACTTGAATTGTTTTTTAAGGAATCATAGTATATATCTTGTCTGTGGTTTGGCCATAAAGTATTTGTAATAGTTATGTTGGAATTTCCCTTACTGCTGTCTGTAATAGATGCTGATAACTTCAGTAGCTAATATTTACTGAGCATTTTCTATGTGCCATGTCATGAAATACTTTACATGGGTCATATCATATACCATCTTTACAACAAGGCTGTTTTCCCCAGTAGATTGTTTTCTTTATGTAATAGGTTTATTTTCTTGCAGTGAGGAGTGACGGTAGGAATCTTGGCCTATGTGCTAACTTTGCTTTTCTTTTTTTTTTTTAATTAATTTGTTTAAGTGTTTTTTTTAAGATTTTATTTGAGGGAGAGAAAGAGGGAGCACAAGAGGGGGGAGGGTCAGAGGGAGAAGCAGACTCCCTGCCAAGCAGGGAGCCTGGCGCAGGACTTGATCCCTGGACTCCAGGATCATGACCTGAGCCAAAGGCAGTCGCCTAACCAACTGAGCCACCCAGGCACCCTAAGATTTTATTTTTAAGTAATCTCCACATCCAACATGGGACTTGAACCCACAACCCTTAGATCAAGAGTCGCAAGCCCCATTGACTAAGCAGGCCAGGTGCTCTTGGTTTTTGTTTTGTTTTTTTTTAAGATTTTAGTTACTTATTTGACAGAGAGACAGCAAGAGAGAGAACCCAAGCAGGGGGAGTGGGAGAGGGAGAAGCAGGCTTCCTACTGAGCACACAGCCTGATGTGGGGCTCGATCCCAGAACCCTGGGATCATGACCTGAGCTGAAGGCAGACGGTTAACAACTGAGCCACCCAGGTGCCCGTTTTGTTTTTAAGTAGGCTTCCTGAGCATCATGGGGCCCAGTGTGGGGCTTGAACTCACAACCCTGAGACCAAGAGTCAGATGCTTAACTGACTGAGCTACCCAGATGCCCCTGGGCACCCCTGTTTTTATTTCTTAATTATAGAAGTAATTCATGTTCATTGTGAAAACCAAGAAAACATTTTTTATGTTTCATAGAATATAAAACCAAAATACATATGCATGGGTATTATAAATTTTGGGCCTATTTGGTTTTTATTCCAATAAATGTAATAATAAAGTAAATATACTAAACAGCTAAAAAAAAAACCCAGGTAAATTCAAATTAAAACAGGTATGATTTATTGAGTGTAAATCAGTATTGTAGTGTGAATACAGTGTGTTTTACTGCACAGGCTGTCTTGAGTTCTGCAGCATATGCTATAGCGTGTACTGTGATTCACATTTCTTGCCACTTAGCCCTCAACAATTAACAGAAACAAACTTGTGGCTTCTGTTAAAGATTTTCCTTGTGGTCTTTTATATAAAGTTGACCCTTGAGCAACATGGATTTAAACTGATAGGGTCCACTTATATGCAGGTTTTTTTTAATAAATACAGTACTGTAAATGCAGTTTCCTTGTATGATTTTCGTAACATTATCTTTAGCTTTATAGTAAGAATACAATATATAATACATATACAAAATATATGTTACATGTTTATGTTATTGGTGAGGCTTCCAGTCAACAGTAGACTATTAGAAGTTAAGTTTTGGGGGAGTCAAAAGTTATATGTGGACTTTTAACTACATGGGTTAGGGGAGGTTGGTTCCCCTAACCCCCATGTTTGGGAGTCAGCTGTAATGAGGTTTTAAGCCTTTTCTGTAGCCGTTTAAAAAGTAAACCTGTTCCTTTTTTCCTGAGTATGGAGTCTCCCTCGATCTAGTTAATTTTGTTTCAAATCCTTTATAGCCCTTCTATTTATCTAATTGATGTATTGATTTCTGACAATACGATTATGGTTTTGATCTTTTCTTTTTGGGGTTTAATTTTTTAAATTTCCTATTTAAAATTCTTAAGTGGAGTTTTTAGGAAACATTAAGTTTATTATGATTAAAATTTTAACATAATGTAATTGTATTCAAATCTAGGTAGTTCATATACTTAACATTTCTTACTAGTTTTCACATACTCGGTTTTTTCATTGGATTTATCAGGGTATACAATAAAATTCACCAAATAAAATTTGTTAAGTGTATAGTTCAGTAAGTTTTGGTAAATGTATAAGGTACTGTAACTTACTCTTAGAATCAAGATATAGAACATTTCTTTTATCCTAAGAATTCCTTCCTGCCCTTTGTAGTCAGTTCCTACGTACTTCACTGGCTCTTGGTAATCACTGATCTCATTTCTGTTCTAGTTTTGCCTTTTCCAAAAAGTCACTAAAATGAAAATGTCCTGAAACTAAAAGCCTTTTGTCCCTGACTTTTTTCAGTTAGCATGCTTTTGAGATTCATCCAGATTGTTGAGCCTTTTTTTTTTTGCAGAATGTGATAATCTATTATAATGATATACCATAACTTGTTTATCCTTTCAGTTGATAAGACATTTAGATTTCCAGTTTTGGGCTATTAAGAGTACAGCTGCGGTAAATATTCATGGACAGGTTTTTGTGCAGACATATATCTGGATTTCTCCTGAGTCAATACCTAAGAGTGGGACTTTGTAAGAAACCAACAAGCTGCTTTTTCTGGGGTTTTTTGTGGTTTTTTTTAACCATTTTCTAAAATGACTGCCATTTTCATTCCCATCAGCAATGTATGAGATTTCCAGTTGGTCTTTATCAGCACTTGGCTTTCTCATTCTTTTTAGTTTTAGCCATTAATTGATGTATTGTTATAGCTTGTTGTGGTTTTAATATGCATTTCCCTGATAAATGATTTTGAAAAAATCTTTCAATGTTTATTTGCATCCATATATCTGGTGAAGTGTTTGTTCCAGTCTTTCTTTTGGGTTGTTTTTATCATTGAGTTGTGTTTCTGAATATAAGCACTTTATCAGATGTTTGTTTTGCAAATATTTTCTCTCAGACTGTAGGCTTGTCTTTTCATTTTCTTAACAATTTCTTTCAAAGTGACAGTTTTTAATTTTGGTAAAGTCCAGTTTATTATTTTTTTTCTTTTATGATTCATGCTTTTTTTGTTATCTAGCCCAAAGTTGGTGATTTTTCTCCACATGTTTTCTTCTAGAAGTTTTACAGTTTCATGTTTTATATCTAGGTCTATGATTCATTCTGAGTTATATTTTAAATACAGTATGAGGTAAGAGTCAAGTTTTATTTTACATATGGATGTTCTCTATTTTTAAGTTGTATTTTTCACTTTTGCTGCATAAAATCTGTTTCAGTTTTATTTTCTTGATGGCAGGTACTGTTAGATCAGTATGAAATACTCTACCTTATTTAATGATTTGTCTTAAATTTTATTGGGAGTAATACTGATGCCATGCCTGCTTTTTTATTATGTGATATATATATGAACACACACACATAACACGCGCACGCACACTTTTTTTTTAATTCTGGAGGTAAAATTGTTTAGTATATTTCTGTGGTGGGCTGCTTTTCTTTTTCTTCCTTTAATGCCCATGGAGGTCCAGGTTACTTCTGATTTAGTCTGCTTTTCTCTTAGACTGTATGGTGAGAGCTCTCCTGAGTGATTTTCCTCTGGTTAAAAAGCAGTTCTCAAGGTTTCACTTGGTAGCTGTTAGTGCTTTAAGAGAAAATTATTTCCCGTTCTTGCATTTAAAAAGAATAATTACTCCAGCCTATCTCTTATATTCCTTGAAAAAGTTTAAATGATGTCATTTGTTAAGAGCTTGTATTTTGTTTTGGTGATCAGTTTTTCTATATAAATTGGATTATTCTAGCTAAGCCTACCTACCTTGTACAGATTCCTACATGAGGGCCTAATAATACTGACGTTGAGATACAAATGTCTTTTTTTTTTTGTAGGTAAAACACTTCTGAGTATTTGAATATTTAAAATAGGAAACATGATTATCTGTCAGTGATTAATTTTATTGCTCTGAAAACATATCCTGAGTTTTGAAAGATAGAGGAATTTGAGAGATAGTATATACCTCATAGTGGGTCCTAGGTGTCAACAACCACAAATAATATCTAGGTGAGGAGCACCAAATAAACCGTTAGGATACTATTTAAAACTATGATGTGACTTCCCAGTAGATTCTAGTAACAATACCCGCCATTTGGAGTCTTCTTTAATTATGCTTGCTAGGTAAATACTAAACTCAGTTCTTTTTAGCTACTAAAGGTGTTTGTATGCAGTCAAATAAATGAAACATTAAAATTGTTTAGTCTTTTAAAATGAAACTTAAAACTTTAATACTTTGGTGAAGCCCCAGTTGCCCACTCATTTTACGGTCTAAATATATGAATTTATGGAGTAAGTGGATTTGTTCTTTTCATTTTTTGTAGATGTGGTGGTACAGTAGGAGCTATTCTGACATGTCCACTGGAAGTTGTAAAAACACGGCTGCAGTCCTCTTCTGTGACACTTTATATCTCTGAAGTTCAGTTGAACACCATGGCTGGAGCCAGTGTCAACCGAGTAGTGTCTCCTGGACCTCTCCATTGCCTAAAGTGAGAGCACAGTATTCATGAATTTTTTTTAAGTCTGTTTACCTTAATGATACCCATGTGCTTTGTTTGTTTATATTCTGCCACTCTTAAAAAGGCTTTTTACAAACTTATTAACAGAGTTACTCTGAATTATATTCATCATAAATGATAATGCCTAATGGAGAGGAACAGTTAGTTGGATAATATAAAATGTAATATTATTTCCAAATTGTGTATTTGGAAAATTTTTCTATATTTATTCAGAGGATTTGTTTTCTGAAAGTATTTTAGGTATTCTGTTTTGGATTATTTGTCTTTGAAATGTGATAGTGTTAAAAGCCAATTCTTTTTGTGTGTTTTTTAATTTTCCAAGTACTGACACAGTAAGTACATCCACTTAGTGGCAATGTGTGATTTTTATATAACCTAAACATAACTGAAATTTAAAGCAGTTTTCTACTGATTTTAAGAGGTGAATCAGTGTTTGTTTGACATTTCTTGGTGGTTTGAAAAATATTTTGTTTTTACATTTTACCATACTTCATTATATATCGCACATTGGATTTGAAAAGTCAAAACTGTTGAAATTACGTTTTACATGTTCACACTTAGGTATGTAACTTGTATCTGCCTTATCAGGTCACTAGTGCATCATCTATTTGAGCTTAGTTCAGTAGTGTTTATTTTGTGGCAGCAAATAAACTCAATACTGTCTGTTTACCTTAGTTACCAAAAGATTTCATCAGTCTTTTCTTTTTTCAAATTTACCTAGTACATGATAGGTAGAATAAAATTGTTAACAATTTTGGATTAAAGTGCCATAATTATAGGGACACCTGGGTGGCTCAGTCGGTTAAGCGTCTGACTCTTGATTTCTGCTCAGGGTTGTGAGATGTAGCCCTATGACAGGCTCCGTGCTGGGCGTGGAGCCTACTCGAGATTCTCTCTCTCTCTCCCTCTCTCTCTCTTTCTCCCCTCCTTCCTCTGCCCCTCCCACCTTCTTAAATAAATAAAATGCTGTAATTATAGATGAATATCTGATGAATAAGAGTCTTATCAATCTGATTAATAATACCATCTTGATAAAAATAGAACATTTTATCTATTAATAATAGATCATTTCAATATCATGATTTTGACTTTTATTAGCACTGATTACCTCTCCTTAAACTTCTTTCTTTGACTTTTGTGACAGTGCTATATATATATATATTTATTTATTTAAGAGCGAGCAGGAGTGTGCATGAGCAGAGGGAGGGGCAGAGGGGGAGGAAGAGGGACAAGCAGACTCCGAGCTGAGTGCAGAGCCGCTGTGGGGCTTGATCTCCTGACCCTGAGATCATGATCTGAGCCGAAATCAAGTCAAATGCCTAACCAACTTGAGACACCCAGGCTCCCCACCATAGTACTATATTTTTTATTCTATTTTTCAGTGGTTTTGCCGTCTCTGATTTTTCTCAGCAGTAGTAGGAATCCCTCTCAGCTTTGTTTTAATTTCTCAGTTTTTCTGGCCCTCTTAAAAGAGTTAGTTTAACATGTTTCACCTGTCATTAGTGTGTAGGTTACTTCTAAGTTTGCATTCTCTGCCTTAACATCTCTTTACTCTCATTCCCATTGTTACCCTACTCAGGGGCTCTGCCCCAAGCAATCTGTTTCATGGCTTTTTTTTTTCCTTTCATCTTTATTTGAGGTATAAGTCACATACCATAAAATTAACCCATGTAAAGTGTACAATTTGTTTTTAGTATATCCACAGAGTTGTGCAACCATTATGACCTTTCTAAATTTGGAACATTTTCATCATCATCACAAAATAAACATTTATCTGTTAGCAGTCACTTCTCATTTTCTCCCTTCCCTCTCCCTCCATCCCTTAGCCTTAGGCAACTACTAATTTGCTTTCTGTCACTACAGATTTGCTTATTCTGGACATTGTATATAAATGGAATTATATAATACACATTTTGTGATTGGTTTCTTTGTCTTAGCATAATGTCAAGATTCTTCCATGTTTTAACAAGTATCTTTTTATTGTCAGGTATTGCTTTATATGGATGTATATCTCACATTTTGTTTATCCACTCATCAGTGATAGACATTGGTTTGTTTCCACTTCTGGAGTATTCTGAATGATGCTATTGTAGAGACGTATGTTTTCATTTTGAGGGGTATGCTAGGAGTGGAGTTTCTCGGTCATATGGTAACTTTATGTTTAACATTTTGAGGAACTATCACACTGTTTTCCAGTGGCTGCATCATTTTACATTCCTGTCACCAATGAATGAAATTTTCAATTTCTGCACATCCTCACCACCCCAGTTTTTTGGTTTTTTGGTTTTAAGTAGGCTCCTTGCCCAGCATGGAGCCCAACTCGGGGCTAACACAACCCTGAGATTAAGACCTGAGCTGAGATCAGCAGTCAGACACTTTAGAGACTAAGCCACCCAGGCACCCCCGCCAACCCTTGTTTTACTATGTCTGACTTTTTTTATTGTAACCATTCTAGTGAGTGAAGTGTTTTCATGGCTTAACCACAAACTTTAGGAATCCCTCCTGGGCTCTTAGATTCCTAGGTGGCTTATGGATAAACTTCAAGAGGTCTATAAATTACATGAAATTGTATGCAAAATGGTGTTTGCAAATGTGTATTTTTTAAAAGATTTCATTTATCTGTTTGAGAGCGAGAGCACGAGTGTGAGCAGGGGCAGAGGGAGAGGGAGAGAATCTCAAGCAAATTACCTGTGGAGCACAGAGCCCAATGTGACCCAGTTTTTCAAAGAAAATTTACCAGGGCACCTGGGTGGCTCAGTTGGTTAAACGACTGCCTTCGGCTCAGGTCATGATCCTGGAGTCCCGCGTCGGGCTCCTGCTCAGTGGAGAGTCTGCTTCTCCCTCTGATCCCCGCCCCCCCCACCCCAGGCTTTCTCTCATTTTCTCTCTCAAATAAATAAATAAAATCTTTAAAGAACATTTACCTTTCTTAATTCTTCAAAGAGATTTATGATACAGAAAAGTCTAACAAACACTGAATCTTCAAAATGTTCTCTATAATTTGTTATTTTGAACTCTGCTTCTGTCTAATCTGGTTTTATCAGAAGTGGTTCTGTATCACCTGTGTCAGTCAATCTGGAAGCATGGTAAAAATGCAAACTACTGAGCATTGTCCTATACCTGTTGAATCAGAATACTTGGAGGGTGAGATCAGAGAAATAGGCATTTTAAACAAATGCTCTAGTAGTAATCATAATACTAAGATTTATCAAGTACTTACAGGGAGCCAGATGCTCTTTTAAGTTCTTTATATATTAATTTATTTATTCCTCACAGCAACCCAGAAAAAGAGTACTGTTTTTCTCTGTTTACTGCAAATGAAAATGAGGATAAGTTAAAAGTTATTACCTTATGTTCTTATAGCTAGTCATTTACCAAAATTGATCTTCATATTAAGAAGTCTGGCCCCATATCTCAGGCCCTTATTTAACCATTATGCTTAGCTGTCTTTAAAGAAATCATTCTTAAGCATATAGCTGGTTGAGAACCACTGCTCTAACCTGTAACTCTAAGTTAAAATACTTTTTCCAGTTTGTTTCTCCTCACTTCCAAGTTTAATTTAATAACTCTCAGAAAGCCTTCCATGACTTAGACATGCCTCTTCCTTTCCCTGCTGGGCATATGTATCTAGCTTGTATAGTATTTGCTTATTAATACAGTCTGTTGAATTATTTGTTTCAATATAATTCTTTTTTCCACAACTGCACATCAAATTTCTCAATGGCAGGTGTCTCACCTTCTTTTCTATCTTTTTACTCTGCTTAGTTTTTATACAGTAAGTATTCAATATAGTAAATGTTAACTGAAAAGAGGGAGAAATGGTAGCAGGCTAACCATTTTAGTATCCTAAAGGAGGTTAGCATGCCAGATTTTGACACCATTTCATTGGAATGGTTGAATGAGATAATGCTGTATTACTGAGAGAGTTGTCTGATACCAAGAAAGGACCTCAAATACCAGACGGTGAACTACATTTCTGATTGGGAATTGAATTTGCTGGTAAAGATTGTAAAATGGAGGATATTGAAGATAAGAGTAGCATGATTATATAAAAATGTAGAAATTATACTGTAGTCTTTAAAACTTTTAGAAAAGAATCTGATTGGAATTCTTTTTATTATCATTTAAGATTATCAATTTATGCTATGTCAAGAAAAACAGATTTTCCTAAGTAAGAAAAACTGACCAGTACAATATTATAGCAGAAACCTACAGGTTTAAAAGTCTTAAGTTTGCTATACAAATAAAGTATTAGACTTTGTTGAAGGACATTCCTTTCTAAATATTTTTCTCTTTCAGAGTGATCTTGGAAAAAGAAGGGCCTCGTTCCTTGTTCAGAGGATTAGGTCCCAATTTAGTGGGGGTGGCTCCTTCCAGGTAAAAAGAATTTTTTTAAGTTAAACAAAATCTTGGCAGTCTTTCTTGTTTCAAGCTTAATGATAGAAGATGCTGAAAAGAAGTCAAGATGGTAAGGATAAAGCACCATGGTATAAAAACAGGTGTCAGTAACCGTGTAAAAGCTTGGGCAGTTTGCCTTGTGTGAAGACCTCTTAGTGCAATCATTGTGATGCTGTTTGTGTACCAAGTTCAAAAGGCAAAGAACAAACTAAGGGAACCAACAGTGAGAAAGAGGAATACCTAGATCTTTAGAACTAACCCTGTTTGGGGCGCCTGAGTGGCTCAGTCGTTAAGCGTCTGCCTTCGTCTCAGGCCATGATCCCAGGGTCCTGGGATCGAGCCCCGCATCAGGCTCCCTGCTCAGTGGGAAGCCTGCTGCTCCCTCTCCCACTCCCCCTGCTTTTGTTCCCTCTCTTGCTGTGTCTCTCTCTGTCAAAGAAATAAATAAAATCTTTAAAAAAAAAAAAAAACTAACCCTATTTTTTGGCTTAGAGGACAAGCTAAACAGAATAATTTCATTCCCTATTAAAAGAGCCAGAAAGGCTTTATTAATACATTAATTTGTCATTTTTCTCTGATACCCTTTTATCTTAGATTTACTTCTTCCATAAACAAATACTAGAGTTCCCATTCAGAGTGAAAAATGGCTCTATCCCATGTACTAGATACATGCCTTATTATTTATTGGGTTTCAACTTTTTATGGGCTCTTTTCACTCTTAAAAAATTATCTTGGGGCACCTGGGTGGTTCAGGTGGTTAAGCGTTGGACTCTCGGTTTCACCTCAGGTCATGATAATTAGGGTCGTGAGATAGAGCCCGGCTTAGGGCTCTGTGCTCAGTATGGAGTCTACTCGAGATTCTCCCTCTCCTTCTCCCTCTCCTCTGCTCCTCCTCCACTTGCGCACTTGTGTAACCTCCCGCACACGTGTGCGCTCTGTCTCAAATTTAAAAAATTTTATCATGACTGCCTTCGGCTCAGGTCATGATCCCGGGGTCCTGGGATCGAGTCCTGCATCAGGCTCCCCCTGCTCTGTGGGGAGTCTGCATCTCCCTCTGCCTGCCACTCACCCTGCTTGTGCTTTCTCTCTCTCTGTCAACTAAATAAATAAAATCTTTAATTAAAAAAAAATTTTATCCTTACTGTAAAAACTAAAAAAAATGTATACCATAAAGGTTGACATTCCATCTTAAACACATCACCTCTCAGGTTATATGCCTTCTCACAGGCACTTACTCTTCTCTGCACAGATAACTGTTATTAATAAACAGTTTGGTGTGTATAGTCTTCCGTTAATTTTTCTGGCTTATTGTCTATGTAAAATGCATAAAATGTATACTTTTAATTATATTCAGTCATTGAATCATATTAAAATATTTCAACAAATTTGTCTTGAAGCTTTTTCCATCAAAATATGTAGGTTTTTTTTTTTTTAAAGATTTTATTTATTTATTTGAGAGAGAGAGAATGAGAGATAGAGAGCACGAGAGGGAAGAGGGTCAGAGGGAGAAGCAGACTCCCTGCCGAGCAGGGAGCCCGATGCGGGACTCGATCCCGGGACTCCAGGATCATGACCTGAGCCGAAGGCAGTCGCTTAACCAACTGAGCCACCCAGGCGCCCAAAATATGTAGTTTTTGTTTAATCACATAGTATGGCTATTCTATCATTAATAAGCATTTCCTTATTGATAAACCTTTAGGTTTATTTCCACATTTTGTCAGTTGGGAACAGTTTTGTGAACATACTGTACTTCATCTTTGACTACTTAAGCAAGTGTATTTCTTTAGAATAGTTCATTATAAGTAGAATTTCTGTATAAAAGAGTATATACACATTTGAAATTTATGAGTATTGCTCATTTGCCTTCTGAAAAGGCATCCCATATTTTTATTCTCAAGTAGTGAATTCTCTTTATCACATATTACTCATGTTGGTTACTATTCTTATCTTTTAATACTTGCCAAATAGACTAAACATGATTTTCACTGTGTGTGTGATTATTTTTTTTTTTTTTTTAAGATTTTACTTATTTGTTAGCAAACACACGTGGGGTCGGGGGGAGGGCCAGAGAGGGAGAAGCCAACTCCCCACTGAGCGGGGAGCCCAGCGCAGGGCTCAATCCAAGGACCCCAGGATCACAACCTGAGCTGAAGGCAGACGCTTAACCAACTGAGCCACCCAGGTGCCCTGATTTTCACTGTTTTAATATACATTTGTTTAATTTTGGGTGCAGTCACAAACTCCTCCTTGTAATGATTTGCAATTTGTCTATCTCTACTGTGAATTACCTGTATATATTCGTTGCCCATCTTCTCATTAAAAGTTATTTCTTACTCATTTCTAGGAATGTGCTGTTTATATATCTTTACAATTTGTCATCATTAAATGTATTCTATTTGTTTTTCTTGCTCATAATGTAGAATGTTTCATTTTAAATTATATTAGCTTCCCAGTTTTCTTCAGCACATTAAAAAAAGGTACAACAGTGAAACTGTCCTCATTTGTACTTGTTTACCTGTTACATTCCTTATTGGACAAATAACCAGGGTTGTTGGGAAATAAAAGGATTTGATACTGCAAGCAAATAATTCAAAGCCTGGAAGGCTAAACAATGAAGAGGTCGTTGGGATGCATGAAATCATAGTCAATAAGTTAAGAGGGGAAATATTTACAGATTTAATGGAATATTTACAGACAGAAGACATGACCTGATGGGGCTCATTTCTTCTGGAATTATTATATCTGTTTAAGGATACTGTGAACTACTCTGTGTGTATAATATAGATTAGAATATACCACAGTATCTCAATTGTTAAACATACCTTGATGAATTGGGTCAGTTCTACCACCCTCTCCCCACTTAAAAAAAAGTATATTTTATATATATATAACACATATTCTATGTTAATGGTAATATCTTTGTATTAATATCAACTAATTATATATTTAGCAATTTTTTTAAGTTCTCATACCATATTTACTCAAGTGTGTTTAATTTAACCTTACCATTACATAAGCCTTCCAGCCTTATTCATATGTTTCCAAACATCAAAATCTTATGCAAATAGTTTTTGTTTGATTCAGTCAGTTGCTGTAAAAGTATTGGGTCAGGGTGGTAGGCGTCTTTTTGTTGGAGAATGCTTTACATTTGAGGAACTTTACATTGAAGTTTGTCTTTTAATGAGTCAATGCAAAACATCAAAATCTACATGGAAAAAATATGTAAATTAACCTGATGTTACATGAGAATGTGGCTAAGACTTTGTTTTTAGATTTCTCTAAAATTATAAAGATCGATCTACTTGTCATTTAAATCTTATGAATTATGCAACATGCTTATTGATAAAATTTAAATCTTTATTTTAGAGCAATATACTTTGCTGCTTATTCAAACTGCAAGGAAAAGTTGAATGGTGTATTTGATCCAGATTCTACCCAGGTACACATGATTTCAGCTGCAATGGCAGGTATGAATATATAATATTAAAAAGCAAAAAATTTTCCAAAACCTAGAGACTTAATATTGAATTATGATTTTACATTATATAGTTAAGACAATGTGCTTTTCATTGATTAGCATCTACGTACATGATTCTTATATTTATTAATATACAGTAAATTTGGTCAGGAGGTATACTTAAAATCTGTTATAAGTTGGCATTTTTGTAATCGGGTTTGTGATAGCATACAGGTAATATAATATTTACATTGTCTTGTGTAGTCCACTGAATATTTAGTGATGACTTTTGACAGTTTAAAGAATCCAACCATAATTACACTATAAATAAGTTATGCAGCTGTAATTTACTCTTCTCTCCTCAATTTCTGTTAGTGCCTTTTCCCTTTTTGCTGCATGTTTTGGCTTCTGTCTGAAATGTGCCGGCAGTTCTTGGTAAAGTATTCATTTTGTCCTGTGCTCAAATGCTGAAATTTTTGTGATGTATTACTGATACCTGAGAGTTACTGTCATGTATGTATTTTGAAAAATATGTTTAGCATTCCATATAAATCACACTAGATAGTACTTGAAATTTAGGCACTGGCTCTGTGTACATGCTTGCTATAGAAATGTTTTCCAACATCATTGTTGAGTATATATGATTCTGAATTAAAGCAACTAGTTCTGGGCCTCTGTACTGCCTTAAAGATAAACGAGGAGACTGATTAGACCAGTCTGGTTCTGGAATCATTTGTTGCAATGCGTGTTAGACAAAGCCGTGACCTTTGGTTTATTCTCTGCAGTTTTCTGAGATTCGTTGTATATTTAACCATACCTCACATTTCCAAATTATGCTATGACTAAAAGCAAATTATTACTACTTTCATCAACTGTTGAGCAGTAAATTGAGCATCAGTTACATGTTTAATAATGAGTGCCTTAAACTGTTAACCATTTTCTGTTTAGAAATAAATTGGATCAATTTGAACCACATACTTTAACGAACTAAGTGTAAGTTGGAAATAACTAATTTCTGAAAGGTCAATAGCTGTATAATCTACCATATACCTCACAAATTATTTTCAAGGCTTTTTATATTTGTAATTGCTCACTGACTCATTGAAGTTTTAAAGCTGAAAGGTAAAAAACCTTAGAGGTCAAGGTGGTGAAATACTCTTATTTACCCATGAGGAAAGATCTTGGGCAAGTTATATAATTTATGCGAATTTCTCTTACCTTATCCTTGGAATGTAGGTTGCTCTACAAAGATTTGGATTTTGAGAATTAGTTCGTTAGTACCATAGAGATCCATCTAGTTACAACTAGAATTTTTTTAATGTACTTTTTATAGATGTTGAATATGGATATGATTTTTCCTCTTCAAATTTGAGTTGGGTATAAGGTAAAAATTTCAAACTATATAACTGCTGTATTAGGATCTTTAAGAATATATTTCTGGATTACCAGTGTTTGTTTTTTAACCCCAGAAAATTATTAAAGAAATGTTAATCTTTTTTTTGTTTGTTTTGGAAGACGAAGAAAGTAGATGAGCAGTCATTTTTAATTGAGGATAGTTATATATTCAGTAGTGCAAGTTTAGGGTTTCAGAATATCTTAATTCCCAATGGAACATCTTTTTTCATTAAAACATCTCATCAGAATTTATTACTATTTTTGTATCATGTAATTTCAGTGGAATTGTCATTTTGCACTTTTCTCTCAAATGTGTACAAATGTCAACTCAGAGTTTGTTTTTATATTGATACTATTTTCCACCTTGAATTCCTTGAATTTTTGTAAATTGATTGTCTTATCATTGCTCAGAGATTATTGCATTATATTCTTACTGTGTAATTTGAAAATACTTCTTCCATTTGTTTGCAGTTAAATTTTTCTGAGAATTGTGCTTTCAGAGAGCTTCCTTGCACTATTCATGAGCATTAACACTTAGCTTCGCAGTTTTTATACATAACTACGTGGTTGGTGAAACTGAATGGTCCCACGCAAAGTCATTAAGGTAGCCTTTTGCCCCCTTCATTCTTGAAATTATTTAGACCAGATTGCTCTGGTTTTTCTTCAGGATCATTTTTAGAAGTCTTCTAAATATGAATTGGGGGTGCAAAGTGCTTAGAGGCAGTCATATGAAAAATCATTTTTTAACTGGCTATTAAAAAAATGCTAACCTTGTCATCTTGGTATCAGAAGATGCACTAAAATAGACTGTTTAATGATATTGCCTGCAAGATTTTGCCACATCAAACAACACACACATTAAGGATTTTAGTAACAGACCTTGTACGTAATTTTTATTCCAGGTAGCCAGTTGATTTTGCATTTTATCCATATGAACTCAAGTGTTTAGGTAGTAAACCTTTTTTTTTTTTTTTTTAATCAATGACAGTTTATTTGAAGTGGATCTTACTGTGGTTTGTTGTAGTGTTTCAAGAGAAGACTATAAGAATTTATAAACCTAAATTTAAAGGTATAAATTGGAAAAATTATTTCCACCTGGAAGGCTATTTAATAAAATTAAGTAATGTTGACTATGTTTTATCTGCTTTTTTTTTCCTTCTCTACATGTAACCTTTGTTAGACTGAGAGTATTTGTTTTGTCGAGGTTACTTGTATGTTTTCGTTAAAATGAACTTGCATATCTCTCTCTATATACCTAGACACAAGTGTGCATACAAAAAATAGTATGGTGTCTTTATAGTAATTCCCAGTTTTCAGAAATTTTTATCTGGAACATACAGACTTCTATATACAACATTACAGATTTTTAAATGAAAAGAATTCTGATTTTTATTGGATTATATATTCAGACAGTTATTGCTTAATTTTTAAAACACCAATAATGTAATCATTTAACATTTACTACATACCTAGTGGGTTTTATTTGCTTATAGCACTCACTGTACTTTTCAAGATACATTTTTGTTTGCCTTAAAGTTTATTATTAAAGGTTAAGTTTTTACTCATTAAAGAGAAATTTTGTCTTGCCTATATATTTTTTAATATTTTATTTGTTCATGGCAGTTTATTCAGCCAAATGGGTGGTTGGGCAGATGTTTTGTGTGTTTGTATGTAAACATTCTTCCTGTTTTTTGTTTTGTAGAACACAAGAAATTAAATACAAAATAATCCAAAATATTCCATAAAAATGGATGTGCAATATTATTGGCCATAGTGAAAGGTACAATTGTAGCAACATATACTTTAATTTTTAAAAATTATAAATAATTACAAAATGTTACTCGAAATATTCTGGGTTTTTTTTTTTTTTAAGATTTACTAAGAAAAAAAGCTTTACTAATAAGTAAGCTGACTGCTAAAGTATAGAAAATTGTGATTTCACCTCTGATCATAATGATTAGGAAAATGGGATATGATAATCCCTTCTAAATATTTTCTTAGATTCCCCATTGACAAGGTTAGCATTTTTTTCTTTAAGGCAAAATTCGTCTTTTAGGTAAGTATTTGGACTCTGAAACTGCTGCAGATGGCAGAATTTTCAGTACTCGGTGCAGTTTTTTTTTTTTTAATTATGGCCCATTCTGATATTCCTTTTTGTTTTTTAACTTAAAATTTTCAAAAAAGTTAGATCTCACAGTGAATATTTCTGAAATCCTTCCAATGGGATTCATTTTGTACACATGTTTCTGATGAGGTCACTGCTTGTTGTTATGATACAGAAAAGCCTGTGTCTATTTTAGGCATTTACTGTACATTTCTCCCGAGAAAAGAGTGAGATCGTGTCATCTCATGCTCCCCATCCGCAGGTCACTTCCTGTAGAAATATGGACTAACTTAAACCTCGTGAGTACTGATCTGAGCGTCTCTTGCAGCCTCTAGTTATAAGAAACACACCCTGGGAATTTATAATAGCTGTGGAATTAATAGAAGGCGGGAAATGAGCTTTTATTTCCTGAATTTGTGTGTGCGTTCTGAGTATTTCATAAAACTTTAATTCTGATCCCTTTAGAATATTCCTTCTAGAAGGAAGAATGGGGTAACTTTTCAGTCATCGTGTAATAAAAGCCTGGGGTCTTCAGCTTGGCCATAATAGCCTTGACCTCGAAAGAATTTGTTGACAATATTTAAGATATACATAGTTGTAAATGGTATCATACCATCCTACAACTTTTAGGAAAAATAGTAGTTCTCTTTGCTTAGCATAACATATTTTAAAAGTCTAATACAGTGCTTTCCATTCTCTTGTCTGTTGATACTTAGCTTTCTACTTTCTTGCAAAAACATTGATCTTACAATACCTACCATTACTTTCCAATAAATGCAGGGTAGGAATATTTGGGATCTGAGCTGTTGTAGTTTTAATTGTTGTTGGGTTTTTTTTTTTTTGTAGTTTTAATTTGTTTCTCTTAGAAGGTTAGGTGGGCTTTGTTCTTACAGAATTTGATGAAAAAAAGTACTGAAAAATGCAATACTACAGGTATCACTCACTTAATGAAATAGACATTTTCAGCAAGTTTCCTATAAGCAGGATTTCTGTTAATCTGGTTTACATTAACAGATGGAGTCTTAGATGAAGCAAATAAAAGTTGCATTTTGAAAGTTTTTAAAAAATTAATAAAATTCTAACCGCACTACTAACAGTATGGCCAATACGCTGCAACTTTGCTTTCACGGACTATAGCAATATTAATTCTTCTTAACCTACAAATAGATCCTTCATATGCCTCTAAGTCAGTTTTAATGTTTAACAGGGTGCTCCGAATATTAATGTGAATTAGGATATTATCAAAATTTCACAAAATTTAAATGTCAAAATAAAAAGTAATAGTAAATTTCTAAATTTCAGGGAAACTATTCCCAGTATCGTTGTATATGTTTGTCTTAGAAGTAGGAAGATCTCTTTAGCTTTGACTGTTGGCCGACTTCAAATTGCCTTGCCATATATAATTAAGTTAGTGATAAATTTTTGCTTCTTCCCACTTGTTTCATTTCTTGAATTAATAGATTATATTTTTATAGGTTTAATTAGCTTAATAATGTCTAGTTAGTTTATTAGGTAGAGTGTCTGTGGTTAAGAGAATGTAATAGCATAAAATTCTAGGACCGACCAGAGTTTTAACTGTGGTAAAGACAATAGCTAAAAACCTGTGGGTTATGCCTAGATTCTGTCTAATGTAATGGTTTGCTGGCATTTAGGCTAGTGTCTTTATTAAAAGCTGGCTTATTATTGGGAGAATTGAGCCAGAACAACTCTAGTAAGCACAAGTTACTGATAGTAACAGTTATAGAGCGATAAGATGACAACACTCTGACCTGAATTTTAATGTTTCCTGTCCCATAGATTAATTTGTATTTGGAAATGAATTTTAGTTAAGTGAGAAATACCTGTTGTTTGCGTCCTATCATTGTTCATTAATATGTACAGAAAATAATTAAAAATTTTATTCATGGATATTTGAAAAATTCATTTCCAGTAATATTTATAAATATTGCAGTATTTTAAAGTTTATAATATGGAGTTTTTTCAGCCTTTAATTGAGGAATTTTGTGACTTGGAAGAGTATTAAGCTTGGGTACTAATATTTTTAGGAATAGAACCTCTATTTAAAAAAAAAACTTTGATGTTCATCTTTTCAAATAAAGTGTAGTAGATTGAGATTTTTACCTAGACAGGCCATTTTTTTTTAAAGTTTGGTGTAAGGATTCCCAGTTTTAGACTTTCAAAATTTAATGAAAAGCAAATTTTTTCTCTTAATTTCCACAGGATAATTAATAAAAACCATTGTGAATAATGCAGAATATTTTGTTGCCTTGTGCTGCTTTGCAGCCTTTCCCTAATAAGCCCCCTAATATTACTATACAGACATTTAGCTAATACAAATATTTAGGTTTAAAAACAAAGAATCATTAAATAAGGGATATAGCCAGATTACTGATGTCTGGTGGACATTTGCTTTAAAATGTAATTTGAATGTATTTAGTTTGAGTTTTTCAGTTAGGAAAATGAAGGTCAAGAAAAGAAAAAAAAATTCTTTAGCTTTATTCTCATTTAAGCCAGGACGTAAGAAAAATCTTTTCCAAATAAAATATTTAAACAGATCCAACAGATTCATATTTTTCTTCTCCTTTCCTTTTACCAAGAATTTATATATGAAAAGAAACTCTTATTTAAAAATGTTCCTGATAACCTGTCCAATACTTAAATTTTTATTATTTTAATACTGGCGCATACAAAATTGTTGGTCCCGTACTAGTTTTATACATCTGTATGTAGTATTAAAAACACCTGAGAGAAATGGAGGCTATAGAACTGTTCCAAAATAGTGAAAAGAGTTACCAAACCAAATTTTTATTCCATTATTCGTGTTTTATAAATAGATACAATTTAAGCATCCCTTTGTGAGACATCTGGCTATTTCTGTGGTGTTAAACAGTGGATTAAGGAAATAAAATTTGAGTTAGCTAATTATCTGACATTATGGAAGGGAAAAGAACCTATGAGACCAAATTCTGTTTTGTAAACAATTTAGTAAAATTATTTTGCATTTTAGATATACCTATATTGACTTTGAAAGCCAGGAAAAGGTTTATGATTGGTCCTGCACTATTATGTTAACTTAAAAAACAAATTATTTTTAAGTGCACCACAGCATTTTTCTTCCTGAAATAACTTTACTCATATTAAATGTGCTGGTTATATTCCACCTTTTTAAACACAATGTGCTTCACCTGCCTATTATTTGATAGAAAGAATTAAAATAGTTAAGATCCTTAGACATTTCTGCATGTAAGTTTTCACTGAATCTAAGGGCCAATTGAATAAATACAGTTTGATGTAAGTAGTTCTTTGAAGTATGTGTAGTGATCTTAAATGTTCACAAGCAATATATTAAAACCCCGTTTTGTATAGATGAAGCAATTTTCATAAATTCCCGTTACCAAGATTGCATTTCATGTGCTATTTTTCTGTAACAGTAGGAAGATAGAAAGTAAAAGATAAGCACTAGTCTAGAAACAACAGTTCCAGAGATCTTAATTTACTAACTGGAATGAGCCATCTTAGGAGACCACCCTTCTGCACTGATAGTACATAGTACTCAAGTTTTAAAGTAAACTAGAACTACCTTCTACTCTGAGTTTCTCTCTTCAGTGTCTATAAAAGTGAGAGGGAAGTTCCAGTGTGTAACTTTTTGAACTTTTGAGTTTTTGTATGTGTTTAAGTGGATGAGAAATAGATCTGTCCTATTAACCTTAACAGAAACCTTACTTCTGTGATACGTTATTATAACAGTATTAGTAAGTATATGTTCATATAAAGCATTCATAAAGGCAAACAACAGTCCTTTCTGTTATATAGCCAACCTAAGATCAAATATAGTAAATGCTGACCTTTAGGTAGAATCCACTTTTAATGTAGGGATTTGGACCTCAAGTAGCTGTTGCAGAGTTTGCATGCTAAAAAGCCCTAGAACACACCAAATTTCTATATATTTTTAGAAATGGGTTTCTAAATTTATCTTAGAGTGTAGAGGGCGCCCCAGAGAATATTCTGAATATGTTGGGAGAGGAATTTATATATTACCAGATTTTGCTCTTAAAATAATTTTTTAGTTATGGTCAGAATTTGAGAATGTAGATTGGAAATAAACTACAAATGTTCATGGTTGTATGTGTTTGTAAAATAAAGGTGTATAGCATACATCAATTAATAGTTTATACATTTTCTTTAATATAGATTTGTTTGATTTTTTAAAACCTTAAAGTTTAATAGTATATGCTTCATTTTTACCAGAGTTCATTTTAAACATCTTTGTTTAGGTTTTACTGCAATCACAGCGACCAACCCCATTTGGCTTATAAAGACTCGGTTACAGCTTGATGCAAGGTATGTTAATTCATTAAAACAAAATTGAAGTTGGTTTCAAATAGTTTTTTCCTGTAAATTTATATCTGTGAGATTTCAGTGCTGTGTATCTAGCCATGTCTTTCCCCTCTTTTGCTGCTGATTTTTTTTGTTTGGTTTTTGAAACTTGGGTCTACCATCAAAAGCAAAAGTAATATAATAGTTGGCAATATGAGACTTTCTAGGGAAGAAAGTGTATTATGTGTTGTGTTTTTAAATAAAAGGAAATGAAAGAAAAAGAATATATTAGCCTAGCCCAAGCAGTGATATTTTCACTATGTGAATGATTATAATTGGTCTCCCAACAGTTAAACAACCCATATGATCAACTAGTCTAGATTAAATCTTGAAGGATCATTGCTCAAATTTATTAACCTTATATACAGAGAGGCCTGGCATGGGATTTAGCTCTCATATACTCATAGACTTCATCTGTTATCAATGACCACTTTATGGGAGCAAAAATCATTCATGTGATAAACGTATGTTGAGCAGATATACCTCTCAGTTCTAGAGCTATACCGAGAAACAGTGGGGACCAACTTTAAATGGAATAGTCAGGGAATTTTTTTTTTTTTTTTTGAGCCCACTTTAAGCAGAAGCAGTGGTTAGTGCAAACCTCATAGGTCTTAAGTTTAGGGCCTTCAGCGTGTTTGGGAACTGAGCAAAGTCCCGAAGCAGTACACCTTAGAGTCTTGCCGTCTTAATTCCTGTTGGCCTGTAGAATGGAGGATGAGGAAAAGGAAATACTTTTATAGAGAGACGATCCTATTGCTGTATAATAATAATAATAATATTTTGAAACTTTTAGCCTTTTGGTCTGGAGTAGACTTGTAACAAATTTTCACTGTTTGTTATATTTTAGGGCTTGGGAACTAGTCTATATATCTCATAGACTATAAAACTGATCTAAGAAATCATTAACAATTATGCCTGTTTAAATATCTGTTTTCCACATTCTGTCACGTTGAACTATATGCTATTTGGAGACTTGAAACATCTCTAATTCTTGTTTCATCCAGGATAATTGAAATGAAATCTTTAAGCGTCGTGAAGCAAAACTCAAAATTTACTTCTTAAAGCCAAAGATCTGAAAGGGTAGTGGTAGTTAAAACAACCCAAAGGTTAGAGAAATGTGAAGATGCCAGTCGATATTATACTATTATAAACTACCAGGGGTATGCTTCAGTATGATGTAGGGTAGATCTGTGGGGGGTCTTGAGAAAAGTTTGGCTTAAAATTCTATTATTTTTTCACCTACAATTGTAACACAAGCCAACACAAGTTCTTAGGCTTGGGGGTGATGGGGAATGGGGTGGGGTTGGGGGAGTAGTTTGAAGGTTGGTTTGAGGATGCTAATGTATAACCATGAAATCAAGAACAGGGCTGATGTGTTTGCATATTACCCTTTGGGACTTGTAGCATTTTAACTTCTTATGAGGAAGCCTCTGGCAGAAACTGATTACAGTTGGTTTCATGGATCATTCAACGAAGAAAGTATTCATTCAATGTCATTAGTTGAGGACAATTATTAGTTCAAAACAATAATTAGTTCATAAACCTGGAGGAATTTGTGGGTTATGAGGTGGGTGTCTTAACTGTGTTTTTGTTATGTCAGAAACAGGTTGTATATATTTATAAATAGGTAAATTTTCTATTTCTTTCCCTGTAGGTAGCATTTAAACCCATTTCTTATAGATAAGGGTCTTTTGGGAGAATCATAGTGTAAGGTAATATTTTTATAAACTCAAAATTATATACTTGTATAAGAGTAGATATACTGCCTATAAATAGCACTAAGGAAGTTTTACTGGGCACAGTGCTCAGTAAATATTTGGTAACTCTCGGGGTCCTCATTCACTGTTCACCATGATACTGACATGAAAGATAGGACTGTTGCCTTCAAAGGATCATTGGAAATTTGACTTCAATTTCCAGTCGTTTTTGGGGAATAACTGAGTGGGTTTGGAAGAATCCCTCAAATGCACAAATACTGGATTAATTATACTCCTTGCTTTGTGATGTACTATCATCATTGGTGTCACAATCACTCTTTTATGTTACAAAGTGCAGAAGAAATCTTCTCAACTTAGAACTGGATTTAATGATTTAATGTAATGTGAGAGCTTGTTTTTATCTTGAACTGCAGTCACAATGTATTTGGACTATTTTGTTTCTTATCCCTACAATACAAACTTCAGTGAGTGTATGAAACTGAAGATTTTTAATGTAGTGTATTTTGCATTAGTAAAATAAACTACTTACATGTTACCCATCTAATGTGACAAACTTGGGACAAAAGAATAGGAAGTCTAAAATGAATGTTTTAAAATTCTGGTTTCACTTCTCCATGAGTTAGAGAGGATCATTCTATATTTAGAGTGGCATATTTCCACTATATTTTACTGACTTTATTTTAAAAACCTATACTACTTTGTAAGTAACATTTTTCCTTTTTGCTTTTCAGGAACCGTGGGGAAAAGCGAATGGGCGCTTTTGAATGTATTCGTAAAGTGTATCAGACAGATGGACTTAGAGGATTTTATAGGGGCATGTCTGCGTCATATGCTGGCATATCAGAGACCGTTATCCATTTTGTTATTTATGAAAGTATTAAGCAAAAACTACTGGAATATAAGATTGCTTCTACAATGGAAGATGATGAAGAGTCTGTAAAAGAAGCATCCGATTTTGTGGGAATGATGCTAGCTGCTGCCACCTCAAAAACTTGTGCCACAACTCTGGCTTATCCACATGGTAAGAGGGAGTGGGCTTCTGGGAGTAAAATTCCATTAATTTAGAAATACTTTCCCACATCAGCCAATGGCCCATTTATTACAGCATTTATAATTTTTATTGAATTCAGTAAAACAGAATACAGTTCCTAGGAGCTCATCATAATGGGATTAAATCTGTGTAAGTAACTGTTTTAGTAGGTCAGTGTATATTACAGTAGCATGATGAAGATTGAGCATGCACTCTGGACCATCACATTTTAGACCAGAGTCCATCAGATTCCAGCCAGGTGATGTTTGGGCAAATTTAAAAAAAAAAAAGGTATGGATATAGATGGTGTACTAGATACTTTATATACATTATTGCTAATCTACAAAAAATTCCTGCAAAGTACTTACCTTCTCTATTTAAGTCTTAAGTATGCTAGAACGTAACCAGAATTTGTCTTCATTTTTTAAGTTGCCGAAGGTCACACATGTTTACTCAGTGGAGGAGCCCAAATTTGAAATGGAGTCTGTAATCCCAAAGGATTATAAATTGGCAAATAAGTATATATGAATGATTTATTTCCATCTTTAATGGAAGTTTTATAGTGTTAGCCTGTTTCATTAATAGATAACAAAATCACTTAAAAATTTGTGTGCAAGATGCTGAGGTTTTTTTGTAACTTTTGCTTAAGTGTAGCCTTTGATTTTGTTGTGTTGGGGGTTTGTTTTGCTTTGGATTTTTTTTTTTTTTTTAAGATTGTATTTATTTGTCAGAGAGTGAGCACAAGCAGGGGGAGCAGCAGGCAGAGGGAGAGGAAGCAGGCTTCCCGCCGAGCAGGGAGCCCGATGTGGGGCTCAGTCCCAGGACCCTGGGATCATGACCTGAGCCGAAGGCAAACATTTAACTGACTGAGCCTCAGGGGTCTTTTTTTTTTTTTTTAAGATTTTATTTTTTAAGTAATCTCTACACCCAACATGGGGCTTGAGATCAATAATTGCATGCTACTACACCAACTGACCCATCCAGGCGCCCCCGCTTTGGGTTTTTAATCTAAACGCTTCACTTTTGTTACACTGATTAACATTTACATTCATCCTTGTAAGTCTGAGGCCCTGTGATTAAAGCTATAATCAAGACAAATGAAACAGGGCTAGGAGGAAATGAGTATTTGCTCTAAAATGTAATTTGTGAGTAAGACCAACTCTAACCAAGTTGGACTTTGTTTAGAGTTCCCTCCATTTCCTGAGGGAAGTTCCTAACTTCTTTCTTTAAGAGAAGTCAAAAGAGGGGCGCCTGGGTGGCTCAGTTGGTTGAGCGACTGCCTTCGGCTCAGGTCATGATCCTGGAGTCCCGGGATCGAGTCCCACATCGGGCTCCCTACTCGGCAGGGAGTCTGCCTCTCCCTCTGACCCTCTTCCCTCTCGTGCTCTCTCTCTCTCAAATAAATAAATAAAATCTTAAAAAAAAGAGAGAAGTCAAAAGAGAACAGTATGAGCAGCGTTGTTTAGGTCCTGGCTACAGTGGGATACCTAGAACCGTGTGCTGCTAAGGGTAAGAGCACCCTGTCACCTCAAGTGAGATGATGTCTTTATACGAAGAGGTAGTTTATAAACAATATTTTGAATGGAATATGTAAATGGCATGAGTTTTTTTTAAGATACGACACAAGAGATTTCAAATATTAACATTTGCGGTGAAAATAGTTCTAGCTCTAGGCCATTTCCCTCAGGCCCAGCAGGAGTGGTGTGTTGGAAAAACAGACTCTTCAGTAGAGAGCTCTGAATTGTTGTCCCAACCTCTACACCCGGCTGACTAAAAAACCTCTCAGCAGTCCGATTTCCTCACCTTTCAAAACTAAGAAATAATGGACTAGCCATAATCTTTTTATATCCCTTAAGAGCTCTAAAATTTTATGATATTTGTTTAGTTCCTTCCCAGATGGGGCCTTTTAGCTAACAGCTAGTGTTTTGAACATTTTTAGGCTTGTGTACATAAAATTTCATGTTGGTATCTGTGGACCATTGTGAATAGATTATTTATTCTTTTTTTTTTTTTAAAGATTTTATTTATTTACTTGAGAGAGAGAATGAGATAGAGAGAGCATGAGACGGGAGGGTCAGAGGGAGAAGCAGACTCCCTGCTGAGCAGGGAGCCCGATGCAGGACTCGATCCCGGGACTCCAGGATCATGACCCGAGCCGGAGGCAGTCGCTTCTGTTTTCTCATTGTGGGGTCCACTTAAGAGCTTTTATGTTTATTTCTCATATATTTTTGTGTATTCATCTTTGATAACCACCTGCATTCCCTTTTCTGTTTCTTCACCTTTTCCTTACCACATGCATTTTCCCTTTTATCTATATCTAGTGTACAACTGACACTTTTGTTTTATTCTTCAACCATTCAGGAACCTATGAAATTTTATAATTAGTATTTATTATTAGTGATTTTAGCCAGCTGTCTTAGAAGTTTGGTGTTACTGTAATAAGACCAGTTTCAATAAGTTACACATTAAAAATCACTCCCATATTTATTCTGAGCTTACACTTAAAGACTGGTAAATGGGATGTGCTCAGCATTAGGAGGAAATAAAGATATCACTAATGCTTTTAAAATGATGTTTTTTCCCCCCCAAACAGAAGTTGTAAGAACAAGACTACGTGAAGAGGGAACAAAATATAGATCTTTTTTTCAGACACTGTCTTTGGTGGTTCAAGAAGAAGGTTATGGGTCTCTTTACCGTGGTCTAACAACTCATCTGGTGAGACAGATTCCAAACACAGCCATTATGATGGCCACCTACGAATTGGTGGTTTACCTTCTCAATGGATAGCAACTTCAGGCTGCTGTACTATGAAGAGGGAAGACCAAAAGATTACAGTGGACCATGCAGTATTGAAGCCAGCATGGTGGACAGAAGAAAAAAGTTTGGGAACATGTAACTATGCCTAAGTGGAAGTTTGGTTGTAGGAATTAAAGTAATCATAACCACATTACTTGGTCTTTTTCAGTAATGTGAAGGGAAAAACAAAAAAAACAAAAAAAAAACCTAGGCTGCCTCTAAGAAAAAGCCTTTAGAAGCACTCCTGCCTCCAAATTGCCATTTTCTCTACCATGTCCACAGGACACAGTTGCATTTTGTTGATTTATGGCAGTCAGAGTATAGTGTGTGTTCCATGAGCACTTTTTCCAGTCTTCTAAACAAAGCCATCCCTAATTGTATAAATATTATAACTATCCAAAGATAGTATTGACAGTCATAAATGTCTTACCTCTGGCATCTGTGTAATTTCTGTAAAATTGTAAAATAAGAGTAAGTGAGATCCTTAGTATTATTTTCCCATTTCCTTGAGGATCTGGAATATTTTAAAATTAATTATTTGGCATTAATAGTCACTAGTTTTGACAACTAATGAAATAATGTCTAAAGATCTTGCGTATTTTTAGCTTTAAAATGTTTTGGTTTCCACTGCTAACAGGTGCTTGATGTTGAGCATAATGTGGACACTTAAATTGTTCATTAACATATCAAGCTGAGTGTTAATAGTTTGGGACAGAAGAAACCATGAAATGTTGATTCTTCGCCATTTGAATAACTTCAGCACGTCCTCATATCTTCTCTAACTTTACAATACATGAACGAATGGGATTGTCTTGTCAGTGATTTATTAGTTACAAACTTGAATGATCATCTGTCATACCTAGGTATCATTTTCTTAAAGTGGAAAGAATTTACCACTTCTGAATCTTTTTCTGTTTGCCTTTACATTAGGAATTTGAACCATTGAATTATTTCCAGAAGATCAGTATAGATTGCATTTATTTTGTAGAGAAAATGGTAATTTTCAGCTTTGCCGTAATAGGTTTCTTTTTTTAAGGTGACATTATACATATCTGGGGCAGTATAAACATAGAAGAGGGGGCCCTCTGCTATCTGATTGAGCAGGTAGTGTGATCCTAATTGACCACAGTTTGTAAATGAACAAACTGCTTTTGACAAATTTATGCTATCCTGTGATTTCTTGAATGGTAAATCATAGAAAGATTCAAGTTAATTCAGATTAAGTGTGCTAACAGGATATAGCTTTTACATTTTGCTGTTGAGTTTAACTGTACCTTTTAATACTTAAATGTGTATATGTATGGCCCTTATGAAGATGTTTGCTGTAATTCTGTTAAGAGACTTTTGCTTATGGATGTTGCTATACTGGTGTATAAAATATCTACAATTAAACTCCAGTGTGGTACTCATTTCAGTATAGATGAACTGTACATTTTGTGCAATGGCTTTATCTTAAGAATGACTCTTTGTGAATGCACTTTGTGGCCTTTTTTTGGAGGAGGGGTGAGAGAGAATTCCATGTTAAGATTTTTTTTTTTTTTAAACATTGGTCATGTATTAGGCAGAAACCATGTTCAAACCATTTTTCTGGGTTTTAGATACGGTGTTTTGGAGATCTTTAATAATATAAATGTTTTATGTATTCTATGTACACACTAATGCCCCTAACACAGAAAACTGTAGCACGTCATTGCAAGTTTTCTCTGCTGTCACCAGTGAAACACAGTGCACTCTTAAATTCCTTCACTTTCTTAACTCCTTGTAATCAACAGTAACTGGATGTTTTTGAGGTGCTTCGATTGGAATTAGAAAATATTCCAATCTATTTGGAGACCAAAGGCAAATTTAGTTTCATTACCTTTGGGATTATTTGTACCTTTTATGGTGAATTTTAGCTTTGACATTTATTGTGAGAAAGAAGCCAAAAAAAAAAAAAAATCTAGGGGTTTCTAACTTAAATCTGTAGAGCAAGTCTCATCTATAGTGTTTGCCTTTTCAGGTGCCACTTACACTGCCTAATACAGTGCCATTTGCCTTGCAGAGATTCATGAACATACGTTGTGTTGAATGTAGGACAGGTTCTCCCTAATGTTAATGATCTCACTACACCACAAATGACTAAGAATGATATGAAAACCAGCAACTACGGAACATCTTATTATTTAGTGTTAGCAAATTCATAGTAGTGTCCTTCAAGGATGAACATGTATTCTAGTCTTGTTTGTATTTAGCAAATAAAACTTATGTTGACCTTTAGTGCATTATATTCAGCTTTTAAAAGTGAGTATTCTCTGTGTACTGGAAGAAAAGATCTTAGAGTCTTAGATTTTGGGTTTCTTTGGGCAACAACTGGAAAGGAGCAATGAAGCTTATTTTAATTTTTTTTCCCAAAGCACAATCTGCCATAGTTTACTTTATGTGTGACAGATAATTTAAAAAAGAAAACTATAAAAGTTGTATATAAAATTTGTCTCTGGAACATTTCTTTGGAGATTTTTTTAATTGATGCAAATGTTTAAAAAAGAAAAATGCATATTTAAAGGATTAATTTTTTTTAAACTTTTGTTTTCATCAATTTTCTATCAGATGACTTTTTATTTCTAGTATAGAGATTGGCAGCACTCTTCGGATTTGTCTGTACTTTTATTAGAGAATTTTATCAGGCAATTGAGTTGCGCTTAAGTTAAAGCAGTAGATACTGAAAGAGTATGCCTCATAGAGCAGCAGATAGAACTTTGGTACCTGTGGCTCATAGACATTTCCTAAATTTCAAAGTCCAAATCTGAGAATTACCAACCCTGTGACTGTGGGGTGTAATACCGTGCTTTTGAATCCAGAAAAAAAAAAAAACTGTATCACCAAAGCTTTGTCTTAATTTTCATTATGTATGTAATTTTGTGGAACCAACTTACTAGATGGGGCTCACAAGTAATTTATTTGTCACTTTGAAACCAGGATAGAATATTGTTAGATTATTTAATCCAGCCTTTTGTCTCCTAAAACCTAATGCCCATTGTGGAATAGCACTATGTATTAGGACCAGGGTGTTAAAAATAATGAGTGTTTACTCTTTTACTAGAGTATAAACATGTCAGCATTTTTAGATTTAAGCCACAAAAAAACTGATTTGAACTTGAAGGATTTAAGTGCTGGAAATGAATCTATCTTTTATTCTTCTAGCATTGTTCATGCCTGTCATTTGTTGTTTACATACTCTTCTCAGACTATTAGTACTGTAGGGACCCCTTTTGGGCTGATAAATATAATAGTTGAGCCTGTCTACTGATCATGACTTAAATATTCCTAAGAATAAAGTATTTCTGAATGATTTAAATTAGAAGGAATTTTAATTACATGAAAATATTCCCTACAATGTGCGAACTTTTTGCCCACTCAAGTCTCTTCTCCATCATGCACTTATATTTCTTGTTAATCTATACACTGCTTTTTATGCTACTCCTTTTAGAAACTGAAAATTCTAGTTTCACTCAGTTTTTATGTTAATAAACATTTGAATGTGTACCCCTCATATGTGAACAGTTAAATTATGATCTATTAGTCACAGCTAAATCAAAAGAGTTGATATCTTTTGACCATTGATGTGAGGTTTGCTATTCTCACATTTTGTGTACATGGCTGTAAATTATGTGCATTTATTCTATTTATGTTAACTAGCTGAATTTTATTTGAATTGTTAAAATTAAAAAATTTAAATATCCTTATGAAAATATGGGGGTTTTTTCCTATAATGTATTTTAATATTTTGGTTTGGTGAGAATGTAATCACACTTTCTTAGGATTATGTGAAGAACAAAAGTGCGTTGTCATTTTCAAGTTGAGTGTTAGGCTCCGATCTGCTAGACATAGTGATATCTCTATAGGAAACAGAAGTCAAGTTCTCTGATTCCCTCTTAGGTCAGTAAGATATTTCTGTTCTGCTATATATTCCACAGGTTTATTGATTTTTAGGTACCATACTTTCCATGTATCAAAACACTAGTTTGCAAAGAATATCTGAAAATTTTGAGCCTAAAGAGGTTGTAATGATTTTTTTTTTGACATTTTATTTTATCTTACATCATTAGTTTTGTTCAACGATTCATTAGTTGCATATAACACCCAGTGCTCATCACCACACGTGCCCTCCGTAATACCCATCCTGGTTACCCATTCCTCCCACCCCCCGGTTGTAATGATTTTTTAACATCATGACTTCGTGTTAGTTTTGGTTTTTGCCTTTCAGAAAGTTAAGAATGTTAAAAGTTAAAGGGCTAGAAACTTGTTAGAATAACCAAATGAATCCACATATGGTAGGTTGAAACAATTGACACAGATACAAGTGTTCTATAGTACCTATCCATTTTACATTTTGTCTGTTTTTTCACAAGTTGTAGCTACCATCAAACATCACCTAGTTTGGTAGGTGAGGAAACCAGGACAAATTTGTCATGTCCCTTTTGTCCGACATTAAAGCTTTTGGACTATTTTCCACTGAAGACTGAAATGGTGAGGTGAGGACATTGGCAAAATAATCATTGAGGTTGGTATGACAAGCATATTCTGCTTACTGTCCCAAGTTTAAATTGGTGTATGTGTGTTTATTACTGAGTATTACAAGCTGTGATGGAGTTTGTGAGTGTATGATTTCTTAAGGTTCAAGTATGACATCCACACAACTGATAGGCAAGAAAACAAAGTGTAGTTAAATGATTTTCTTTATTTTCCTAATTTTTTTGCATTGCACAAACCAACTGTCTACCTTAATATATATGGAACTAGTTCAGTAATTTAAATTCATAGAGTGCTATGTTTATACAGTGTGATTTCATGTGGTTTTCCAACAGCCTATAGATAGGGTGAATAGACAAGTGGTATTTAGGAGGGATATTAGTCACAGTGGGCTTTTTTTTACTTGGTGTTCTGAATCTTAGTTCTGTGTTTATTTACTACACTAGACTATTCAACAGCCTTTGGGATGAACACTGGAATGAGTAACAAAAGACAGTTTAGAGGAAAGATCTATGGGGATTCGCTCAGGGCGAAACATACTGGAGGATTAATAAGAAATAAAACTTAAGTATATGAATTGGAGCAGTAAACTGCTTTTGAAGCTGATCTATATAGAGCCTTAGGTTACTTCTGAGGTCCAGAGGGAAGCACTGGATTTCTTTCTCCCCCTCACCAAAGCATCTTTGTAACAACATAGCAAGTCAGACTTAACTAGGTTCAGTGTGTCTTAGGTGAGCCTCAGGGATGTCATGTTCTCTGGAAGTGTTATGGTGATTGATTCTTTTAGATCTGGAAAGGTTGGAGAAAAAGTGTTTAAACCAAACTTTGAAACAAACTTGAAGGCTGATTTGGGGAGGGGCATTCCTTGTTGAAACAAAGATCAAAGTGTTCTAGTAGCCCATCAGGAGAAATAACCCATTTTCTTATATTTTCTCCTGGGAATTTACACAAAAAGTGTTTTGATGGGTGCCTGGGTGGCTTAGTTGAGCGTCGGACTTGTGGTTTTGGCTTGAGTTATGATCTCAGGGTCATGGGAATGAACCCCCAGGCAGGCTCCACTCTGGGTGTGGAGCTGCTGGGGATTGACTCCCTTTTCCTCTCCCTCTCCACCTGCCCCTCCCCATGCTCATGCCTGTGTGTGCTCTCTCAGTAAATACTGTTGTTTTTTAAATATCTTGACATTTTGAAACTAGTGGTAGACCTAGGATTCTAAGCCTAGCCTCATTCGAAGGATCTCATCACATCCAGCTCAACAAAATTGAGTGCTAGACTCCTGTTTTCTGTGTCCCAGTCTCACACTTCCAAAGCACCTCGATTCCTTAAGTGTTTCATTGTCAAGGATAAAAGGCCCACTTTCAATCACTATTTCTGGATCTTACCTCTCAAGTTTATCCAGTAAGATTGATCTCCATTGTATGAACTTACTCTGTGGTGTTTTAGTGGCCTAGGTTATTTGATCTGAATTTTCCTAAGTTATGTAGTGTTTTGTTGTTGTCCCCACCCCCATAAGAGCAACTGGATATCAGTATGAAAAGTGAGCCATTACCATACTCAAACGAATATGAGTCTAAAGGTAAAAATTAAAAATTGCAAACCTTCTGGGAAAAAATGGAGTATCTTTGCAACCTTGAAGTAGGCAGGGATTGAGTCCACAAAAAGCACCAATCATTAAGAAAAACCCTCAAAATGAAAAACAAAGATGCAGCCACAGACTGCAAGAAAATATTTACAATATATCTGACAGGATATGTAATAAAATATACACACAAACAGGCAATGACCTAAACACTATTTTAAAAAGCGTATATAAAGATGCTTAACATGGTTAGCAATACAAATTAGAACCACAAATAAGATAACACAATATAGCCAATATAATAAGTAGACACAATACCAAGGATGTAGAAACAACTGGGACTCCTACATTTCTGTCGAGAATGTAAAATGGTACAGCTACTTTGGAAAGATGGAGTTTTTAAGAAAGTTTAAAACTATTTCTATGCTACAACCCGAATTACTACTGGTGGGGAAGGAGGAGTGGGAATTTCCAAGAGAAAATCTCCACAAGTGTTCATAGGGAAAGTCAGTTGTAAGTTCATGCAATGAAATAACATAGTAAAAAAGCAAAATAGGAATTATTGATACATGCAATAATGCAAATGAGTATTAAAGACATTAGATGAAAGAAGTCTGGCACAGAATAGTATACACTGTATTCCATTTAAATGAAGGTCAAGAAAGGGCAAATGTAGCCAGCTTGATAGAAGTCAAATAGTGTACCTAATGTTGGAGAGGAGGAGTTGACTAGCAAGGGGCCTAGTGAAAGTTTCTGGAGTAATGGGAAAGTTCAACATGTTGATCTGGGTAGGGGTAAGCAGGTGTGTACATAATGTGAAGATATATTATCTGTAGATACAAGATTTCACTTTAAGCCTGTGTTTTAAAAATCTAATGCAAAGTAAAAACACTACGTAATGAAACCCATGAAGGCTTGAGGTACTGGAATTATCAAAGTATAGTTCATAAAACAGTCATGCTTAGTATGTTTCAAGAAATAAAATGGAGGTTTTAAAAGTAAGTATCCGATTTTGGTATCAAGTAAGCAGGACCTCTGAGCTACTCACCTCAATGAAAACTGGATCTCAGAACGCGCTTTTTGAGGCATAGCTCACAAAAAGTTGAAGGGTTCCCCAAGGACTTCTCCCTTTCCCTCCCCCATGCCAACCCCAAAGCTAAACAATTAGAACTGAATCTGGATTAATCAGGGTGGGGACCGGTGGTGGGGCTTATATCTCCAAGAGCAATAATATCTGGGGTCCAAGCCTGAAGAGCAGGGGTGTCAGCAGACTGAGGTGCTCCCAGGATCGGTGAGGAGTACTCCCCTGGATACCAGTAGAAGCAGAATCAAATCTGGTGGGGGAAAACTCCAAGTTGGGCCTACAGACTCCTAGCATTGCTTAATGATTACCAAACACAAGACCTGGCACTGTAAGTGATTACAGAAACATGGGAACAACAGATTTACACCATCAGGGACTTCCGAGAGAAAATGCAGAGTAGCTAGCTAGTAGTTTTAATTACAAGGATGAGCATACAATATGAAACATTTTAATAGTTAACCATAAAAATGAAAACTGTTGGGGCACCTGGATGGCTCAGTGGTTAAGCGGGTCCTGGGATTGAGCCCCACTTTGGGCTCCCTTCTCCGCGGAGAAAGCCTGCTGCTCCCACTCCCATGCCCCCTGCTTGTGTTCCCTCTCTCTCTGGGTCTTTGTCAAATAAATAAAATCTTTAAAAAAAACACAAAAAACAAAACTGTAGAGCAGTAGCCACAGCTTTGGAAACATGGTGGAGCAAGAGCAAAGAAAAAAGATCCCATTGGTTCCAGAAAATCTGAAAAAGAAGGCTTATCAGGCCCTTAAAGCCACTGAAGCAAAGCAGGCACTTTTGGAGAAGAAAGAGCAGAAGATAGGAAAAGAGCTCAAGTTTAAGTGACTGGAATGGTTCTTACTTGATTCCTGGCAGCAGCAACGCGACAGGGTGCACCTCAGACGACTAGAAGGGAGACCTCATGGCTTGGAAGTGCCAGATAAACATGCCTTGACCTTTGTTGTATGCATCCAAAGGATTAATGGGGTGAGTTCACTGATGCGGAGGACCATTGCAAGGCTTCGCCTGAAGAAGATTTTTAGTGGTATCTTTTTCAGAGTGACCCCCCAGACCATAAAAACACTGCATATAGTGGAACCTTATGTGACCTGGGGACTTCCAAATCTGAACTCTGTCCGGGAACTCATCTTGAAACGTGGCCAGGACAAGGTCAAGAATAAAACCATCCCTCTGACAGACAACACAGTGATTGAGGAGCACCTGGGGAAGTATGGTGTTATTTGCTTGGAAGACCTCATTCATGAAATTGCCTTTCCGGGGAAAAATTTCCAGGAATCTCTGCGTTCTTACATCCTTTCCATCTCTCAGTGGCCTGTCGTGCTACCAAGAATAGAGTGGACTACATCAAGGAAGTAGGCTTACCGGGCTATCGAGGTGACGCATCAATCAGCTCATTCTGCAGCTGAATTAAACCCAGAATATCTGTAAGCTCAGTGCATTGGTGGCATGTGTTTTGTCTTTTGGAATTGTTTCCAGTATCTTCAAAGAAGATTATTTTCTGTTATATCTTCAGAAACTAGAGGGCGGGTCAAGGAAAAGATGATGATGCTCCTGGCAGGCACTTGTCCTTACAGCCCAGTTCAGGGGAAAGTTCCAGTGTGTTTTCCACGTTGGCTGCCACCACCACCTCTGAAGTCAGCAGAGGACTCTTGCCGTGGAAGAGGGAGTCCTGCTGTGTCACATCTTCTATCCTGGAGTTTAATGTTGGTGAACGAATACCCAAGCATGAATACAAGACAGCAGTGGACCAAGCTCAGGGACATACTTGAACCTGGGGGTTCCTGGGGCCTTGTTTTGGAAGGAATTTGAAATACAGTTACAAAGAAGAACACAAAAACAGTGCTCAGTTGTCCAAAAAAAAAAAAAAAAAGGCACTGAAATCAAGAACTCAATGGGTAAATAAAAAATAGACTAGATGTGGGGCACCTGGGTGGCTCAGTCAGTTAAGCGTCTGCCTTCGGCTCAGGTCATGATCCCAGGGTCCTGGGATCAAGCCCCGCATCGGGCTCCCTACTTAGTGGGAACCCTGCTTCTCCATCTCCCACTCCCCCTGCTGTGTTCCCTCTCTCTGTCAAATAAAATTAAAAAAAAAAAAAACTAGATGTAACTGAAGTGATTTAAACTTGAACATCTATCAAATTATCTACAGGACAGGAAAGGTAAAGAAAAGGACTATGCAAGATCAGTTGAGAGATAATGGATGGAATGAGAATGTCTAATATATTTCATTATATTTAGTAAGGAGCAGAATAGAGAAGAGGCAACATTTTAAAAGGTAATTGGAAAATTCCCAGAGTTGATAAACATGAATCCATAGCTCCACAAAACACAATGTATCCTTTAAAAAAAAAAAGATTTTATTTATTTATTTGACAGCACAAGTAGGCAGAGCGGCAGGGAGAGGGAGAAGCAGCCCCCCCCCCCACCGACTGAGCAGGGAGCCCAATGTGGGACTCAATCCCAGGACCCTGGGATCGTGACCTGAGCCGAAGGCAGATGCTTAACTGAGCCACCCAGGTGCCCAATCACAATGTATCCTAATTTGGATTAAGACATCCCTATAAATGTAGTGATATGAAGAACATCAAAGCAAAGTGAAAATTTTGATTTCTGCTATCTACAATGGGTTGGGTTTTAGGGTTAGTGCTCCTAATGAGTGCAATTAAAATGCTAGGTAAAATATTCTAAAAATCTTAACATCCGAGCGTGAACATAATGAGGAATGAGCAAACCAAATTCCAAGACATGGTAAGAGCCTAAAAGTTAAGAGAGCACTCCAAGCCACCTAGGACCTAGAAGCAAGTGAGGCAGAAGTAGATGACCAGGTCCCATTTAAGTTGAGGAGTCTGATAGACCCTTCCCATTAAGTTGGGGTCCCAGTAGTAAATTTGGATTCTTTCTTCCATCTCCCTGGTGCTGAGCAGAACACAGAAGTATAACAGCAGCCTGACCCTGGGACCCTGTATTGACCCCTGAGCAGAATTAAAGCCCAACTTTGCATTGCTAGAGTGGGGAGGGGGCCCCAAGATCACGAATTAAAGTGGTTCCAGACACATAGGATCCCAAATGCACGGTAGAAGCAAAGACCATTCTTTTCTGGAAAAAGCAGTCCTCATCTACAGTCACAGTGCGAACACATGAATAATTTCAAGGACTGTGAACAGCACACGGTCGATAATAAGCACACAAGGAAGACGCACCACTAGTGACAACCCTTAAAAACAAAAGCAGCCCACTCCCAAAAAGAAAAGCGATTCTGGAGTTACCAAATATAAATTAAAATGCAAATGAGTACAGTTTTAAAAATATAAGATAGGCTTGAAAATAGAGTGGGACACTAAAAAATGGTTGAGCAGATTTGAAAACCAAATATAACTTCTAGAAGTGAAAGCTAAAGTTTAAAGCACAGTTGGACAGAGCTGGGCAACGCGGGGTCACGGGAAGCTGGAGTACCATGCTGCCAGGAGGAACAGGAAGACACGGAGGAGACGGTGAGGTGCAGACGGGACACCCCAGAGGCTCAGTGCCCGGCAACTGCTGTCCCAGCGAAGCAGAAAGAGTGGATCAAAGAGGTCATCTCAAGGGATTGAGACCGGGGAATTTCTAAAACTGATGAGGAACTGATTCCTTGGATTGACAATCCCAAACAGAATACATAAAAAGGAACTCCTATCTACACACAGTATCATGAAACTAGATAACCAAAGGCAGAGAAGATTTGGGGATAAAAACACCCAGACTTTTACCTCTGACAGAGCATTCAAAGCAAGGTCAGCCAGTCTGACAACGAAATTAGCATGCAGGACAGAAGATAGGGGAACAGTTCCTTCTGATGTGCTGCCAAACCCGACCGACTTTTACGCCCAGTAAAAATCCTGCCGGCAGGAGAAGGGAATTCAGAAATTTCAGAAAAATTAAAACAGGTAGTGTGCTATCAGCAGGTCATCAAAGGAAATCCCCAAAGGTGTACATCAGGCAGAAGGAATTCGTGGTATCAGATGGAACCCCTGAGATGCAAGAAAAATGCTAAACAAGAAAAGCCGTAATTCGGTGGGCAAATGGAAAAGGTGGTTAACTGTATAAGCGAGTAATAATAATGGGGTTTTTAAAAAAACAAAACAGGACAAAAATATAGCACATTACAATTTTATGAAAGGAGGGAAGGAGATAAGTGGAGTTGAAGTGTTCTATAAACTTTATACTATCCAGGTAGAAGACGAAGATTTTGATTCATTTTATTTTTTTTAAGATTTTTTATTTATTTGAGATATAGAGAGAGTGCGAGAGAGCGAGCAGGAGCAGGGGGAGGGAGAGGGGCAGGCAGAGGGAGAGAGAGAGAAGCAGACTCCCCGCTGAGCCCGATGTGGGGCTCGATGTTGGGCTTGATGGGCTCGATCCCAGGACCCTGGGATCACGACCTGAGCCGAAGGCAGACGCTTAACCGACTGAGCCACCCAGGTGCCCCGATTTTGATTCATTTTAAATGTTAAGTATGTATTGTAAAATGGTGGATAACCAATGAAAGAACAGAAATAGTACCACTTCCATACAAGTAGAAGGGGAAAACGTGAAATTATTCTTTTCAAAAATCAGTTAAAAAGGAATGCCAGAAAGGAGAGACAAAGAGCATGAAATTAAATTTAAGTAAACTCTATGCCCAAAGTGGGGTTCAAATTCTTGATGCCAAGATCAAGAGTCACATCCTGATTCAGCCAGACACCCCAGAAATAAGATGGTTTTAAATCCAAGTATCTCAGTCGTTACATTAGTGGAAATGAACAAAGGCTCCAGTTTAAAGATTGTCAGACTGGATTTAAAAACAACAAAAAGCTATTTGTGAGAGACATGGCTAAACCATAAGGACATGCTAAGTTTGGAAGTAAAAGGATAAGACTTGAAAATATTACCCAAAGGAAACAGGTGTTAATTATATTACTACCAGAGAAAACAGACTTTAAGGCAAGAAAGCATTACCAGAATTCAGGACGTTTGGTCACCACAGGATCATAAAAGATTTGTTTCAGCAATGATACAATGATTTGAAATTTTCATATGTTTGATAAAATTTCCTCATCGTGTAGAGCCAGAATTGAAAGAACCACAAAAAGAGACAGACAGTAATAGTGGGAGTCTTCAACAAACTTCTCTCAGAAACTGATAGAAGAAAATAGTAAGCACATAGATTTCAAGAGTATGGTTAACAACATTGACCCAAAAGAAATGCATAGAACACTGCACTTAACATCTGCAGAATATGCATCACTATTTATAGACATTGAGCCAAGCAATCTCATCAGATTTCAAGTATTGAAATCATACAGAGGATGTTCTCTGACCACAATGCAATTAAACTGGAAATCAGCAAATAGATCATGGAAGAACTTCTTAAGTTTGGAAATTTAGACACATGCTTCCAAATAACCCACAGGTCTGCTCAACCACATGGACAAAATATTTTGAGCTGTATGATAATGTAAATTCTAAATGTCAAAACTGATGAATGCAGCTTAAGCAGTCCTTAGAGAAAATTTAAAATTTTAAGTCCCTATATTAGAAAGGAAAAAATGCTGAAAATTAATGAGGTAAGCATTTGTATTAGTTAGGGTTGGCTAGGGCACAGTAGAGACTCAGATGCATAATGGCTCAACGTAATAGACATTTTATGGCTTGCTCATTTAACGGTCTTAGAGGAATAGGTTGGCTCTGCTCTAACAGTTCTTCAGGGACTCAGCTGACTGAGGCTCTGCTTTTCTCAACATTTGCCTTCCAAGGTGGACGTGGGCTGTGATTCTCAGACTTAAGCCTATATCCCAATCACATGGAGGGCTTGTTTTGTTTCTCTGTTGTTGTTCAAAGTAAAAGATACGGGTGGCTCAGTCGGTTAAGCGGCTGCCTTCAGCTCAGGTCATGGTCTCAGGGTTCTGGGATCGAGCCCCACGTAGGGCTCCCTGCTTATCAGAGAGTCTGTTTCTCCCTCTGCCCCTCCCCTTGCTCGTGCTCTCTCTCCCTCTTTCTCTATCAAATAAATCAATAAAATCTTTAAAAATATAAGGTAAAAGATAAATGTTCCCTATCTTAGCCAAACTGTAAGTAGGTGGGAAAATTCCATAATTTGGGGAAATAATTCAGAGAATAGAACTACTAGATGTATTTTCCCCATACCATTAGCAAAGTATTTTCTTCCCCCACCCCCGAGCTTTGAGATATAATTGACATATAATATTGTGTAAGTTTGAGGTGCACAACATGATGATTTGATACACTTACATATTGTGAAGTGATTACCACAAGAAGGTTAACACCTCCATCCCCTCATGTAATTATCATTTTTGTGTGTATGTGGTTAGAGCATTTAAGACCTCTCTTTGCAGCTCTCAAATATCTAATACAGTGTTTTAACCATAGTCACCATGCTGTGCCTTAGATCCCCAGAGCTTGTTCATCTCACAACTGGAAGCTCCTACCCTTTGACTAACGTCTCTATTGCCCCCACCCCACACCCACACCCCGCTCCAAGTCCCTGGTAGCTACCATTCTATTCTCTACTTCTGGTTCAGCTTTTTTAGATTTGATGAGATCATGCCGTATTTGCCTTTCTCTGTCTGACTTATTTCACTTAGCATGTTGTCACAAAAGGCAGGATTTCTTTCTTCTCTATGGCTGAATAATATTCCATTGTGTATACATACCAAACTTCTTAATCTGCTCGTCTGTTGTTTTTATGACTTGGTGATTGTGAATAACGCTGCAGGGAACATCAGGGTGCAGATAGCCCGTTGAGAAAATGATTTCATTTCTTTTCATATATACCCAGAAGTGGGATTGCTGGATCATATGGTAGTTCTATTTTTAATATTTTGAGGAACCACCATATGTTTTCCATACTGGCTGCACCAATTTACATTCCTACTAACACACAAGGATTTCCTTTTCTCCACATCCTCGCCAACACTTGTTATCGCTTATCTTTTCGATGCTAGCCATTCTAACAGGTGTGAGGTGGTCTCTCATTGTGGTCTTGATTTGCATTTCCCTGTTATTTAGTGATGCTGAGCATCTTTTCATATGCCTGTCCGCTATTTATATGCCTTCTTTGGAAAAATGTCTACTCAGATCATTTGCCCATTTTAATCAGATTGTTTTCTCGTTGTTTGGGGCTTGTATGAGTTCCTTATATGTTTTGGATATTAACCCCTTACCAGACACGTGGTTTGCAAATATTTTCTCCTGTTCCACAGGTTGCTTTTCCATTTTGTTTATTATTCTTTTGTTGTGCAGAAGCTTTTTATTTTTATTTCTTTTTTAAAGGTTTTATTTATTTGTCAGAGAGAGCACACAAGCAGGGGGAGCAGAAAGCAGAGGGAGAAGCAGGCTCCCCGCTGAGCAGGGAACCCAATGCAGGACTCAATGACAGAACCCGGGGATCATGACCTGGGCTGAAGGCAAATGCTTAACCGACTGAGCCACCCAGGTGTCCCTGTGCAGAAGCTTTTTAGTTTGATGTAGTCCCACCTATTAATTTTTGCTTTTGGTATTATATCCAAAAAGTTATTGCCAAGATCAGTAAAGGAGCTTTTTCCCTATCTTTTCTTCTAGGAATTTTACAGTTTCAGGTCTTACATTTAAGTCCTTAATCCATTTTGACTCAATTTTTGTGAGTGGTGGAAAATAAGAGTCCAATTTCATTCTTTGGATGTGAATATCAAGTTTTCTCAACACCATTTATTTAAAAAGACAATCTTTCCCCCATTAAGCATTCTTGGCCCCCTTGTTGAATATTAGTTGACTATATATGCATGAGTTTATTTCTGGGCTCTTGATTCTATTGCCCTGGTCTAATGTGTCTTTTTTTATGCCAACACAATACTGTTTTAATTGCTACAGCTTTGAAATACAGTAGTTTGAAATCAGAAGTTGTTTCTCCAGCTTTGTTCTTCATTCTCCGGATTGCTTTGGCTATTTGGGGGTTTTTGTGATTCCACATGAATTCTAAGATTATTTTTCTTATTTCTGTGAAAAAATGCCATTGGAATTTTGCTAGTGATTGCATTGAATCTATAGATGGTTTGAGTAGTATAGACATTTTAATATGAATTCTTCTGATCCATGAACACAGGATTTTTCCATTTGTGTCTCTTCCGTGTCCTTCATCAAAGTCTTACAGTTTTCAGCATACAGATCTGTAACCTCCTCGGTTAAACTTATTCCTAAGTATTTTTTATGGTTTTTGACGCTACTGTGGGATCGTTTACTTCTTTTTCAGGTATTTCCTTTTTACATTTAATTATTGATAGGTAAGGACTATTAATGCCATCTAATTAATTGTTTAATGGTTGTTTGCAGTTCCCTCTTTCCTTTCTTCCTCTTTTTGCTTTCCTTTGTGGATTGATAATTTCTGTCATGGCATGCTTTGATTTCCTCTCTTTACCTTTTGTGAATCTACTGTAGATTTTTGCTTTGTGGTTACCACGAGGCTGACATAAACAGCTTATAGATATAAATCTATTTTACACTGTTAAAAATTAACTTTGATTGCATATCAAAACTTTACCCTTTTACTCCACCACATTTTATGTTTTTAAGGTTGCAATTCACCTCTTTTTATATTATGTATTACTAACAAATTATTGTAGCTATTGTTATTTTTAATATTCTTGTCCTTTAACTTTTGTACTAGAATTAAGCGGTTAACACTCTACTGTATTAAAGTTTTAGAGTCTGCTGAATTTGACTGTATACTTATTCTTATCAGTGTTGTATATTTTCATCCATTTTTATGTTACTAATTAGCTGAATATCATTTCAGCTTGAAATTCTAGAGGGCTTGTTAAAACACTGATTGCTGGGTAGCATCCCCAGAATTTGATTCAGTAGGCTTAACCTAAGTCTGTGACCCAAGAATTTGCATTTCTAACAGGCTGCCAGGTAATGTTGCTTTTGGTTCAAAGACCACACTGAGTCCCACTGAATTTAGGATTGTCTATATCCAAGTCAGCTGGAAAGAAGAATGAGCATGGATGGGTATATAACTTCTACTCATATTTCACCGGCCAGAATCCAGTCATGTCATATCTGATACCCAGACCTATCTGATAGGGAGGCTGAGAAAATAATAGAGTAGCTCTTGGCCCAGGAAGAAATGGAAACATTTTTGTGAAGAGAGCTCTGTGACAACATACTTTGCAATGAATTAGAAAAAGAAAATAGAATAAACTCAGATAACTTAAAAAGAATGAAATAATTAAGAGCAGTACTTGATGAACTAAAATACTAAAATACAATAGAAAATCAACAAAGCCAAAAACTGGTTTTCTAAGAAGACTAATGGTACTGATATTTTAGAATACTATAAATCCTAGAATAATAGCTAAAAATAAATAAAACCAAAAGGTATATTCGATAAGCCAATAGTAGAGATAAAATGGAATACTAAAGTATACTCAGTCGAAAAAAAGCTAGAAAAAGAAGGGGGAAGATGTAGAACGAATGAGATAAACAGAAAGCAAATAGCAAGATGGTAGATATAAAACTAATGATTTTGGTAAGTACATTAACTATAAGTGATCTGAACAATTGATTAAAAGACAGAGATCCTCAGACTGGGTAGCAATGCAAATGGGACTACATCAAACTAAAAAGCTTCTGCACAGGGACACCTGAGTGGCTCAGTCATTAGGCATCTGCCTTCGGCTTGGGTCATGGTCCTGGGGTCCTAGGATCGAGTCTTGAGTCAAGCTCTCTGCCCAGAGGGGAGCCTGCTTCCTCTGCCTGCCACTCCTCCTGCTTGTGTACTCTCTCGCTCTCGCTCTCTCTCTGACAAATAAGTAAAATCTTAAAAAAAAAAAGCCCTTTTGATTTTGAAACAATATGCTTACAAAAAAGTTGCAAAAATAGAACAAAGAGTTCCCATATACTTTTTTTTAAGATTTTATTTATTCATTTGACAGAGAGACACAGTAAGAGAGGGAACACCAGCAGGGGTATTGGGGGAGAGAGAAGCAGACTTCCTGCTGTGCAGGGAGCCTGATGTGGGGCTCAATCCCAGAACCCTGGGACCATGACCTGAGCCCCTGGGATCATGACCTGAGCCGAAGGCAGATGCTTAAGGACTGAGCCACCCAGGCACCCCTCCCATATACTTTCATCTACCTTTCCCAAAAAGTAACATATTGTACAATTATCAAAACTGGGAAATTAACATTGAAACAACATTATTTACTCATTTATAGATCTTATTCAAATTTCGGTACTTGTCTCACTTATTTCCCTGCCCCAGAATTATTCTAGGATGCCACCTTGCATTTAGTTATCATGTCTCTTCGCTGCCTCTAGTCTTGGATGGTTCTTTAGTATTTCTTATTCATGACCTTGACACTGGTGAAAAGCCCTGGCTGGTTATTTTGTAAACTTCTCTCAGTTGGGGCTCCTCTGAAGTTTCTTCATATGTAGTCAGATATGCGGTTTTGGCAAGAGTATCAAGAAATGATGATGGAAAATGGAAAACATCCATGACACCAAAAGCTGGTATAAAAAAAAATCAGTATAAGATTGATAAAATTCTAGCTAGACTAAAAAAAAAAGAATAAGGCACAAATAAGTGATACTAGAAGTAAAGCAGAGTTATCCTTTTTTTAAAGATTTTATTTACTTATTTATTTATTTGACAGAGAGAGGGGGAGTGCACAAGCTGGGGAAACAGCAGGCAGAAGGAGAGGGGAAAGCAAGCTCCCTGCTGAGCAGGGAGCTCAAACCCAGGACCCTGGGATCATGACCTGAGATGAAGGCAGACACTTAACCAACTGAGCCATCCAGGCGCCTCTAAAGCAGAGTTATCCTACAAGGACTACACTACTGAAAGAATAATAATAAATTATGAAAAATGTATGCTAATAAATGCAACAACTTAGGCAACCTGAATCCATTCTTTGAAATGAGAATCTGTGTGATGCATCTCTCTGTCCATTACACTTTATGCCCTCAGATACATTTCTTCCCCCATGTTCTGAAAGCAGCTCCAGAACACCAGGGCTGCTCTTCTTGGGCAAACTTAACGGGAAGGTTAGTGAGGTGAATTGCAGCCCCCAGCATTGCAGCTGGTCCTAGAGCTGCAACGAATACTCATTTTTCTATCCATTGTAGATTTTCCTCACTTTCAAGTCACACTTATGCTGGTCTCAGTGGCTTATACGGTGGCATGACCGAGACTCTCATCTCTAAATGGTCTGGGTCTGTGGTGACCGTGCCCTTTCAGGACAGGTTTGCTGCACAAAATCGGGTAAGGGAGAGCCAAGAGGCACCTGAATAGATCTGGGTCCTCCTCATATTCCTCCCTGCCTTCATCATGCAACAGAAACCCTAAATCTCTCCTAAAGATTAGGGTCAATATCCCTTGACAAAATTCCCACTGAAAATGGTGACTTCTCTTTTTGCCTGGTGGTCCTGAGCCACAGAGATGCTGAAGTGCCCAGGTGGCAGATGCAGCTTATGGTTCAAATGGAGTTTTGTATATGCTGACAGAAGTGACAGAAGTCCCCTCCCTTTGGGGACCAAGACCTCTAAATTTGCCGAGCCCATGAGAACATGAGACTCACTAGCTGTGAGTGATGTTAAGTGGGATCACCCCCTCTGGACCCATGAGGATGGTTAGTACCCAATCAAAATAAAATCTTACCTGTGAACTATAGCTTCAGTGGTGACATCCGCAGGCCATCACAATGCTCAATCAGGCGGGAGCTCTTGGGTGGTGCGGTGCATGATACAACCAGGAAACTCCATGATCATGGACCCACTCCCACCCTCCTTCACTGGAAAATGGGGCCCCTGGCCTGGCATGTTGTGCCGGGTCATCAAACTGTAAGTTCTCTGATGGTGGTGCTGGTGAGGCTTACAGGCAGGAAAGGCAAACTCACACCTGAAATATGCATCTAGTCCTGTCAGAACAAGTTGCTGGCTTTCCCCAAACGCAAGGCACCAACTAGATTCGACTTCCCACTTGGTGGTTGTTTGGTCCTCTCAAGGAATGCTGTCACTCCGCATTGGTCTCTGTTACTGGAAGGCCAGGCACTTGGTGGCAGCTGTAGCTAGATTAGCCTTGATAAGGAGGGGCCCATTCTCGGGGGCATCAACCCAGAGAACACTAGACACATTTGTCAAGGTCTCATTTTTTCCCAGTCACAGCCCTACCCTGGGGTGGCAGACCTGCCTTGGTTGGGAATTCAATCTTCTTGGGAGCTGGACTACTCTGATGATGAAGTCCTGGGGCTGGGCCTCAGCTCTCTCTGCCGTCCCACTGCAGAGATGAGTCCTTCTTCGTGTGCTCTCAAGGATGCCCCTTGGCTTGCATAACTGGCTTTCAGTTGTGTGTTAATCACCCTTAGCCTTTTATTAATTGTTCTTCTAGAGCTGCAATAGAGCTTAGCAATAACCACCCAATTCCATTTCCTTTTGGTTACTAGTTCCTCCATGTTTTTCAAATGCATGCTATATTACACCACATACTACATTCACTTCCACAGTTTCTGCAGTGGAACGGAAACCTTGTGCCAGGCGTCTGTCTCCATGTAGACCATGTCTTAGTAGTCCCTCTACATTTCACTTCATCCTGCCTGGAATGCAGTCATCATGCTTGAGGGCAACCACCTTGGGACAAGCCGGTTACAAGCATACCATATGTGACTAAGCAGAAAGACAAAGGAATCTCAGTCCCAGGAGGTACTGTGGAGCCATTAACCATCCTGGACAACCAACCATTGCTCTTATCATCACATGAGAAAAATATATTTGTTCATTTCATTTAATTTGCAAATTTGTTAGCATAACATTTTCATAACCGTTTGATGAAAATGTTATGCTAACAAATTTGCAAATTAAATGAAATGAACAAATTTATAATAAAAACCACTTGCCAAAGCTATCAAAACAGACTTATGGAAATAAATTTAGTCTATCATTGAAAGTTAAAAAAAACTTTTTTTCATAGCACACAGAAATCCTAAAAGGTTTTAATCATCGAATCCTGTCAATCATTTAATAGATAATTTCAAGTTTACATATATTTTTTCCAGAGAAAATAAAACAAGTGTTTACTTTCTAATTCATTTTTTGGGGGGGTTACTATACCCTGATTGCAAAAGCAGGCAACAAGAGCACAGTAAGAAAAATGGCAGGCCAATCTCACTCATGGATTTCATAAACTCAACCTGCATTAACCGATACTATTGTTTTATTTTATTTTTTTATTTTTAGAGAAATCAATCTTCTTTTTTTTAAGATTTTATTTATTTATTTGACAGAGAGAGAGAGAGCACGCACAAACAGGGGGAGTGGAAAAGGAAGAAGCAGGCTCCCCACTGAGCAGGGAGTCCAAAGCGGGGCTCAATCCCAGGACCCCTGGGGATCATGACCTGAGCCGAAGGTAGATGCTTAACCAACTGAGCCACCCAGGTGCCCCGATACTATTGTTTTAAAAAAGACAGATTATGACCGAACTGGACTAATCCCAACAACATAAGTTTAGTTTAACATTAAAGAATTTATTAATGTAATTTTACCACATCACAGATTAGTGAAGAAAAACCATATGATCATCACAGATATGGAAAAGCATTCAGTGAAATTTAATATTCATTCATGATGAAACTCTTCATAAGCTAGGAATAGAAGGAGAGAGTTTTCCTCTTTGTTTTAAGTAATCTCTACCCCCAATGTGGGACTCTAACTCATGACCTGGAGATCAAGAGTCACGTACTCTACCGAAGGAGCCAGCCAGGTGCCCCAGAAGGAAAGTTTTTTAACCTGATAAAAAATACCTCCAATAAGCCTAGAGCGAATGTCACATTTATAAGTGAAATGTTACAGCTCTTTTAAAAATCAAAAACAAGAATGCCTGCTATTACCACTTTTATATAACATCGTATTTCAGATCCAAGTCAGAAATGATTAGAAAAAAAGAAAATTTTGACTGTCTACAGGCAAAACTCAAAACAATCTATAGGTAAATTATTAGAGATAATGTATGTTTAATAATGTTGCTGGATATGTAGCAATAATTGTATTTTATGGTAGCAATAAGAAATACAAATTTTAAATAATACCTTTACGATAGCAACAGTGAAAAACAATGTGCTAAACCTAGAGCTCAGGAAATATGGAGAAAATGATAAAACTCTTTTGGAAAACCAATAAGGTCCCAAATAATTGGAGAGATACAACATGTCATGCATGGGCAGGAAAACTTAGTCGTAGAATAATACCAATTGCCTCCAACAGACCCATGGATTCTATACGGTTTTAATCTTAGCAGCATTTTTCTTAGAATTTAATTAAAATAATTGCAAAATATACATGGTAAAACAAAGGACCAGAATAAACTTGACGCCTCTAAAGAAGGCAGTGACATTATTATCAGAGTAATTTAAAATATATGTTATTGGTACAGTAATATACAATTAGAACAATGGAACACAAGACAGCCCAGACACAGACACACCCCTCATGGAAACTTGATCTTGTCAGAGATAACATTGCAGATCAGTGGGAATTGGATGGACCACTGAACATGGGACTCGTTCAAGACTATCCATTTGAAAAATTATGAAACTGGATGTTCTTATCCAATTAGTGGATACCTTACACCATACTAAAAGAATTCATTTCAGATGGAGTAGACTTAAATTGAGTTTTCTTAAAGCATTAAGAAGAAAATGCAGGAGAAATTTTTTGCCAACTAGTGGGTGTAAAATGTTTTCCTAAGCAAGACACTAAAAGTGCATATTATACAGGAAATGATTGATAAATTAGACTACATTCAACTTTTAAATTTCAGGATGCTGGGGTGGTTCAGTCGGTTACATGTCTGCCTTCAGCTCAGGTCATGATCCCAGGGTGCTGGGATGGAGCCCCACATTGGGCTCCCTGCTCAGCGGGGAGCCTGCTTCTCCCTCTGCCTGCCCCTCCCCCTGCTTGTGCTCGCTCACTCTCTGACAAATAAATAAAATCTTTTTAAAAAAAATATAAATAAATAAAATAAACTTTCAAATTTCTTTCCTCAAAATACTTCAAAATGAATGAAAAGATCATCCAAAAACTAGAAGAATAAATTTGCAATACACATAACTGACAAGGTAGAGTATCAGAATATATAAAGAACTCCTGTGAATCAATCAGTTAAAGACTAATCCAAAAAAAAGAAAAAACTGGACAAAATCACAAATAAGCAATTCACAGGAGAATAAAACCTAGCATGCAATAAGTATGTGAAAAAATGTTCAACTTATCAATAATTAAGAAACTGCAAATTAAAATCACGAGATGTCATTTTACAACCATGAAAAAGGCAAAAATGAGTAAATGAGATAATCTCAAGTGGATGTAAAACAAAGGAATTCTTGTGCACTCCAGCTGGGGACATAATGTGGTATCATCACTTTGGGGGAAAATTGCACTGTATTATAGAGTTGAAAATGCTTATACCATATAAGCTGGAATGTCCACTCCTAAGTGTCTCCCCCAGAGAAACCCTAGCTCACGTGTTCCGAGAGTCATGTGTAAGAATGTTCGTTGGAGCCTGGCTGCAATAGCAAAACACTGAAAATATTCTAAGTGTCCACGGAGAGGAGAACGGAGAAATACACATCAGTGAAAATGAATGAACAACGTGACCAACAACAGGGCTCAATCTCAGGAACTTAATTTTTGAGTCAGAAAAGCAAATCACGGAAGCATACATATAGTGTGATTCTGTTTCTATAAAGTTCAAAAACCTGCAAAGTCAACAAAATTTGTTTAGGCAAACCTTACATGTGTTAAAATAAAAAAAAATTTTTTTAAGCGGTGTAATGACAAAAATTCTGGGTCGTGGTTACCTCTGGCAGGAGAAAGGGGGTAGTGTGAAATGGGGAAAAGGCACACAGGAGGCTTTGAAGGAACCAAGGCTTCTTCAAGCACCTGGTGGGTCAGATGATTTTCAAAAGTTTTCTGACCTATCAGCGCATAACAAATTACCGCAAAATCTAACAACTTAAAGTAACAAATATTTATCATCTCAGTTTCTGTGCAGCTGAGTCCCCCATCTCAGGGAATCTCAGGCCACAAGGTGTCAGCTGGGGCTGCAATCCACTCAAGGCCCCACGGGGAAGTATCTGGTTCCAGGCTCACGCATAGGATAGCTGGCAAGATCCAGTTTCTCACCAGTTGTTGGACTGAGGGCCTCCCAACCTTGATAGCTCTTGGCCAAAGTCCACCCTTGTTCCTTGACACGTGGGCCTCTCCATAGGGCAGCTCACAGCGTGGTAACTGGCTTCCCCAGAGGGAGTGGAGGCAAAAGAGGTGAGCAAGAAGGAAGCCAGTCTTTATAACCCAGTTTCAGAAGTGACAGCCCATTATTTTCACCGTGTTGGCTTCATCGCTGTATTGGACACCTGTGAATCCGGTCACGAGGCAGCCACCCTTGGAGGGCATTACACAAGACCGTGAACCTCAGGAGGCAGGAGTCCCTGACAGCCTTTGAAAAGCTGCCGACAACATACGGTTGGGTGCGTCTTTGTTCTCTATTAAATATTCTGTAATAAAAATCCCTCTGGAGCCTCCTTGGGAACTTAGGATCATATCGTTTCCTTACTGTGGTCATTCCCTGCCAAGAAGCCCCCTTCACGACCTGCTTTGTCTCCCTCCAACCTCCACTGTTTCTCCATACGAATGATTGACTTGGGTTTCTCAAGCCCCCGTCGAGCTCTCAGATCTCCAAGCATTCCCACACTTCTCCCACGTAGGGTGTCTTTTCCCCATGGGCCTGCTCTACTCCTTTACCAACATGCCTCACCTCCTGCCGGAACCCATCCCTGCTCAGGCTCTTCTCCCCGCCCTGAGGCCCTGCCTGGGGTCTGCCCATCTCCCAGCAGCTTCTGTCTCAGGGCCCTGCCCAGCCCACCAGCCACCCTGGAGAAACACTGCGGAAAGGGGAAGGGACACTGAGGAGCAGTCTCAGCAAGTTGTGTGAAGAGCTTAATAGATGCTGTGAAGAGCCTCGTGATAGTACAGGTGAGGCTTTGAAGCCAGAGGAGTTATGAAAAAACTGTCTGTTTTCGGAGCTTTTACATTTCAGATAAGGGATTGTGGATTTGTGTTTTCTTGAAACATCAGGCACTGTTGGAAGGTGCTTTTTTAAATTAAACTTTTTATTTTGAAAAAAATTTCAAACCCACCCGAAGTTGCAAGAGTATTGCAATTAACCTCCATATACTCTTCATTCATTGTTAACTTGTTAACATCTTAACACATTTGCTTTCTCGCTCATTGTGTGTGTGTGTGTGTGTGTGTGTGTGCGCGCGCGCGCGCATGTGTGCGTGTTAGGCAGAGTAATGGCCTTGAAGATGTCCACATCCTAATTCCTGGAACCTATGAATATATACACAGCAAGGGGGAATAAGGTTGAAGATGAAATTAAAATTGCAAATCAGCTGACTTGACAATAAAGAGAGTAGCCTGAGTTATCCAGGTGGGCCCAATGGAATCACAACAGTTCTTATAAATGGGGAGAAGGAAGGCTGAAGAGTCAGAACCAAAAATATGGCATGGAGATTAAAAGTCTTGACCGGCCATCCAGGGCTTTGAAGAAGGAAGGGTGTCATGATGAGCCAAGGAGTGTGGGCAACTTCCAGAAGCTGGTAAAGGCCAGAAAACATTCTCCCCTAAACACATCCTCCAGAAAGTAATACAGCCCTGCAGATACCTTGATTTTAGCCCAGTAAGACCCATTTCAGGCTTCCGACTTCCAGAACTGTAAGAGAATAAATTTGTGTTATTTAAAGCCACTAAGTTTGTGGTAATTTGTTAAAGCAACAATAGGAAACTAATGTGTATATCACATACACAGTCTCATTTCATTTTTTTTTAAGTTTAGTTTTTTTTCAGTTAAGTTTCAGAGATCAAGGACATTCTCATACAATGGAGTACAACGATCAAATTTGGGAAAAGTAATATTTACACAATACTATTTTCTAATGTACAAGCGCATGCTCAGATATTACTAGTTGCCCCCGTAGTGCCCTTTATAGCAAAAAGCTCCAGTTCAAGAGTCACACATTGCATGTCACTGTCAAGTCTCTTTAGACTTGGGCACGTGGGTGGCTCAGTTGGTTAGGCGTCTGCCTTTGGCTCAGGTCATGATCCCCCCAGTCCCAGGACTGAGACCTCCATCGGACTTCCTGCTCAGCGGGGAGTCTGCTTCTCCCTCTGACCCTCCCCCCTCTCGTGCTCTCTCATTCTCTCTCTCAAATAAATAAAATCTTTTTTAAAAAAACGTGTCTTTAGACTTGCTCACTCTGAAACAATTCTCAGATTTTCACTCAAGACACCAATACTTTTCAAAGTACATACCAAATTCTTTTGTAGGATGACCCATAATTTGAGTTCGTCTTAATTTATCCTTATGATTACACTGAGTTTATGCACTTCGGGAAGGAAGATGGTACACATTTAAAGATCTGATAATTCTATTCCTGAAACAACTAGAAAATGATTACCAATTCAATCCAATTTTTAATTTACGTGAAAAATAGCTTAGGAAAAAATCCACTCCAATGTTCCTCTCAATCCAAACATTTTCCTAATTGAAAGGCTTTAGGAATAGACTTGGCTTTAGCTTAAGACTTGCACGGAAATAAGGCGTTTTACCCCTTCGGAAGCCCTAGGGGGCGCCCGGCAGCTGCAGTGGGACTTCCAACCTGTCTCCCCTGTCCGCCGCGGGCGCTTCCCTTCGGTGCCCGGGAGCTGGCGCCCAGAACCCTCAGAACTTGGAAACAGCATCCACCCACAGAGGAGTACCCCCTGAAAGTTCGTTACATTAATAATTTAGGAAAATCTGGGAGATGCCTAAGGGTCTGATAAATCACAAACATTAAAACATGGAGAGAAATAAAGAATGGTTTTATTGTCTTCTGTGATGATAGAAGGCAAATTAAATGTAATTTGAATAAGTATAGTCACCATTAGGTACTTGTCCTCTAAAATACTATTTGGTACTGGTGTATATGTGCAAACGTGGGCTGCATGTTAATAACCTTATGGTTTAATGAGATAATTTAGCCAGACTGAGATTATGAAGTGGCAAACGGCAGCTGGGTACTCCCAGATTCTCTGCCCCATAGGGGAATAGTCCGCAAAATATTGACATTGTATCTTTAAAACAGCCTGACTCTGATTCTAATAGCAGTTGTGATAAATGCCCTCTTTTATTGTCCTCTAGCCCCTCTCCTTTTTGGGGATGGGATTTCATGTTGCCTTTAGTGGGCATTGGAGTAAATACTTTGCTATGCCATACAGGAAATCAAGGATTTAAAGTAGTATGGTGTTTATTGGTGCAATTTCCTCTTTGTTCCCAGAGGGTTTCACTTTAAAGCAGGTGGGATACAGGCGAGCGTTCCAGCCCCACCGCCTGTCTCCATCGCTGAGAGTGTGTTCTCAGTCTGCGGAAGCACAGAATACTCTCATCAGTTTTCTTGTTTATTCGTTTATTCATATTCAGCAAATGTTTACTGAATTACAGAGGAATCCTGGCAGAGCTCGCTGGAAATTAGAACTTCCTTCAACAGTTCTTCATTGTTCATAGTGAAAGACCAATATAATTGTGCTCAGTTCTATCCATGGGAGAGACAGACTGGAGGCAGAGAGCTGCTTTGCAGAGGATTTTGTAGGTAGAATTTGCATTTACAGTCACAGCCCTAGACGTTCAGATTTGGGGACTGAGACAGATTCCAAGGGCAGAAAGTCCAGCTCACTGTGCCACATGATTATGTTCGATGGGGCAGTGAACGGTTCTCTGCCTGCGTGAGGTGGTGGAGGAGGGCAAATTTGTTCAAACAGGAGATGATCAAAGGGTGTGATAGAATCTCCATGGTTTCCTGGTTCACACGGATCTGGGTTCAAAGCCCGAGTCTGGCACCTGCTCCAGGAAGTTGAGCAAATCATCTTCTCTGATTTTTCCCATCTATATAATGAGAATTATGATACCTACCCCAACATGGCTTTGAGCACTGTTACCCTTGGTAAATGCTTGTGAAAGGCCTGCAGCACAAAAGGCCAGAGCCTGTGCCGCATCCGTCAGGCCCTCCTTCTACCCAGTCGGAGGACAGCCGTCAACTGCACTTCCATTTAAACCCATGCTCTGTATGACTTATGCTTCGAGAAACTTCTGCCAGCCTAAATCTTCACTGTTTCTAGAAAAAAAAAACAAGAACAAAAACGTATGTTGCAAAGGGGAGAATTGGATGAAGGAAGAATTTTTCTTTATTTCAAAATGAAAAAAACAACATGAAAACAATGAGAGGGAATATGTCAGTACATTGAGCGTTCACCCAGTGCCTACGGACAGGAGAGAAATCACAGTGCAAATTCGCCAGGCCCAAAGCTCTGTGAAGCCAAGCTGCTGCTGGAAAAGAAAAAAAGTTGGTCAATTTTTTTGTAGAGGAAATATGAATTTTTCTGTATTTCATATTGATCCTTCTCATGTCATTGTTTTTGGGAACTGCTGTAATAAATTCCTTCTCGCAACTGACTATCAGCCAAAGGCTGGCTGTAAGACTGAATCTAAAGAGAGTTCCTACTCTTCCATGTTGCCTTTCAGGCTGAATGGTCGTTAGTGGACATCTGCCACAAAGACATTTTCTCACTCTTCTTACGATGCAAGCAGAGCGTCATTAGATGATAATTTCGTATCATCCAAGGATTAATTAACCAACCCAAGTTCAAGTGGCAAATGTCTTACAAGAAAAATGTGCAGTGTTGGCTAGGTGTTTGTAAAACAGGAAGAGTTGTGTCAATAGTTCTATTTCCTTACTCTTAGATCTCTTAGCAATTTGGAATTTAAGTCGTTGAGGGACCCAAGGCAGCTCTTTTAGTGCCAGTCATTTCCCTGTGTCTTCTGCTGATTCATCTGGTAAAGGGAGACAGTGATACCCGCCCTCCAGAGTCACCCCCAGGATCCAGAAGGAGCATGAAGTAGAAGACACTACTCCCATGGTGCCGACTCGCTCTCATTCTGGAGCTGCGGGGTTGAAGTCTGCCTTTCAGAGAGCTCCATTCTGCTCGCACTTTGCAGCCAGGACAGTCCCACTCATTAGGGGGCGCTGAGGACGTCCGAGCAGTGCTCAGTGCTCAGGTTGACTGGAGAGGAGTAATGGCGGGTGTGGCTGGAGGTGCATTGTCCCCTGCAAAGTGTGGGACAGCCCCATACGATAGAGCTGTCCAAATCCCACACAAATTCTCAGTGTGCTACCAGAAATTGATGTACATGAAAAAGCTGTTCCTAAGTAGCTCACCCAAGAACTCCGGTTTTATATATAAAGTACTTTGTGTGGTTTTAATATTGTGTTTTCTGGAAATGCATCTAACTCTGTAAATCAGGGTAAGATTGTGCTTTGTTTCATTATTATTGAAACTTTACCTGGAGATGCTTACCATTTCAGAAAGTCACAACACCGGTGACAATTCCATTCCTGTATTTGAGTCGCTAATAAAATGCTCTGCCACACACATGCTTTTCTGTATAGGTATTGGCATCTGACTACTTCATTGTGTCTGCTGGTGTAAATGTACCCAAGCATTTATATATCGAGATACGTATTTTTACAAATTTCTTTTTATTTCTCCTTTATATTAGAATCGGAACATTATATTATTTGGATATATTGCATGTGATTTTTATTTCAAAATGATAAAGGGGACCTTGCAAAATATTTGTCATGGAAAGTGAAAGTTTTATCAGGAAGGCTGGGAGCCTCGGATCTGGAGCATCATTAAAGATCCAGCATTGTGCCCTGCTGCTTTTGACGTTGTTGTTTGTATCTATAGGGGTGAGGCTCATCTGCCCTGAAAAAAAATACCCAAATAAATGGCTTCAGCAAGACAGAATTCTGTGTGTCTATCCCCTAAATGAATTCCAAAGATACGTGTCAAAGAAAAAATTATTTTCAACGCTCAAGTTAAAGATGGCAAGGAAGACTTTATTCAAGGTGGGGAGGGGCCTGTTGCCGTGGGGTTTGGTTGTAGGGGAGGGAGACCAGGCTCAACTCTAAATGCAACGAAGACAAGTGGGACTTTACTTTTTTATTTTTTTTTAAGATTTTATTTATTTATTTGAGACAGAGAGAAAGAGAGAGAGAGAGAGCAGAAGCAGGGAGGAGGATCAGAGGGAGAGGGAGAAGCAGGCTCCCCGCTGAGCAGGGAGCCCCATGAGGGGCTCGATCCCAGGACCCTGGGACTATGACCTGAGCTGAAGGCAGACGCTTAACCGACAGAGCCACCCAGGCGCCCCGCAAGTAGGACTTTACAACCAAGGAGCAAGGTGGGAGTCAGTGGATGGAAAGTTACTAAGAGCACACATCAAGGGTGAGGAGGATTCTGCTTACACTGATCTAATGGGATTCTGGCTGAAGGCAGCCCAGGGTGACCAGACATCCCCTCGGGGGTGGTGGGGACCAGGAAGCTGATCAGACATCGAGGTGATCAGATATTGAGGATGGGGGGTGGTTTGGGCTCTGCTAAATGGACTTAGCAGGATTCTTGCTAAAGTTGGACCATGCGGAGATGGATATGGGAGCTCGAAAGTCAGGGCCTGATTGGAAAGAGAGCACAGGGATTAGTGATTAGTGTGAGAGCCAGGAGAGAACTGTGGTCACAGGAAGGCAGGCATGGCAATTTCTCAGCCCTCACGGGCCCAGTCTCCTTCTATCTTTCTGTTCCCTTATCCTTGGTGCCAGCCTTCCAATTTCAGACCTGTTCTAGGATCCAAGAGGACACTGGGGCTCCAGTCATCTTGGCCACAATGGAGGCCGGAAGCTAGGAATGAGACGAGGGCAATGGGGTACCCCAAAGCTGCCTGTCCCCTTACAAGGAGCACCCAGAAGGCCCATCAGACAACTTCTTCCATCTCACTGGCTGCCCCCAGCTGTGGCCTGGGAGGCTGGGAAATGTAGTCATCCAGCTGTGTGCATCATTCTCCAGAATTCTGGTAGCAAGAAAAGGAGAATGGACCTCAGGGTGGTGTTTAGCAATTTCATTTGCTGCCACTGCTAGTGATTTTGACTGGAGATGTACTTCCCTCCCCGGGCTTAGGGAGCTTCACAACTACAAAGTCCAAGACACCCGGGTTATGCTGCTACCTGTCCACTTACTTATTGTGTGGTGACCTGAGCTGAGTGACTTAACCCCTAGGAGCCTTATTTTCCTCATCTGTACAATGGGGATGCAAATGGTACTTAGCTCCTTGGGTAGCTGTGAGGCTTAAATTGTTGGTGAAGGCCTTAGGAACCTTAGGCCTTAGGACCATCCAACTGCCCCCTCTTCCCACACATGCCCAGTCACACAGGGAGAAGTAGCACCGGGGGGCCTCCGTGAGAAAGGCGGCACACTCTGCGCTTCAGACATCAGCTGGGTCGGCAGAGGACCCAGGTCTCGGGAAAACACTCGCCTCACACCTACCAGCTCTTAGCCAGTCACTCTGCGGAAAGGACGCGAAGACAGCTGGGCTGGGTTTTTCTGGGCTTTTCTCCATGGTCCTTTCTGGCAGGGCCAGCCAGAGGCCAGAATCCTGAACGCAGCAAGGTTGCTTTGCAGCATCTGTCTCCCCTGGCTGGTTCAGAAAAGATCTGACCAGTGATTATGGGAATTGCTTGTCTGCTTCACTTCCACAGGGAAGGGCTTTTAAAATGATTGTGTCCTTTGAAGCACCATTTACCACCAAAGGAACCAAGGCGCCTTGGAGATAGGACAGACTGCAGGGCTGTGGCTCTGGATGTGGGCAAGATAAGCTTGGGACATCTTGTGCCGGAAAGCGAGGAAGCTACCAGGGCTACCAGGTCCTGTGGAAAGGAAATGGAGTCCAATTTGAAGGGACTCGCTGTGGTCAAAGGTGAGACAGTTTGAGCATCCAACAGAATGATGATTACAATTCATTGACATATCATATATACTTTAAATCCTCTTTAAATGAAACTCACCAAAAACTTATTGTGGGTTTTTGTGTGTTTGTTTGGTAGGGAATAAGTCATTATTCTGAAAACAGGTAAATAAAAGGAGAGAAACAACCATTGATCCTGTCTTTATTGGGTGGACTATCGTTCAGAGTGATCATATAGTTGATGGAGAAAAGTTTATCTTTATGGAAGAATCTTGGCTAATAAAAGCAAGAAACATGATTGAATTAGAAAACTGCCATTTTCCAACCCAGATTGGGATTATGGATCTAAGCCACAGTCATCAATGCTACTAAAACTATAAAGTGGGTCAATCAGGTTGATACCCAGATCAATTTTAACATCGCCCAATGTACAGTACTCACATGTGATGTGCCTCCAGGCGTGGTGTTGTAGAAAATACACAGCACCTCTTTGAAGTATTCTTGTCCCCCAGAATTGACCCTGAATCAAACCATGCCTCTAGATTGTCTGGCTACTTGACAGGAAACACAACGGCTGGAGGAACGTATTAAGAAACACTGTGAGGGGTGCCTGGGGGACTCAGTCAGTGAAGCATCTGACTCTGACTCAGGTCATGATCTCAGGGTCCTGGGATCCACCCGGTGTCCACCTGCATCAGGCTAGGTGCTCAGCAGGGAGTCTGCTTGAGATTTTCTCTCTCCCTCTGCCCCTCCCCCTCCTCGTCCTCTCTCATTCTCTCTCTCAAATAAATAATAAATCTTAAAAAAAAAAAAGAGGGTGCCTGGATGGCTCAGTTGGTTACAGTTGGTTAAGCATCTGCCTTCGGCTCAGGTCATGATCCTGGAGTCCCGGGATCGAGCCCCACATCAGGCTCCTTGCTCAGCAGGGAGGCTGCTTCTCCCTCTGCCCCTCACCCCTGCTCGTGCTCTCTCTCTCTCAAATAAATAAATAAAATCTTAAAAAAAAAAGAAAAGGAAAGAAACCTTGTGAGGATATAATCCACCAAACCCAGAATGTTGGAAATTCTACAGGATAAATGACTCTGTTTCTCCAGTAAATGATGTGTGGTAAAAAATGAAAGAGCATATTATTGCAGATTAAAATGAAATTAAAAGACATTAAGAGACATAAGCCATATGCAAAAAGAACGTAACTGGATTGTGATTCGGACAAACCAACTATAAAAAGACATTTGACCACAACTGAGGAAATAGGAACACGGATTGGGTATTAGATGATTCTAAGAAATTACTATAATTTTTGTGCGTGTGATAATGGTATTGTGGTAATGTTTTTAAAACTCCTTACCTGAGGGTAAAATGATAAGATGTCTAGAATTTAATTTAGAAGGATGGGCGGGGGGAAGGTGAGTGGATAAAATAGGACAGAGGAAAGAGGAATGGCCAGGACTCAGTCTCATGCCCTACTCACCGCAAGGGAGGCTGGGAAGTATGTTTTCCCAAGTGCCCGTCCTCTGCCCCCTGTGGCCGTCCAGTGACGGATGACAATGGGTTATGACTGAGGAGCATAATTAGCCCCACCATCTGTACTTGAGGTTAAAAAGAAGAGAAAGAGAGCTAAGGAAGTAAAGGGAGAAAAGGAGGAAAAGAAAGCCAATGGGCTTAGTCAAAATTGGTATTGCTTTGCTCACATCCCTGAAAGGCTTCAGGCAAGAACTCAGAGGACCCTGGGACTGGATCTCGCTCATCTGCTGCTCCTACTCTGTCTGGTTCAGTCTCAGGAAAGCTCTTACTTCACAGGATGCCCATCGCCTCTTGAGGTCTACTACCCACCCATCCTGTCTGCCATTCCAGTGGAGAGAGGGCTCTGCTTGTTCACGAGGGCCAACAGAACCCCCCCGGACTGAATCTCCTTGGCTGACTTGGGTCTCCTGCTCACCCCTGAGCCAGTCACTGGGTCCTAAGGATCAAATACGGTGAGGGGCCTGGCTAGATCAGGTGCACTTCCTGGGAGCCCAGCAGCCTCACCCGAATCACAGTGGACTGCAGGTGGGAGAGGGGCAATTGGGTTGCTCTTGCCAGAAGGGGGACATGATCCTTGGCAGAGAAGGCACACAGATATGCCTGCATCCTTCCCCATCTCCAGCCTCCATTCCTCACCTGCAAAGTGAGCTCGATGATGTCCATCTGAGGAGTCAGTGAGGTCTGCAAAGTCCTGATCCCCAGTAATAGGACAAATGCAACTGTTCTCCCCACTCTGAGGGGTCTATTTCTACTCCTTTCCGTGGAGACGGAGTGACAGGCACTCCTTGAGTGAGCATGTGTGTACCTCATGACAGCCACCTCATGTCCCCATCCATCCTTCTGGGTGGTACTAGGGAACCCTCGAATTTTGCCTTGAAATTGCAAAAACCCTGGGGAGGAGCAACGTTTGGTGATGGGTTGGGCCACCTTTAGATGTTTGCAAGATCTGTTGAATGGAGTCCTCCATTGTTGAGATTGGTTGTGCTTCAGCGCAACTGTGTGTGGTCCCAAAGGCTCTCCTTTTACAAAAACAATTGTTTTAAACATCTGAAAACACACACTTATTGTGATACGACTGTCTCTAAGTCAAGCCATTTGGCAGCTTGGTTCATTTGTCCCCATTGGGAATTCTGATGTTTCCTGGGTTTTGAGAACACAGGTTAAGGAATTTTTAGTGTTTTGTCTTTGTGATCTTGGATAGTAGCCCTGTGCAGGCGGCCAAGAGTACAATATTTACCATATAGAAAGAAATGGTGAAGAAGATCAAAAAGACAAGCTTTGGAAACAGACTGCTTGGTTTAACTCCTAGTGTGTGACCTCAGATAAGCATCTTTTAGACCCAGTTTCCTCATCTATAAAATGGGAGTTAGAATTTCACTGTGAAATTGCAGTGAGGAAATTGGTTCGTTCCCAGCTCATGCAGGCAAATGCAAAAGGCACTCCCCACCCCCTCCTCCCTGCAGTTTCAAGCCAGTTTGAGGTCCAGGCCCTGGGTGGAGACTGCCCTGGTGCCTTTGCATCCTTTGTGTGATGGCTGCGCCCCCCCCCCCCACTTTTCACCATCTGTCTGGCCAGGGGTGCCGCCTGCCATCTGAGCCCAGCCTGCTCCCCTCCCCCCGGGCCTCGGGGCTGCCCCGGGCCTCCCTCAGAACAATGCAGGGACGCCTTCTGGGGTCCAGGTCAGGCCCCTGCTTTGTGTCTGCCTGGTGGCCTCTTTCCCGCCCAACCCGGCCCAGACGGGCCCGTGGCCAGGCCCCTGCGGAGGATGTTGAAGGGGGGCTGTAGGGAAAGGACTGTGGGGGACAGAACAGGATGGCCACAGGGACATGCAGCCTCCTAAACTCCCTCGCCGTTCACGCAGGCCTTGGCACTGTTTCCTCAACAGGGAGAGTTCTGAGTTTGCGTGCGGACTGCCCAGGCCCACGGGCACAAGTGCAGCAGGATTTATGAGAACTTTATGCAAAGTTAATTCTGTCTTCTGTGAACTAGTCTTCTTGCTCCTTTTTGGACATCAGTCTATGTAATACACTTAGGTGGCATTCATTAACCAAGTTCTCTCTCTCATAGAATTTTCTTGCAATGACTCTGTGGATTTCTCCTTTTTTTCCTCAGCTTTGTTGAGATATCAACATGAAACCTATCTCAGGTTTCAGGTGTACAATGTGATGATTTGATACACGTGCATATTCCAAAATGATTACCACAATAAGGTTAGTTAACGCCTTCATCCTTTGACATGATTGCCATTTTTTGTGGGTGGTGATAACATTTAAAATCTACCCTCTTAACAACTATCAATTACACAGTGTGTCACTGTTAATCACAGCCGCCATGCTCTTTGTTAGATCCCCGGAGCTTACTTACCTTATACCGGGGAGTTGGTATTCTCTGACCAACACATCCGCATTTCCCCTACCCCCGGCCCCTGGTAACTTCCATTCTATTCCATATTTTTGTGAGTTCGGCTTTAAAAAAATTTTTTTTTCATTTTAATTTAATTTTTTAATTGAAGTATAATAAACATACAGTGTTACATTAGTTCCAGGTGTACAATATAGTGATTTAACAATTCCATACATGACTCAGTGCTCATCACCATAAGTGTACTCTTAATCCCCTTCACCTGTTTCACCCACCCCCCCCCAGGCACCTCCCCACGAGTTCAGCTTTTTTACATTCCATGTAGAAATGAGATCACACAGTATTTGTCTTTCTCCATCTGACTTGATACTCAGCATAATGATCTCAAGGTTCATCCATGTTGCAAATGACAGGATTTCCTTCTTTGGCCGAATAGTATTCCATTGTGCGTACGTACACATTTTCTTTATTCACTTGTTGATGGACACTTAGGTTGTTTCCATATCTTGTAAATAATGCTGCAATGAACATGGGGGTGCAGATATCTTTGAGATTGTGTTTTTTTTCCTTTGGATAAATACCCAGAAGTGGAATTGCTGGATCATACAGTAGTTCTATTGTTAATGTTTTGAGGAAACTCTGCGCTGTTTTCCATACTGGCTGCGCCAGTTTGCATTCCCCCCAGTGTACCCGGGCTCCCTTCTGTGGAGTTCTTCCAAGTTAGACTCAAGCACAGGGAGAACTCACGGACTGAGGGTGTGTGATCATACACAGAGGAAGGGAAGCAGGGAAAATGGAGGAGGAGAATAGTTTCAAATAATTGGGGAGAAATGGTTCCTTTTGTATTTATATACATGAGGCTTTGAATATTTAGGTTTTACTATCTCAAAATAAAATGAGTGAGGAAAGACATTCGGAAAGAAAAATCACCAACAGGCAGATCTGTCTTCACAGCTAAAGAAATCAAATGAGGTCCTTGGAAAATTTACCTTTGTTGTGCATTTGATCATCATTAATAACCCTGTGAGGCAGGAAACAGTGTCGCAGCAGGGCCCTGGAAATGGAAGCTCAGAGAAGGCAAGTGATTTGACTAAGGTCACACAGCTGGACGTGGCAGAGGCCGACTCACCAGTCTCCTGTGAGACATCAAGTGTCCTGTGAGCAAGGTGTTGTCTTTCTTGCTCACTGAAGGGCAGTGGGGAAGGCCCTCCGGGCCTGAGTACATCCCGTTGTACAGGTGGCCCTAAGCCTTCAGCGAGACCCTAGTTAGGGAGGAAATGCTCAAAGTGTAATGAGGAGCTGGTCTCTGTACAGGTGCTGCTTTTTAGCCTCAGCCTGGGAGCCCTGTTACTTGTTTTAATTGGCGCACGGGCGTCCTAGGCGTGGCCCACCGTGGCTCCGGGATCTCCCACACGGAGAAGGGGAGAAACGCGACCAAATGCGACCGCTCTGGACGAGAGCAGGTGGCTGACCATGCTGGCTCTGCAGAGGAGGAGGAAGAAGGGGTGGGATGAATTGGCTGAGGTGGCCACAGACAAGGGCAGGGGAGGTGTGGCGCACACTGAGGCAGAGCCAGGGAGGAGGCCTGAGTGAGGAAGGGGAGACAGACCCACAGGACGAAGAGCCAACCGCAGCAAAGACGCTTTCTCAGTATCTTGGCCTTCCCGCAGCTCCGGATGCCCCATAACACACACACACACACACGCACACACAGACACACAACCACGGGGTGCCCCCACCTGGCCTGTGCCCCACTGCTTTTCCCAGCCCACCGCACCCCCCAAAACAGGGAGGGTCCAAATAAAACAATTTATAGCAAATGTTTTTCTGGTCTAGGATCCAGTCCAGGGTCCTGTGTTACACTTATTTTTCAGGCCTCCGTAGCTCTCTCGTCTCCTTTAATCCAGGACAATTCCTCATCCTTTCTTTGTCTTTCATAACTTTGACATGTTGAAGAGTCCAGTCATCCAGTTGTTTTGTAGACTGTCCCTCAGTTTGGGTTGGATATCTCCTCGTTATCAGCTTTAGACTGTGTCCTTGTGGCCAGAATGCCACAGAAGTGATGTTGTGTTCTTCTCAGTACAACATATCGGGAGGCGATGGTATCGATTTGTCCCACCACTGGTGACGTTAACATTGACCAGTTTATTAAAATGGTGCCTGCCAAGTTTCTATTTTCCTTTTCTAATAATAATTTTTGTGGAGAGATTCGTTGAGACTGCAAATATCTTGTTCCCCAATAGACTTTCATCCACATGTTTTTGTAATCCTTGATGACTCTTGCCTGGCTTCATTATAGGATGGTGATTTGCCTCTGCATTCATGCTATATGTAGGCATTCTACAGTAAGGAAGAGCTGTCCTTTGGGTCTGGGTGTATATATTTGTATGGACTTATGGATTCTCATGATACTCAACTGATTATAACCCATTATTGGCATCTATTCGGGTGCTTCGTGCCTTCAGGTGTTTCCCATGTACTTTTGATATATTCCTGGTATTTCTTATTCTGTCACAGCCTGATGTTCCAGACTCATCTTGTACTTGCCCTGCCCTGGTCCTCGAATCAGCCATTTCTTCAAGGATCTTTGGTTCCTTTTAGCAAAGAAGGCTTTTTAGGAACCAAAAATATTACGTGCTGGAGTGTGCTCGTTACCAGCTGCGTTGGTATTTCTAGGCCCTTTCCATGGACGAATCTAGAAATCCTGGTATCTCTGATTCTAAGCTAACTCTGTAGGGTTTGCCTGCTTTGCCCCATTTCATGGTTGTCTCTCCTTTCTTGCAGGGTGGGAACTCTGATTCCCAACATTAGTATATCCGTTTACTTGTTCAGACCTAAAAACATAGAAAATAGTTCCAGAATTCTTACACTCACGCTACTACAGAAAACCAAATCTATTAGGTAAAATACAAGACGTATGTATTTACTTATGCAGTTGCTGGGAGTGGCTGAAACCTGTCAGGACTTGTCCCTGAGGTGGGTACGTTGCCACTGAATGAAAATTACTGTTCTGTTCTTGTGAAAAGGCCGGGGAAGGTGTTTTGGTGGGCAACCAATAATAATCGCTGGCAGTCACTCTGGGTGCTATCTGGGGGACAATGTGGGAAGGGAGTGAGGTGAGGGAGAAGAGACTGGACTGCCAAGGTCCACCATGGGAGAGATGATAAAGGCCTGAACCAGGGAAGCCTACTAGGGCCATGTTGCCCATGAAATCCGCTGAGACCTTCTAGAATCTTACATACTCTAGTCTGTACCAGCTCCCTGGATAATACGCTTCAGATGTGCACTCTCCAGTGTCAAGAGAATACTAGCCGTGTGACCCTGGACAAGTTATTAACCTCTCTGAGCCTCACACAGGTCACTTTGTCTCTCGGAGAAAGGGTGGGAGCCTGTCCATGACGTTGCCCAGAGAATGTTTCCAAATTTACTTCTAATCAGTGGTTTTGGCCAATAGCATGCTTTTCTTTAACTGGCAATTACATATTCCTTTTAACACTATAGGAATCCCGAAATCCTTTTAATAGATGGCATTGTAATTGCAGTTTTCATCTTAAACCACTTTATTTTCAGAGGGAATGAGAGACTATATCAAGAACATAATAAGATAATTCAATGAGGAAGATGAAATGCTTGACTACCACCCAGGTAATAGCTGACAAAAAAAAAAAAATTCAAGTGGCAATATATATCAGGTAGTGCGGAGTAGGGATTTTCCAGCTGTATGGGCGGAATATATTCCAAGTTATTAATTCCCCATGCGCCCAAGGCCAGCCATCCTCAGTGATGGCCTGACCTGGCTTCCCCTCAGCAGAATGGGTGTTCTCCATGTCAGTAGTGGAGGGTAGTGGCAACAATCAGGGCTTTGGAGGCAGCCAGCCCTGTATTCAAGTTCCAGCTCTGTTGTTTATGGCTCTATAATGCTGGGCTGTTAAATGTAAGAAATCCTGGCCATAGAAGATATTATACACCTCTGATAAGATAATGAGCGATGAAAACCAAGCACACAGACACACAGTAAGTGAGAGTTCCCTTCCCCCATTGCAGCTTCCATGGATTTACTTTTGTGGCCTAACAAACCCCGATCTATCCACCGCACAACCTCTCAGCCACACAGTGGCCTCAGCCGAGTGTACCAGCAGCCGGCTCTGAGGGTGAGACACCAGAGAAACGAGAGCCCAGAGCATGCGTGCGTCTTCTGGTACCACACCCTGTACTTCTTTCAGGACTCAGGAGCACTCAGTCACCTGCTTCTCTCTTTATAAAGAAAAGTTCATGTTTTTCAACACCTACCCAGCGCTCAGCATCTCTTTTGGATTTTGTGAAGATACAAAGAAATGTAAGATGTGGTCCCTGTTTTCCAGGATCATAAAATCCCACTAAGGACCCAAAATAAGCACAATGCATAGCAGAGAGACCTGGGTTCAAGTCCCAGCTCTGCACTTATTAGCTATATGACCCTGACCCTGTATAGTCACTTAACCTCTTTGTACTTCTACTTCCCCACCTGGAAAACAGAGCCACCAGTACCTACGTCACGAGGTCATCCCCAGCTTTAGGACAGCTACTATGTGTAGTTGCACAGAGTAGGCACATGGAAAATCTAAGTTCCTTTTTCCTCAAAGCACCTTGTAGCTAAATAATGTAACGGAAGACGTATCACAAGATAGCCTATCATTCGTTGCCAAGTGAAATGCGCCGAAATAAAAGCTGTTAGAGTTCGTTGAAGAGCAGAACCATTCCAGCTGAGGTAGGTGGGGTAGATTCTTGGACGAAGAAGGAAAGGGACTGGCATCCTCCAAAGATGGGTTGATTTTCTCAGATGCATCATAGAGCCTTATTTCCTGCACCCATGATAAGGAATAAGACTAGGGCACCTAAGACAAAAGTGGCACCCTGAAGACTAGAGAAAGTCCTTCATTTATCCACCCAATGCCACGCATTCTTTCAGGTGGCGGGGCACATCCAGACTCTGTCGTTCCATCTTGGCTAGAAGCAGAAGCTTTCCCTTTGCACTTGCTTTTGTGCACAGAGTCACTTTCTGATGTTTACAGTTGAAAACCCTGGCTGAAACATGACCTTGCCTGATTAGTGTGAGGATTCAATGGGAGAACACACGTAGATGCTCAGGGCGGTTTCCAGCACAGGGCAAGTGTTCAGTTGACGTTGATGTACTAGTCAATTTTGCTGTGACAACAAACAGCGACATCTCAGTGGCTTATAACAACAGCCATTTCTAACTAATGTGTCTGCTTGTCCGTTGGTCCTACTTACGTCTGTCTGTCATGACTCAGCTGTGCTCGACTTACCTTGAGTACCACGCTCTCTCATTCTGGGACCCAGGTGGAAAATAACATCATCTGAGCTGATTGGTGTTAACATCCTCTTCTATAAGCAAATTTCCCTTTACATTTCTGTTCAAAGCAATACTTTTGTTAGGAGTATCGGGGTGAGCACATGCCCGTTCATGAGCATTTCCTTTATCCTAGGCATATATCTGTCCTCCACTTGGTTTGTCATTGCGCAGTGGACTCTGGTCACTGCAGGAGGAGGGTCGACTGATTCATAATGGGCTGAAAGGCCTTTGAGACAGGTGGATGGTGAGAACTGGTTTGAAGGCAAAGCATGTTCTCTCACTACAAAAGAATTAAATTAGAATTTGATATGGAATAATGACTGGGAAATTTCCAAATATTTGGAAACAAAATAAGATGATTCTAAGTAATTTATGAGTCAAAAAGAGAAAGTATGTTAAAGTTACAAAATATTTTGAACTGCCTGAAAATGAAAATGCTATATTGCCAAATGTGCAAGATGCAGCTATGGCAGTACTTAGAAAGAACTTCATAGTACTAAAGGTCTATATGAGACAAGAAAAATGGTCACACATCAATGATCTTAACCTTCACCTTAAGAAACTAGAAAAAGAAGAGCAAGTGGATGCCACAGAAGCAGAAGAAAGGAAGTAGTAAAGGATCAGAGCAGAGATCAATAGAATCAAAGCCAGAAAAACAGAGAAAATAAATGAAACCAAAGGCTGATTCTTTGAGAATATGAATGAAATTGATAAGCTGCTGGCCAGACTGAACAGGCCAAAAAGGAAAGAGAAGGCCCCAATTGAAACATGAGAGGTGGGGCCGCTACAGAATTCACATGTATTAAAAGGATAATAAAGAAATATTATAGGCAACTTAATGCCAATATATACAATAATTAGATGAAATGACAAATCTCTTGAAAGATATGAACTACCACAGTTCACTAAAAAAGAGAATAGCTCTGTATCTATTAAAGTAATTGTATTTCTATTTAAAAATCTCTTCACAAAGAAAACTCCAGGGCCAGATTACTTCACTGCCAGATTCTATGAAGCATAAAGAGGAAATAATACCAATATTACACAAACTCTTCCAGAAAATAGAAGAAAACAGAACATCTTAACTCACTTTTTTAAAACAATTTTATTTATTTATTTGAGAGAGAGAGACACACAGTGAGAGAGGGAACACAAGCAGGGGGAGTGGGAGAGGGAGAAGCAGGCTTCCCGCCGAGCAGGGAGCCCAATGCAGGGCTTGATCCCAGGACCCTGAGATCATGACCTGAGCCGAAGGCAGACACTTAACAGCTGAGCCACCCAGGCGCCCCGAGGAGGGAATTCTTCTAAACTTGTTTTATGAGGCCAGCATTATCCTGATATCAAAACCAGACATGACACCACAAGAAAAGAAAATTATAGGCCGATATCCCTGATGAACACAGATGCAAAAATCCTTAGCAAAATATTAACAAACTGAATTCAACAATACATTAAAAGGATCATACATCATGATCAAGTGGGATTTATTTCAGGGGTATGAGGATGGTTCAGTATCTGCAAATCAGTCATTGTGATACGCCACATTAACAAAATGAAGGATGAAAACCATATGATCATCTCAATAGATACAGAAAAATCATTTGACAAAATTCAATATCTATTTTTTTTTAAGATTTTATCTATTTAAGAGAGAAAGCATGAATGGGGGAGAGGAGCAGAGGGAGAACCAGACTCCCTGCTGAGCAGGGAGCCCAACACAGCCCGAATCCCAGGGCCCTGAGATCATGACCTGAGCCAAAGGCAGAAGCTTAACTGACTGAGCCACCCAGGTGCCCCTCAACATCTATTTATGATAAAAATTCTCAAGCAAGAGTGGGTTTAAAGGGAACATACCTCAACATAATAAAGGCCGTATATGAGAAGCCCACAGCTTCACACTCAATGGTGAAAAGTTTAAAGCCTTTCCTCAAAGATCAGAAAAAAGACAAGGATGCCTACTCTTGACACTTTTATTCAACATAGTATTGGAAGTCGTAGCTACAGCAAATAGGCAAGAAAAAAAAAAGGCATCCAAATTGGAAAGGAAGAAGTAAAACTGTCACTATTTGCAGATGACATGATGTTTTATAGAGAAAATCCTAAAGACTCCATCAAAAAACTGTTAGAACTATTAAGTGAGCCCAGTACAGTTGTAGGATACAAAAGCGATATACAAACATCTGTTGCATTTCTATACACTACGAAACTATCAGAGAAATTAAGAAAAACCCATTTATAATTGCATCAAAAAGAACAAAATACCTAGGAGTAAATTTAACCAAAGAGATGAAAGACCTGTATATTGAAAAGTATAAGACCTTAATAAAAGAAGTTGAAGAAGAAACAAATAAAAGATCTTCTGTGCTCATGGACTGGAGAAATCAATATTGGTAAAAGCAATCTGAAGATTTAATGCAATCCCTACCAAAATTCCAGTAGCATTTTTCACAGGAATAGAACAAATGATCCTAAAATGTGTAAGGAACCACAAAAGACCCTAAGCAGCCAAAGCAATCTTGAGAAAGAACAAAGCCAGAGGTATCACACTCCCTGATTTCAAACTATATTACAAAGCTACAGTAATTAAAACAGCATGGTATTGGCATAAAAACAGACACCTAGATTAAAGGAACAGAATAGAGAGCCCAGAAGTAAACCCATGTATATATGGTCAATTAACTTACAACAAAGGAGCCAAAAATACAGTGGGGAAAGGACAGTTTCTTTAATAAATGGTGCTGGGAAAACTGGACAGCCACATGTAAAAGCATGAAACTTGACCACTATCTTACAGTATACACAAAAAATCACCCAAAATGGATTCATGACTTGAATGTAAGACATGAAACCATAAAACTCCTAGAAGAAAATATAGGCAGTAAGCCCCTTGACATGGATCTTGGTGGTGATTTTCTGAATCTGACATCAAAAGTAAAATAAATAAGTGGGAATACATCATACTAAAAAACTGATGCACGGCAACAGAAACCATCAACAAAATGAAAAGGCAACCTACAGAGTGGGAGAAAAAAATTGGCGAATCCTGTATTTGCTAAAGGGCTAATATCCAAAATCTATAAAGAACTCATTCAACTCAACAGCAAGAAATAATCCTATTTAAAGATAGGCAGAAGTTAAAAAAATAAAAATCTTAAAAATTAAAAAAAAAAAATAGCCAGAAGATCTGGATAGATATTTTCCCAAAGAAGACAAACAGATGGCCAACAGGCATGTGAGAAGATGCTCAACATCACTCATCATCAGGGAAATGCAAATCAAAATCACAATGAGGTGTCACCTCATTCCTGTCAGAATGGCTATTATGAAAAAGGTAAGAGATAAGTAAGTATTGGTCGGGATGTGGACAAAAGGGAACCCTTGTGCACTGTTCATGGGAATATAAATTGGTGCAACCACAATTGAAAACAGGATGGAAGTTCCTCAAAAAATTAAAAATAGGACTACCACATGATCCAGGAATTCCAATTCTGGGTATTTATCTGAAGAAAATGAAAACACTAACTCAAAAAGGTATCTGCACCCCATGTTCACTGCAGCATTATCTGCAGTAGTCAAGATATGGAAACAACCCGAGTGTCCACTGATGAATGAATGGATAAAGAAATTGTGGTATATATATAAAATGGGATAGTATTCAGCCATAAAAAATGAAATCTTGCCATTTATGACCACATGGATGGACGTAGAGGGCTTATGCTAAGTGAAATGAGCCAAAGAAAGACAAATACTCTTTGTCTTTTTTATACGTGGAACCTAAAAAATAAGAATAAAAATAAAACAAGCTTATAGAGAGAACAGACTGGTGGTTGCCAGAGGTGATGGACGGACGTGGAGGAAACGGGTAAAGGGGGTAAAAAAGAGAAAAAACAAGTAAATCTCCAGCCATAGTTATAAACAAGGACAGTGCCCATGTTCTATTTTACTACTTGGGCATTAAATCCACCGTTGTATTCTCAGTGTATGAGCATGTATCTTTCCGTGTTGTCTAAATTGAACTTCAATATTTAGTAATTAAAATGAATAATTTTTTAATATTTTTGTGCATATAGTACACCATAGACTGATAATCAATATAAAATAGTACTTTAGGTCATTTCTGAGTTCCTGAAAAGGCTCGTCACTAAATACATTGGATTGTGCTCTGTAGGAATCATGTTATTGAGTCTGAAAAAAAAATTAAATGTTTTAATGGAATGTGGTAGATGTAGTGTAGTCCCTTAAATGAGTTATTACAAAAATACTTTTCAAAAAAAAAGATGCTTTGAAACTAGTAGAAATTATTGGTACTGAGAATACATTTGATTAGAAAAAATCCCATCTGTTTTCAAGTGTAAAGCTAAACTTCTAAACAGATACTCTTTTCACAGACTCTGAGTTATGATTAAATATATAGTTGGGCTGACACAGTTTGGCAATTGAGGTAGAATCTGGCTTTAAAAAAAAAAAAATGGAAAGAAAAAGGAATCTTGTTAAGTCAGTTAGTGAAAATCTCCCGCTCCAGTATCTGCCCACCCTCAATGTCTGAACAAATCCCTCATCCCTCACCCTGGTCTGCCTTCAGCAAGAACCCTGTCGAGTCGGTCCAGCAAGAATCCTCCTCAGCCCTGATGTGTGCTCTTAGTGATTTTCTACTGTCCCCCTCACCCCACACACACACCCAGCTCCTTGGCTATAAATTCCCGCTTGTCTTTGTGTTCAAAGTTGAGCCTAATCTCTCTCCCCTACAGCAAAACCCCATTGTAGCAGCCCCCCCCAGAACCAAGTCTCCTTTACCGTCCTTAACAAGTGTTAAGAATATTTTCTTAACGTTGTGTTTGTTCCCCCAATGAACTATTATAAGCCATGAAAATGAAGGAACTACAGATGCATGCATCAGTGGATGCATCTTGTTGAGTCCAAAAAGCAAGTCCTAGAAAACCAGATACAGTAGAGTGTTAATAAAGTTCCAAGAACAAGTACATAAAACTAAATAAAATAATGATAATGTTTAGGCATATATATATATAACTTTTTTCAAGTGTCTGTATATGTATATATATCATTTCCAAGGAAATGATAAACCTTAACAATCAGGATAGTGGTTTTATGTGAAGCAGAGGCAAAAAGATGCTCTAGGAAAGGAGCACATAGGGAGATGGAGGTGCCTGGGGTTGGATGGTGGGATCATGGGTGTTTATTATATTGTGAATAAACACAGAAATAAATGCAGGTGCCTGGGAGACTCCCTGGAGGAGATGACGGGCATACAGGCAGAGAGCTGAAGGGTGAATTGGAGTTACCTGGGATCAGGCTGTACCAAGGACAAAGGTCAGCATGGTGCAAAGGCCTGTGTCAGGAAGAGAGAGCTTGATTTGCTGGAGCTGCTCAGAGGATCTCGGTGAGTCCTGGCCCAGAGCAACGCTGCAGAAAAGTGAGACCAGAGGGCTGGAGTCTTGGGTCAGCTAAGAAGTGGGAAACCATCCTGTAGGCCATGGGATACCCTGAAAGGGGGGCTGGGAGGGGGGGAGGGAGACACGAGGACACTGACTTTATGAAGACAGCTCTGGCAGTACAGGGGAAGTAAGTAGGCTGTCGCCAAGCAGCCTAACCACTGGCTGTCCCGCCAGCTTCATCTTACCACCTTTGGCTACACTCCGGTCATGCTACAGGCTCTGGGCTGGGGTAGGTACCTAGCCAGGTGACCATCCTACCCTCCCCCCCCACACACACACACACCTCCCCGCCTCCAGGAGCTAATCCGTGTAACCACCTTCACCGGGAAACATTCCCAGACTACCCTTCCCAGTCCGGGAAAGGAGCCCCAGAACCTCCATCAAAACATTTCCCTCACTGGTTTGAATTGTCTTCACCGGTCTGTCCTTGACGACATGGGCGCTCTGCATTTAGGCTCTTTGGTGCCCGGCACAGAGAGGGCTGGGGTCAGACCAAATGACTGTGGAATGGAACTGAAGTCAATTCCGGGAGCACAGAGGAGGACACCCAGACCAGGAACTTTCAATTTCCCCGAGGAAGCACAGATGCTTCGAGGCACCCTCTCGGCCTCCGCTCTGGCCACGCCCTCTTCCTTATCTCTCGGCTCTGGACGGCGGTGAAGCGGCCCACCAGCAGCTCTAGCAGCCAGCACAGCCGAGACTCACCTCCCTGCGCCTCGGGTGGGCGGGGAAGGCTCCGTGAAGCAGGTGCAGCATGAAATTGGAATTCAAAAGATGAGTTAAGTCTGCTCTTTAAAAATAAAGTGTGGACACGTGTCTAAGGAAGGGGATATTAAACCATCCCCTTTCCCTGGCTGCTACTTCCCACGTGCGTTGGGAAGAAACACCAAAGCTGCCGAGTGACCGTGGGTGTCTCCTCCCTCTCAGGGGCACCCACCCTGGAGCTCCCCGCGCGCTTGAATGAATGGGGGAGGACCCTTTCACATGAATGAGTGCGGGAGTGAGGGAGTGCGCGGGCAAGCGGGCGGGTGAATGGCGACCGCGCCGACTCGGCACAGGGGCGCGGGCGCGGGCTCCACTTCCCTCTCCCGCCAGCTGGTGGCCTAGGGAAGGCGGCGGCGCCGGCAGCGGCCGGAGCTGGGACGGGCCGGGGCGCGGGATGGTGGGGGAAGGGGCGTTCCCGGCGGCCGCGCCTTCCGCGGCTATTGGATTAGTGGCCTTCAGGGATGAGCTCAGCCGGATCGGCTTTCAGCTGCAGCCTCCGGGCCGGCCGGGAAGGCGGGGAGCAGGCGGCGGCGGAGGAGGAGGGGGAGGCGGCGGCGGCGGCTGCAGCATCCAGAGCTGGCCGCGGCGGCCGGCGCGCCCCGCGCACAAAGGCGCCCAGCCCCTGGGGAGGGCGATGAGCGCACCGGGGCCCGGACCCCAGCTCCAACTACCAATGCGTGCGCCCAGGGCGCGGGGGAAGACGCAGAGCGCGCCAGGGGCCAGCGGCCGAGGCGCGGCCCGTGAGCCCTGAGCTCGGGACTCGCCGCCCTGTCGGTCCGGCGCGGAGCTTCAGGACGGCTAGAGCGCCGGCCTTGGCGCGCCCCCGGGATCCGCGCAGGAAGGCGCTGCCCCACTCCCACCCGACCTCTCGCGCCCTCCCGCCGTGCCCGAGCGCCAACTTCCCCAAGAACGCTCCAACTCCAGGCCACCTTGCCGGGCAGAGGGGGCGCTGCTGCTGGGCACCAGCCGTGAGGACGCGCCCCTGGCCCCGGGGAGCCAGCCGGCATCTTCGGGGTCGCTCGGGCGCCCCTGAGTGGGCGGCGGCGGCGGCAGACGGCTCTTCGCGGAGTGCAGGACCTGCCAGCCCCGGCGATTCCTCCCGGCAGGCGCTCGCCCTCTCTTTTATGGTGAGTATCGTCCAGCTTCTGCTGAGGGGCGCCCTTGGGCGCGCGGGAGTCCGGCGCCGAGGTCTGGCAGCGCGGACCTCGTGCGGGCCGTCACTCACCACAACGGGAGCTCCTGGCATGGGTCCTGTCCGGGTTCCCGGGAATTCCTTTCTGCAGGCTGTGGCAGTCCCAACCGGCTGGTTTGCGTACAGGCTTGGGTCATTTGGGGCTGGCCCCTGGTGCCATAGGTTCGAAGCCTACTGCTTCTTTGTGTAATGGAGACAGCACGAATAACTGCCCCCCACCCCGAGTCACCCTGCCCGGCTTTGGGTGCAAGATCCGTCATTCACTTGCTGGGTGACCTTGGGCAAGGCGCCAAACCTCAGTTTCCTCATCCGTAGGATGGGGATGATAATGGTACCCGTTTTATAGCGGTATTGGCAGGATCTATGAGGTGCTGCTTGTAACGTATGTAGACCTGTGCCTGGCACATGGCAAGTACTCCGGCAAATGCCAGCTAGCATTATTATTAGCTGTGTGAGCCCAAGCGTGTCACAACTTTCCGGAGCTGTAACAGCTCCCTCGTCTATATAATGGGGACTGAATAAATTCTGGGGGTCTGTTCGTCCGGGTGGGGTGGGGGAGGGGATTCGGAGAGGTGGCAGTCAAGGGCCTGGCACGCAGTAGGCGGTGATGAAGTGGTGGCTGTTGTTATCGTTTACTCTAGACGCTGGGGTAGTGAGGCTGGTCGCCCAGCCCGAGCGCTGCTCGGGGCCAGTTTCTGGCCTTGCTTGGAGACAAACTTGGTGATGCTCAGGAAGGGAGGGGGTCGCGAGCTCCGCAAGTCACGGGCGGGGGTAGGAGATGGGGTCTGGGAAGGAGGGAGGAGGGCAGAACCTGGAGCGCGGCAAATGTGTCCGCCCGGGTAGCCACGGGCTCCGAGCCAGAAGGGGACACCAAGCCCAGGACCTCTCCCTGGTGGGATAACCTGAGGAAGTGGCCACTCCAGCCAACCTAAGGGCCGAGCATGGACCATTGCGGACTAGAAGGGACCGGAGGGCACTTCTGTACCGCTGTCACGAAGAGGTGGAGAGCTCTGGGCTCTGGAGTCAGGCTAGAGTTCGAATTCCGCCTCCACCATCAGCCCTCGGTGTGACCTTGGGCCAGTACTCTGATCTCTCCCAGCTCAGTTTCCTCGGCGGCCCCATTCCCCTCCGGGGGTGGTTGCGGGGTGAAGATGGGAGTTCTCTCCTCTCTAGGAATCTGAGCCCCCATCCTTCCACCCACCTTCTGCCCCTCCCCGCAATCTGAGGAGCCTAAATCCGGAAGACGTGAAATGTTATGCCTGAGCCTTAGGGAAACGCTATTAAAAGGAGATTCCAAGATCTGCCCACCCTCTTCCCGGCCGGTCACGGCTCGGTGGGAAGAGATCAGTGCACTAAATCTCTCTCAGTCTCTCTGTCCCTGTTACCCACCTTCTCACCTCTATCCTCCAACCAAATCCTGCTGCTTCTGTCACTCAGGCTGATGGGGGACTCCTCCTCATCCCCCCAAACCTTCATTTGTTTCTAAAGCTCTGCAGATTAATGGAGTTTGTGGAAAGACAGAGTGTCAATAGCATGATATAAGCTTGCTTCACACAAGGGCATATTCCTCTGAAACACATACCCTCTGATTGAGTCCATTTTTAAAACTTCCTTAAATAGCAGTAATAAAAGGAATTTAAACTACCTTTGGCAAACAACAAAATTCAACTGGCTGGCCATTTCCCTCAAATATCTCTCCAGTTTGTATTTCTGTTTTCTTGCAAAGATTGATAAATTCAATTATGTAAAAAGAAACTCTGCAGGGAAAAGAAATCACCATAAATAGTCAAGAGACTTAGGACAAACTGGGAGGAGAATTGTCACTCCTATCACAAAGGGCTCATCTCTTTAATATATAAAAGTTTTCTCAAGTCAATATGCAAAAGACCAAAACTGGACAAAGGCCATAAGCAGTCCACACACATAAAATGAAATCGAAATGATACTTAAACATATGACAGGATGCTCTACCACCCTCAATAAGAAGAATGCAAGTTAAAACTACAGTAAGATACATTTTTTTTCACAAATCAAATTAGCAGATAGTAGGAATAAGCATTTATCAGAAATATCTTTTAAAAATATGAGTGAATTGGGGCACCTGAGTGGCTTAGTCAGTTAAGCATCTGAGTCTTGATACCAGGTCAGGTCTTGATTTCAGGGTTGGGTTCAAGCCCCATGTTGGGCTCTAACACTGGCCTACCTGAAAAAAATCAATCAATCAATCAAAGCCCTGTCTAACTTAGAACCCCCGCAAGGCTGCCCTGCAGTAAACTCTAGACACCCCGGGGTCTTCCAGGTCTGGTTACTGCCGCCTTCTCCCTTTGTCATCATTTTCTTCTCTCATTGCCTTCCATTCCCTGGCCTTTCTAGTTTTGCTGCAACACTCAAAGGACTTCATTTGCTGTTTCCCCTACTTTTCCTCTTCGCTTTTCTTTCTTTTCTTTTCTTCTTTTTTTTAGAGGGGCAGAGGAGAGAGAGAATCTCGGGCAGACTAAGTGCTGAGCAGGGCTTGATCTCACAACCCTGGGATCACGACCTGAGCAGAAGTCAAGAGTTGGTTGCTTAGCCGACTGAGCCACCCAGCAGCCCCTCTTCCCTTTTCTTAAGACTCACTTCTTCTCCTCACTTGCGCAGGCCTGTCCTGGGAGGGGCTTCACTCCTCTCCCGGGAAATGGCCATGACCTCGGCCAGTACAGAGTTCCTCATCCCTCTGTGAAGAGACCCAGTTAAATCACCATATGGGGGCTACTCAATTCTCCCTGAGTTGCCTGGCCTGTTGTCACATAGCCAGGCTCTTGAAAGGTCTCTTCTCTGTTGGTGTAAGAACAAAGGGTCTCGGACAACTCCCTGGCTAGAACAGGCCATTCAATGTGGAAAATCCAGAGGGTGGTGGGACCTGGAGTGAAGTGACCAGAAGTTTCTGCTTTATAGTCATTTAAAAAAATAAGTACACAGGGGTGCCTGGGTGGCTCAGCCTCTGTCTCTTCTTTTTGGCTCGGGTCATGATCTCCTGGGTTGTGGAATCGAGCCCCATGTTGGGCTCTGCGCGCAACGTGGAAAGTCTGCTTCAGATTCTTTCTCTCTGCCCCTCCCCCTGCTCATTCTCTAAATCTCTCTCTCTCAAATAAGTAGAATCTTAAAAAAAACAAGTACATAAATGTGTGCACTTAATTTATGTGAACATAACCATACATATTTGGTAAAGAAGACCCACAGCAAAAAATACATAAAATATCAACGCATTTTTAAATAAAACATGGTTCCTAAATAAGTCAGCTAGTTTATCTGCTGCTGCTCCGCTCAAGAAGTACGGAGGCTGTGGGAAAAAACACTTGTCTGTGCTGAACTCTTTGGGAAAGGGGTTGGCCCACCCAAATCAGATATCCTGGGCCTTGTGGACCTTTCCGGGGCAGTGTTGACCGCATGTGATTTTTGCTTCACATACTGAGTTTAGAACTCAGTCCCCATTCCATATGTGTACTTTAATTGTGACGGGGGAGAAAATGCTTGTTGTTAAAAATGCAAATTGTACAAGAGATGTGGAGTAGATGCCCCTTCTTCAACCCAACGGGTAGTTTCTCACCTAGCCAGAGGTAGCAGGTGCTGGCTGGATGCTGGCAGGAGGTAGGGGAGAGCTGGATGCTGGCTCTCCCAGCAAGAAGCGCGGCATGCAGTGCGGAAGGCAACAAGAACGGGGATGCAGGGAGATGGCGGGCTGGCAGAGAGGGTGCCCGGCCTGCCTGCGGGCGAGGGAAGGTGGGAAGGCTCCCAGGACAACAAGGTATGGACAAAATGCAGTGCTTAGGGGAGGCTGGCCTGGCTTCTCTGAGCTGGGCCATGCTGGGAGGCAGCGTGGGAGAACTAAGCAGGAGCAGGTCTTGGGGACTGTTGTGCCAAGCTATGAGGTGCAGCTTCCCGCTGAGAAGCCACCTGGAGAGGTGAATGAGAAGATGGGTGGTGGCTTGGTCAGATTTATCCCTGGGCAGCTTGGAAGGGGCCTTAGGGGACACAGACTGAATCAAGGAGCCCTGTTAGGAGACCACTGTAGTAATCCAGGCAACATCTGAGCTAAAGGGGAGTTGAAGGCACTCAGTAAGAGAGATGGAGAGATGGGGAGATCCACGGCAGAAACAGGGGTGTGCAGAGAGGAACGTGGTATGCTGGAGAGGGATGAAGCTGAGGTTCAGCCCAGGACATGTAGATTCTGAGGGGCCAGTGGGTCCCCAGATGTCTGACATCTGGAGAGGGTAAGCATGCTCCTCCCCACTCCCCAGGGAGAGGCTTGTGGTAGAAAGAGGCCAGCTGGCTTTACAAGGTGGTTTGAAGGAGCACCTAATCTGATGGTGGTTAGAAGCTTCCAGAAAGAGGGTTCTGGTGCTGAGGAGAGAAGGCAGGGCTGGAGACCCAGTTTGGAAGAATCTGCAGAGGCCAGAAGTGAGAGAAGAGGAGCAGAACCTGAAGATGTGACTTAGGGGGCGCCCCCTTTATGGGGCAGCCAAGGTGCATCCTGGAGCCAGGAGGTGACAGGAAGCTGCCGTGAGCTCTGGACCTCCATGCGTGCACAGAGGGAGAAGCCCAGAGCAGCTCCAAAGTCACCCACCTGGCTTAGTGCTGAGAAATATCACTGATGGTGAGCCTGGAGCCCTGCCTTCTCCAGGAGGGAGCCAAGCTTGTTCCAGTTAGCCAGGCCCTCCGCGATGGCTCTGCTCTCAGCCAGAGATAGGTTAATCACACAGACTCCTGCGGCCAGGGGCTCCCTTTCACCTGGCCCTCCTTCTCTTCTCTCTCTCTCTCTCTCTCCCAGGTCTCCCTGTTTCCCCGCTTCCTCACCAGCCCCTTTTCCCCTCTTGTCCACTCCCTGGTATCTCAAAAGTGCTCCCAGAGTCACCTCAGGCTTCATAGAGGGACCTTCGGAAATCCCAGCAGGTGCCTATCATGATCTCCTGGATCAAGCCTGAGGCATGAATAAATTTACTTTTCTTTCAGGCATCCTGAGTTTCCCACAACCAGTTACACCAAATAAATGGGAGACAAATGAGGGGCTAGACATGAAGATTATTGTGTTTCCCTCCTAGAAAGTTCGCCAGGAGGGTCCCAACGTGTAGCGCCCTCCCCCACCGCCTGTATTGCAGCTTTGCTGTAGGCCGAGCCACGCTGGGCCTCACAGCTGCCCCCCAGAACAAGCCACATGTGCCTGGGGCCGCCCTCTGGGTGCAGGGGCAGCTGCAGGGTGACCAGGCCTCTGGCCTTGCTGCCTCGGAGGTGTGTCTCTTTCAAATGACCTTGTAGATAGAACATGCTGGCCTGGTCTCTGCCCAGCAACCTCCTTCATCCCATCCTCTGCTCTCCGTGCTGGCTGAAAGCCTGAGCTTCTGCCTTGGGGGCTCCTGGCTCAGTCGCGCGTGGGAGGATTCCCATGGAAACCCCACAAGAAGGAGAGGCTCGGGGAAGCCTCATTGATTTGCACTCTAGGAAGACAGGCGGGAGACGGTCCCACCTGGAACTGGACAGATGGCTCTCTTGGTGAGCTCTGGGGAAGAAATGACTTGCCCAGCCAGTTGTAGCGTGAGCTCCAATCATGTGTCTAGAGGGAAAAAGATAATGGGCGTCTGTGGACAAAATCTTGGAGGCTCTTTAGTTCATTTGTCATTGGTGGTTTTGTGCTGAATGAGCATCTTTTAATAAAACAGCCCCTCGACTTAATATCTGTGCGAAGAAAATCTCAAAAACATCCCAGCAAACCAGGTTCAGCCCTAGGTATCATTGGCACCATGGTACAGAGGCAAAAACGGAAGGAATGAAAATGGTAAATGGATTGGCCGAGCTCGTGGCGCTCCGTACTCCCAGCTCATGCCTCTGTGGAGCTTCTTTTGCTCATTTGCTCCGGCTTGTGCGTCGCTCGTGTAGCCGTTCGCCTAGCACTTGCTCTGAGCCAGTGCCATCCGGGAGTCCTGGGACTGCAGTGAGGAGACCCAGCCCTGCTCTCGAGTTGTCTCCTAGCTGGCGGGAGAGAGGCAGCTAAGGAGATGGACGGCCTCCTGTGATAAGTCTGGTGGAGACAAGCCCGGCGGCTCTGCGAGCAGGGGAGGGGGCTCCCCAGAGGTGTTGATACCCGAGCTGAATTACCCCGATGTGGGGGCATGTGGGGGTGTGCAGGGAGAGAGAAGGGAGGAAGGCAGCAGTGTGTTAGGACAGGGATGTGCGGGCTTACGTGTGCCTGTTGGAAAATTCTGGCAGTTTGGTGGAAATGCAGTGAAGGGGTTTGCGGAGGAGGGTGGGCCAGGGGAGCACTGTGGGAGGTTAGGGTTAGGAGTCTGCACTTCATCCTGCTGTGAAGGATTGTAAGCCGGGGTATGATTAGATTAGCTTTGCATTTTACAAATGCTGTAGTATATATTTGAAAGCAATATGAGTCTATTAAAGGAATTCAAATGGTATCAGCCTGCACTGTTTTTTACAGTTCTTGCCATTATTCAGACCTGTCACTGGGTGTGATCCCTTTGGTGTGAGCTCTCCCTAGAGGGAAGCGATCTGCTTTTAGACTTTCCCATAGCCTCAGGTCCCGAGGGAGGCAGCATTATTGTTGGTTAAAAGAAGGAGTGAAATCCATACCCACCCCTGAGTCTGAAGCCAAAGGCCACCCTGAGGGGAGGGCAGCTCACCCAGTCATTTCCAATTCCTGCAGCGTCTGTCTCCAGGCCGACCCCATGCCTGGGTGAGCCCAGCCAGCCGGGCCTCTGAGAATGGGATTTCTGGTCCTGTGCCTCTAAAGACTGAACGTCACATTTTGCAGACTGCTGAGGCTCCTTCAGCGATGCAGCTTCAACACTTCATGTTTCCTCATTTCTCTGTCGAGTTGCCACACCCCACCAGGGTCCCCGCGAGGGCAACTGGCAATTTGGGTTTTTGTTTTCTTGCTCAGCCATCATTGAAGCCCCGGGGCGGACCCTTCCAGATAATGTCATTAAGCATCCCATCCAAGCATAAACTAAGAAATTAAGTGTGGTTTGGGGGGAATGGGACAGGGGCACCATTAGGCAGTGTGCAGTGTGCCTTCTGCTTATTGGGTTGAGAGATGACACTATTGCTATAGCTTAATTTGGACTTTGTTGTAGCTCCTCTGTGCCTGGCCTGTGGTGGAGAAAAGAAGAGAAACGTGACAGGGACCCATTCCTTCTGGCTGAAAAGAGAAGGCAGGGACTGAGTCTGACGGGGCTCCTGCTCTATCCCCAGCTCCCAGCAGCACAGGGTGTGGCACGTGGCAGCCATCCTCTAAGTGTTTGTTGAGTGAATAGGTGAGGACTGAGGCAGGAAGCGTGCACGGCAGTATCTAGCAAAGGGGCAGACTGGTGACAGCCAAGAGTCCGCTGCTCAGAGGAGATGACACTGTTAGGGGCAGAACAAGGGCCCGTGTTCCCATCTCCTGACTACATCCTCTAAAAAAGAGCAGAAAATGAGACCTCCCTGAAGCTCAGGGCTACCTCCCCACTCTCATACATATACTCTACCCTGTCTTTAAAACATGCTGCCTGTGTCTGGGCTGCTGGGAGCAGAGAAGCCCAGGCGAAAGCTTCCTGTGCTCAGAGGAACACCCCTCAAGGTAGAAAGAAAAACAGATCAGCAGGACCAGAGAGAGCTCAGGCCAGCTCTGGGTGGACAGAGTTGTGGGGCAGGTTCCTCAAGGCCTGGTGGATCAGGGCAGGCTTCCTGGAGAAGGTGGAGCTGTCAGGCAGGATTGGGGAGAGGAAGAAGGAAGGACTAAGAGCTCCACCCACCTGGACAAAGACATGAAGACGGACCTGTAGCCCGGGTTTAGGATTTGAGACTGTGTTACTAACTTCCTTCCTCCCAGCTCTGGCCTGGAGTCAGCTGGTCCTTCTGTCCCTCCATCCTGATCCTGACCATTGCCCTTGACAGTTTCCGTGGGACTAAAACCAAATTATTTAGCCTGTCTTTTATTCATTTGTTATTCAGTGACCAGTTAAAGGGGACCATAGGAGCTGGAACTTCCCTGGGGCAAGGACTGCAGAGGCAGTGAGGAGATAACAGGGAAGGTGAGAGCAGAATAGAGCCCCGACTCCAGACCAGGAGCTGGGCTAGAAGCTAAGACATAGTCCCCTATTGTTGAGCATGTGCACTGACCTCCATTCTTTGCTGCTATGAACCACTCTGGCCTTTGCTCTGTAGCTGAATCCTAGCACACACCCATGGTCATTTCTTTAGGATGCGTTCAGGGGCTGAAATGGCAGTGTCGGAGAACATCTGCAGTTTAAAGGAGCGCGTCACATTTCCCGGGCAGCTCCTCGGTGCCCTGTGCCATTCCAGACTTTACAGACATCCTTGCAAAGGCGGGCAAGGTTAGCAGAGTTAGTGGCACTTTTCAGGTGAGTCTCAGAGAGCTTACATCCTTGCCGGGGCCCAGTGGGCAGCCGGGCATTCAAACTCTGCCCTTCGTTACATGCCGCGGTTGCTAGTTTTCCATTAGTGGACATGAGCACTCCGATCGGGCCCTGTCGTGGGGTGAGCAGCAAAGGGGCCGTCTGTTGTAGGTCTGCTTTGCCTCGCCCCCGGTGTGGGCAGCCTCTGGGATCCCCAGCTGCCACTGATGGGGCAGAGGCCTTGAGGCCCTCAGTGACCCAGCGTGGGTCTCCTCTGGGGATGTGGCTTGGCTGTTGCTTTCAAACACATTGAGGGTGTCTCTTCAATAGCAACAACTCCAAAGTTGGCCTGGTTGTGTACAAGAGTAAAGCAGTTGCCCTTAGACATGTCCCCTGTGGGCCACACAGCACTGAACACATTTGGCATCATGCAGAAGCCCCGTCCTTAGCAGTGCGGAGGAAAGTGGGAGAGCATGGGCCTGCCCTCCCATGGCCCTGGGGTCCATCTCAGTCCTTCCACTTGCTGGGACCCTCTCTGCACCTGTCCCCTGTTTTGGATAAAGGGGCACGTGACTTCCAGTTCCTGTGAAGCAGCTGTGAGGCCACCTGGAACAGAGTGCAGATACCTATGGTTAGTGATGGAGAAAGCACACGTAGTGGGGACTTTGTGTTCAGGATGGGAACAGCCCCGCTGTCACTTTGCTCAGGCTGCTTGGCGCCTCAGTTTCCCGGTCTGCTAGAATGGGACTATAAGGTGCCTTTAAGTGAATTATAAAAGTGTCAGATTCCAACCCCCTCGCAGTCTGATGCGCTAGGGCAGACTGTACAGACTTACAGAGATGACCCCGGATGAGTGTTGGTTCTGTTCATTGAATCCCCCATACACACCCTGTACCACTCACACGTTATCATGCTTATTTTTCATAATTGGTTGAGGCTCAAGGGCTGGGTGAAGGTTGCAATGGAGCTTCAAGGTGAATAGAGGAAAAAACAAGTTGTCTTGTTAACTGAACTACAGGGTCCAGCTTTCTTGTAGACACAACTGGTCCTCATTTCCATTTGGGCCCTTTGGGTTAGAGACCCCACCGCCACCTCACTCCCCTACCTCTGCCCTCTTCCCCCTCCCCCCTCCCTCCACAGTAATGGCAGCATACCACACAGCATGTTCTGCACCTTGTTTGTTCAGCTTCATCTCTCTGTTGAATCTTCCATGTCAGTACATTCTGTCCTCCAACTGCATAGTATTCCATCACATGATTTACCAAAATTTATTTAACCTGGCTTTAGTTTGGGTTTTTTCCAATATTTTGCTATTACAAAAAATGCTGCCTATGTATATATATATAATATTTGATATACACATGTATTTTATATATGATACATAATATATGTGTATGATGTATTATACATATGTATGTAGCTCTGCACATTTAATACTGAATAAATACTGGAAGTGGAATGTACACTTGCCATTCTGAGAGACAGCGCTAATTCTTCGTCCACAGAGGTTACACCATTTTACCTTCAGGTTAGCAATGTATGAGCCTGTCTGCTTCTCCAAGAAGGTGTTATGTAATTTTTTGAGCTTTGCTGATCTGATAGACAAAACTGGCATTTCATTGTAGTTCTAACTTGTTTCTCTTTTATTATGCACTTGGTAGAACATCTTCTCAAAAGAGCCATTTGTTTTTCTTTTTGTGTGAACTATTTGTTGTATCTTTCACATTCTGTATGTGGGTTGGTCTTCTCTTCAGTTTATAGTAGTTTGTCATATATTTGTAATTTGTGTCTTAAGTATTTCCCCATATTAAGACAACAAGCTAGGGCGCCTGGGTGGCTCAGTTGGTTAAGCAACTGCCTTCAGCTCAGGTCATGATCCTGGAGTCCTGGGATCGAGTCCCGCATCGGGCTCCCCGCTCAGCGGGGAGTCTGCTTCTCCCTCTGACCCTCTTCCCTCTCATGCTCTCTATCTCTCATTCTCTGTCTCTCAAATAAATAAATAAAATCTTAAAAAAAAAAGACAACAAGCTAGTCTAACCTCTTTTATGAGTGCTTTTTGCTATGCAACTTGATTGTTTCCCATTTTCGTTTCCTATTTCTTATGGTTGGGTCTTCTCTCCCCCTTAAATGATTAGATTAAATGGTTGATAGGTTTTATTGTTTCTTTATTTTAGTCATCAAAGGCTTGCATTTAAAATATATTTAGTAATATGTAAAAATGTGAATTGTTTAATTTTAGGTGAAATAACCTAAATAAAGGCCCATGACGCCAATTTTAATTTTTTTTATTTTTTTTAATTTAAATTCAGTTAGCCAACATATAAATAGAAAGAAAATTCACTAATTTTTGTAAATTAAAAAAAAGATAAAATGAAATAATCCAAATGCTAATAGTGTTTTACATCTGGTTAATGAGTCAGGTGGTGATTTTTAAGTTTGTACATTTTTTAACATTTTCTAGAATTTAAAAAGTGGTTTAATGTTTTCTAATGGACTTTAATTTTTAGAATATTTTTAGATTTATAGAAAAACTACACAGAAAGTAGGTAGAGTTCCCATATACTCACACCTAGTTTTTCCTATTATTAAAATCTTCCATTAGTATGGTACATTTATTGCAGCTAATGAACCAGTGTTGATATATGGTTACCTGAAGGCCAGGCTTTATTCAGATTTCCTTAGTTTTCACCCAGTATTGTTTCTCTGTTCCAGGACACCATATTAAATTTGGTTGTCATTGGGCTTCTCTTGGCTGTGACAGTTTCTCAGCTGTTCCTTGTCTTCAATGGCCTTAACAGTGTTGAGGAGTATTGGTCAAGTCTTTTGTTGGATGCCTCCCACTGGAAATTATCCTATGTCTTTGTCATTATTAGACTGGGGTTATGGGTTTTTGTGGAAGAAGACCATAGAGACAAAGTACTGTTTCATTACATCCTGTTATGTTATTTCATGACATACTATCAACATGATAATGATATAATAATATTATAATAGATAATATAATATGGTAGATTAAATGATTGCATTAGAGAGTTTTTATGTTTTATTGGTTTTGTTTTGTTTATGTGGTATTTTTTCCCAAAGAACTAGTTTTCAGACCTTTTTATTCTATTTTCTATTTTATTATACTTAATTCATTATTTTCATTTTTTTATACTTATTAGTATAAGTACACCAGTCATGATCTACTTTAGTAGGATCCCACAGGCTCTAAGATGTGGGATGTGTTTTGTTATTCTCACTCTTTCTATATTCTGCAAAATCTATATAGATTTTTTTGAGTTGTTTAGAAGAGAGTTTTAAAAAATATCCAAGTGGTAGGATTCTGTATCATAATTTTGTGATTAGGTTTTAGTTTTTCTTTTGTTAGTAGATTCTCTATTATCTCTGCTTTTTTTGTGTATGGTTTATTTGTAGCCTAATAAATGGGAAATGACCTATCTTATTAGTTATGCAATTTTGATTTGTTTATGTCTTTACTTAATTTGGCTCATTGGCCTGTCATAAGCTAAAAAGGGTACATTAAAGTTACCTGCCTCTACTGTGTATCTGTCTGTCCTTGTATTTGCTGTAGCTTTTGCAGTGAATTTTGGTGCTATTACTTGGTGTGTTAGATCTTTAATACTGTTGAGTCTCTCTGCTTTGGAGATATCTCTTATATGTAGCATACAGTTGGGAGTTTTATCTTGATTTCCAATCTTAGACTTTGTGTGTGTGTGTGTGTGTGTGTGTGTGTGTGTGTGTGTGTGTAGTTTACCATGGCCATTCATTGACATAGCTAGTATTTCTGGCTTAGTTTACTATCATATTTTATGTCTTTGTGTTATTGTTTCTATTGCTTCTTACAGCAAAATCTTTCACTGTGTGGTCTGTTTTATTTTGTGTTCTTTCTGACAATTTAGAAGGTTTGTATTTTATTTTCAGTCCTTCCGGATGTTTATAACTATGTAAGATGCATTTTATCTTTTTTTAAGACTGTGCTAGTTGTCTCCCTTCTGAAATAAGTGATTACAAAATTAGTTTACAAATTTAGTCACAATTTTTATATGCTTTGTGACAGCTTTTTTCCTGGTGAATTTGCTTGGTTTGCCTTCCCCCCCCCTTTCCTCCTTTATTTCTCCTGTAAGCATCTTTGTCTCTATCCTGTGCTTGTTCCCCTTTGAAGAGGAGAAGCTTCTTTAGATCGACATTTTGCAGTGGATTTATGTAGAGGAAAGGCCAGGAAGTATCTTAGGAGAACGGGATGATGGCTCCCTGGTTCGTGGCAATTTTGTTCCCAGGACTATGGCCATGATTTCTTTTGGCCTCCTTCTGCCCAGGCAGCAGAGATCTGTAGCCAGGGGCTTCCCCCAGTGCAGGCCCCTCCTCCTGCTCTGCCTCATAGACACACTGCTTCCTGCCATGATGGCAGCCTGAGGTTTCCTTTGCTAGCCCTGCCCTCCTTTAGCCTCAGGTGTCCGAGGCAGCTCCTGCTCTTCTGTTTGGGAACCGTTGGTTTTTTCCATCAGGGAGGGCCAGCTACTGGTGGGCTCTGCCAACTTTATCCGAGATCTGCGGCCACAGGTGCTCTCTCGCCCCCGTTGGATCTTCACTGCTTTTGGCAGCCCTTTACTGTTCTTGGCAGTCTTTCCTTAGAAGTTGTGGTTTGGGTTACAAATGTGTTCTAGTTTCGCTGAAGATAACATTTACATTTCTCTTGCTCTTTCTCCTTTATTTTAGGTGATTTGGGATACGAAAAGGAGTAACTGTATCCTGCTATCTTAGGAGTGTCTAGTGTTGCACATTTTTACGTGCTCTGGTTTCCACCAGATTAAACATTAGCCAGGGTGCTCAGGATCAGGTTGGCATGCACTAAAGCTGGGGTCTGCAAATAGAAAAGAAAGAAAATGGGAGTTGAGAATAAAATAGGAGAGTGAAAAAGGAATCCGTGGTATACCTGGTGTGCTGTGCGGCAGCAGGGTCCTTTCCTTCCCCCCTTGGACTGTGCCTGGGAGTGTGCCACTATTTGGGTGGGAGGTTGTGGCCAGACAGGGCAGGGCATGAAACATGCCTGCCTTTTGGTCTGTCTTGGGGGAGGTTGTTCAGAACCCAGCAGCTCTTAGGCCAGAGGGAAGTGCACACGCCTGTGCTCTGGACTGGATGCAGGGCTCACCTCTCCATCTTTCCTCACATGCAGGGCTTTCCAAGCAGCTCAAGCACCCTGGGTTCTGGCTGGCCTCCTAGAGATGGTGGCCAAATCCTCCTGCCTGGAAACCAGGATCCTGCCTCAGAGGAGGTTGTCCAGGGTCAGTGTTGTTAACCAGTGTTTATGTGCCCAAAGAAAGAGCAGGCCCATCCAAAGGGAAGGGGTACTTGTGGGATGCCCAGAGGATAGAGCCAGAGAGGAAAACCTTGCCCACAGAGTCTCAGGCTTGGCCCTTTATATTGTCTCGCAGATTACCACACTACGCAGAGGGCATCATTTACCCCCCTTTTACAGATGAGGAAACCGGAGTCTAAGAGAGGCTAAGAGACCTTTCTTTGGACAAACAGCTTAGAGATGGAGACAGGGATTTGGATGCAGTTCTACCTGGTTCCAGAGCCTGGACACTAGCCCCCTTATCCCCCGCCTCCCACTCACCTTCCCATGGAGACTCCACCCCATCCTCAGGTGGTTGTCTTGTGTCCATGCTCATGTCCCTGGGTGATTTTGCGGGTTCCTCACTCTGTCCTCTTTCTTGAGGCTGGCTACACTTTAGAGACTATTTAAGCTCCCCAGGGAAGCCGGGGTGGGAACCAACGGGCCACACCCTATACTTCTGCATCCCTGTGTCCTTGGACCCGTGTCCCCTCAGCCTCGGCACAGGCCTTGTCCCTGGGACAAAATACACCTGGGTTCTTCTCCAGTCTCTGCGGTCTTGGGTCAATCACTTTACTCCTCTAGGCTCAGTCCTTATTTCTAAAATAAAATTGTCTGTGATTACTGGAAGAGTAGAACATGGACTCTGACGCCAGATGATCTCAATGTGAATCTGAGCTCAGCACCTTATTAGCTGTGGGACTTTAGCTAATTACTTAGCCTTTCTCTTTAGTTTGCTCAACTATAAAATGGGAATAATAATGTACATGTCTTACAGGGAGGACTTAAGGATTAAATGATAATGTAAACTGTTTGGAACAGTGTCTGGCATATGGAAAGTACTAGATTAATACCAGATATCGTTATATTACTTGATTGTTCTCATTAATGTACGCAAAGGACCCAGCCTCTAGAGGGGCATAAGTGGCTATTGATGCTGTTGTCATAACCGGTGCCCTTTGCTTTCTTCCAGGAGCTTGGGCCCCTGCCCCAGCCCGGCAGAGGCTGTGGAGGTATACGGTCCAGAAGTCTGGTACGCAGCCCGGCGGCCCATCCCTGGCTGTGGGGAGCGGAAGCTCCCACGAGGTAGCGGTGGCCTGCAACGGCCCCCTCCCGGCAGTGAACCATGGGCCAGAAGCTCTCCGGGAGCCTCAAGTCGGTGGAGGTGCGGGAGCCGGCGCTGCGGCCGGCCAAGCGGGAGCTGCAGGGGGCGGACCCGGGGCGGCCGGCGCGGCTGGACCAGCTGTTGGACATGCCCGCTGCGGGGCCCGCAGTGCAGCTGCGGCACGCGTGGAACCCCGAGGACCGCTCGCTCAATGTCTTCGTCAAGGATGACGACCGGCTCACCTTCCACCGGCACCCGGTGGCCCAGAGCACGGATGGCATCCGTGGCAAGGTGGGCCATGCCCGTGGCCTGCACGCCTGGCAGATCAACTGGCCGGCGCGGCAGCGTGGCACCCACGCCGTAGTTGGTGTGGCCACAGCTCGGGCTCCTCTGCACTCGGTGGGCTACACGGCACTGGTGGGCAGCGACGCCGAGTCGTGGGGCTGGGACCTGGGCCGCAGCCGCCTCTACCACGATGGGAAGAACAGGCCCGGAGTGGCCTACCCCGCCTTCCTGGGGCCCGAGGAGGCCTTCGCGTTGCCTGACTCGCTGCTCGTGGTGCTGGACATGGACGAGGGCACGCTCAGTTTCGTCGTGGATGGCCAGTACCTGGGCGTCGCCTTCCGTGGCCTCAAGGGTAAGAAGCTGTACCCGGTGGTGAGTGCCGTGTGGGGCCACTGCGAAGTCACCATGCGCTACATCAACGGCCTTGACCGTAAGTGCCCAGTCCGGGGGCGGGGGTGGGGGGGGAAGGGCCAGGGGTTCCAGAGGCTGCCTGTCACCGGAGGCATTGGGGAGGGCGGCGGGGAGCAGGGGAGGGCGGCGGGGAGCAGGGGAGGCCCCCCCCTCCATTGTCACTCGGGGTCGACCCTGCCGGGTAGAGGATGTGAACTCTGGGAATCTCTCATTTACTGGCTTGGTGGTCTTGCGCTGTGCCTCAGTTTTCCCACCTGCAAAAGTGGTACAAGGATAGTAATCTTGGTCAGGGCTGTTGTGAGGAGCAACTAAGATAATGTACGTGAAGTGCTTAGACCAGCGACTGGCACCTAATAAGGGCTTCCTGTGTTGATACTAATCATGAATCTTGCTGTCTGCATAAGGGTCATACAAGTTGATGTCTCCTGTGTGCCAGGCCTCAAGCTCACAGCAGGAGGAGGGTGACAGTAGAAGGCATAGTGCCTGCACTTGAATGCCGTGTACTCTGAGTTACTGATAAATAATAAGTAATGATAATAACAACTATCATTTGTTGACCGCCTACTGAAGGCAGGGACTGAACACCCAATTTCCAGCTCTCCCTGGTGAAGTCTGTTAAAAGGGGTCACCTGGCCCTCATCTCTAGCTGATTATTACCTCCTGGGAATGAGAGCCCGAAGTTGTAGAATCTTTTGCTTTTTTCCAAGAGGACCCAGGAATCTAGATTTGTGTGAAAGAGCCCCATTTTTGAAGTTGGCAGCTGCTGAAAACACCATGTGGGCAAACAAAACCCCCTTGCAGGCTGTAGACAAGCCCCCAGGCTACTGGGGGATGATCCCTGGCAGCTTTGAGGCCTCCTCTCATTTAACAGGCACCATCGTGCTGTGAGGCAGCTTAAAAATCATGGCAACAAAATTGGTTATGGCTTCAGGAGGGAGTCCCTCAGGGATGCAGGGTGGCCTCTGCCCAGAGCCATGCATGGCCACCAGCTGAGAGGAGCCTTGCGGGCTCATCCACACATGACACTTCCTGCCACGCCCCTGATGAAGCTCACAGAGGCAGGTGCTTACAGCCAGAATTCCAGTTTATTCATGTCAGATGAGAGCTATAATTGCCCCCATTTCAGAGAGAAAACAGAAGAGCAGAGCTACTGAGAACCAACGCCTACCCAGGTCTGTCAGCCTCCGAAGCCTATTCTTTTCCCATGCTCCCCCCGCTTCAGTTGAGAGACCGAGAGTACCACCCCAGAAAAGAAGTCAAGAACAAGATTTTACTCAAGTAAAATTTATATTTACCTCGAGCGTAGGGCAGGTTGGCTGTTTTCAAGGGTGGCGGGCCAGCAGAATGTGGCCAGTATGCTCATCTCTCTGACTGAGCCACCCAGGCACCCCAATGGTATGCTCATCTCTCTGGTGTAACAGGCGACGTTCTTCCTCAGATTTCATTTTCATGGTTGTTAGATGAAGATTGCCATTCATGGCAAAGTGTTGTTCTGTTTTCTCTGATTAACCAGTTAGATCTAGGAGCAGATGAGTTTGTCCTGAGAAGGGCTAGTTTAATCATCCTAGTGCCTTGTGGAGAATGTCTGGAACCCTCATAGACATGGGGGCGAGGCAAACCCCAGTACTGAGAAAACCAACAGCAACAACAAACACTCTTTTCAAGCAGAATTGGAAAATTTACTTGCCAGAATTTATCATGGCAGCAGAAGAGTGGACTTGGCATACAAGTCTTTGGAGTCTGACACGCCTTAGTGCCAACTGTATCACCACTGCTCAATGGTTTTGTGTCTCTGGTGAGTCATTCCAATGCCTTACAACTCATTTTGCTTATCAGTAAAATGGGACAGTATCAGGTCCCTTTCATAGCTGCTGTGAGATCGGTATGGTGGTACCAACTATATGGTGGCTGGCATTAATAGCCAGCAGGAGCTCCCTGAGCCAACATTTGGGCCCCCAAGATGCACTTCCTCTTGAGTATTGGTTCACACTCAGCTATTATCTGTTGCTTGGTTTTCAGGTACAAAGCTAAGGTGCTAAAGAGGCTGGCCAGTGGCTCCCCCAGGCATGTTAGGTTGAGGAGCAGTCAAGCCATGGTATCCTCCTTGGTGCAATGTTGGTGGGGAGCTGGGTGGGAAAGGACAGCTGTTCTTGGGGCATTTTGAGCTCTGGGATCCTTCAGGTGGCTGGAGAAGGTTGGTGTGGCTGAAACTTGGCCTATTCCACCCTCCTCCCCACTTGCAGTGATTTTTGAGTTTGGCTGAAGCTGGAATGCTCGTCAGGAGGCAAGGGAAGGACAAGATGTCACGTGAGGCAAGCCTGTAGCATCTGTCGTTCCGTGTCAGGATTGGCTTGTCTGCTGTGGCACTGGCCTATTCTCCAGATGGGAGTAATGTTCTCTATTATGGGCAGGATATGATGGCAGAGAGGGGGACCTCAGCTTTTCTGGGCTTTGAAAGGCCATGGTCAGCCTAGGACAAACCCTGACTGCAGAGTGGGCCATAGGACGTGCCACGGTGGAGTCTGATCGGGGCTGGTTGGGAGGGGACTGCATGATGCCTGTAGCCCGTGACCTGGGCTGATGTCCACCAGGGGCATCCCTGGGCACCGGGAAGGATTTGGCCCTAGGGAGTCCCTGGGCAGGGAAGGTGACCCAAGGTGGGGTTCTGTACATGAAAATTCTGAGCCAACATTGGTTGTGGACATGATGTCAAGTCTCCACACTCAGACCTGACAGGGATGTGGGGAAGCACCGTCAGAGACAGACTGCGGAACAGAAAGGCAGGGCTGCTCTCTGGGGTTGCTTCCCCAGAAGATCACTGGGGAGAGAAGTATGCCCAAGGCCCCTCACAAACCGTATTCGACTCTGGCCCCAGTGCTCACCAGAAGGCTGGGCACAAGGATGACCTCCTCTCTCTGAACCTCAGTGTTCTCCCTTGTAGAATGGGCATGATAAAGCTCCAGGCACAGAGCACACAGCCATTGGTGCTCACGGCTTTCATTAACTAGGCGAGCTGAGCCAGGTCCTGAGCTTCACCTATAGAATACACCAAAAGTGGCTTGAATAGAAGCTTCTCCTCTAATGTGATGGAAGCAAGTTGATGGATATCCTTTTCTCAGTGTTTGAATTTTTATGACTATGAAAGCAAGACTCAAAAAGGACTAACCGCATTTAACTGTGAACATGTGTTCGTTGGGGGTAGAGCTCCTAGAAGCATGTTTTCCTGTTGCAAATGCGTTCTTCAGCCATGGCATGGAGTAGAGCAGGTCTGCATCTCAGGGTTTACCGCAAAGAGCTGCAGGATGCCCAGGGGGGAGATTGGGCGAGCGGGCAAGCTGCCTCCGGATGACCAGGTCCACAGCCCAAGTGATAACAGCAATAATAACACACCACCCATACCTACCTCCTACGTACTGCTTAGTCTGCGCTGGCCTTCGTGCTAAGCATTTTACAAATTTTCACTCATTTAATCCTTGCAACTACTCTTTCAGCAAATGCCTGTATTATCTCATTTTACAGTGAAGACATTGAGGCACAGAGAGCTTGAGTCAGTTCCTCGAGGTCACACAGCTAGTAATGGGGGGAACCAGGATATTCAAAATGAGGCACACTGGCCCAATGGGCCCCTTGTGGAGATGTTTGCAGAGGGGGCAGGAAGGGAAGGAACAGGAGAGACTGCTCCACTGGGCTGGGTGGTCACGCAGCCAACTGGACCTTTCCTTCAGCAGTGGATCTGGGTGAGACCCTGAGATGCTGTTCTGGCCGATCTCCTCCCTCCAGCTTTCATCCCCAGCCCTCAAAGTTCTCGGCTCAGCACAGAGCTCCACGGGGTGTTCTGAAAAGTTAGCTGCATCAGGACAGCCCAGCAGTGTCTGTGAATCAGGCATGCTTTGGTCGCTAACAGGAGAATGTCACTAAAAATGTCCCAACCGCTGTGAGGTTTGGCCCCGCTGTTGTGAGGTGGGCCAGGCCTTTGGAATCGGCTCCGGGCTGGTTTCCGGAATTGCTCCTCTGCTCCCTGGCTCCCCCTGCCACGTGTTGGAGGCCAGGAAGCTTGACAGAACAGCTTTGTCTCCTGTCTTGGAGATCTTGGGTGGTGAGTGGTGTATGGGCGACACAGGAAGTGGAGAGGAGCCCCAGACAGAGAAAGGTGGGCTTGGAGCCCTGTGCAGCTTTGATTTGGGGGTCATAACGATTATGCTTTTTTTTATACCACCCATGTTTTGTGCTCTGGGCCAAGTGTTCTTTTCTCTCTCTCTCTCTTTTTTTCTTAACCCATACAATAAACTTTCAGGGGGTGTTGCTGTTATTTCCATTTTGTAGATGGGAAAATGGAATCTTGGAGAGGTAAAGAACTCATGAACTTGCTCAAGGCCAAGCAGGTAGCCAGCAGGAGAGCTGTGCTTCACCCCAGTCCATCAGCACTCCTGTGCCCTGCTCCTGCTGCCTGGGCCAGCCCTGACTCCATTTTGCCCACCACGTAGGGCCTGATTCCACAGAGCAGGTGTCAGCGCCAGGGCTCCTTCTCGGGGGTTAGAGAGTGGGAAACGTAGGATCTCAGGCCTAACTGGCAGAGAGGGCTTGTCTACCTGCATCGAGCCGGGAAAACTGTATTTCCAGCCGTTGTTCCTAGATGGTTTAATTGACCTGCCAACAAGTATTTATTGGCGCAGCGGCTCAGCAGAAGACACTGGCAGCCAGCCAGGGCTTCTGGTATTGATGAAGGCCAGAGAGAGTTTCCTACCAGGCTGAGTACAAGGACACCGTCCCCTTGCCAGAGACATCCTCCAGTCTGCACTGAGCTCACCGCCTTCCTGCTTGACTCGCATGTGTCTCCCAGGTGCCGTGGTCCTCCCAGCCTCCCTGACATCGAGATGCAGCTCCTCGGCCCTCCCGACCCAGGCCTGGTCCCTCTTATCATTCTGCCCTGACCCCAGCCCACCCTAGCCCTCAGCCCAGGGCTCTGCCCCCTGCATCCTCATTCAGCACCGGGTCTCCCCCATCCACCCAATTCACTTACTTTTCCACATGTGTGCCTTCTTTCCCCAAGTGGAGATGAAGTGAGTTACTCAGGACAAGGGATGGTGACCCAGGAGGCATGTGTAGGGAAATGGATAGAGGAGGGACTTAAAAATATATGTGCATTTGGGGTGCCTGGGTGGCTCAGTCGGTTGGGCATCTGCCTTCGGCTCAGGTCATGATCCCAGGGTCCCGGGATCGAGCCCCGCATCGGGCTCCCTGCTCGGTGGGGAGCCTGCTTCTCCCTCTGCCTCTCCTTCCCATCCCCCTGCCTCCCGCTCATGCTCTCTCTTGCTATCTTTCTCTCTCAAATAAATAGATAAAATCTTTTTAAAAATATGTGTTCATTTACTTTTGAAAGGCAAACTGTGCACATAGCAACAAATTTAAATATTACAATGAAATACCCATCCCCCCACCCATTAGCTCCCCAGCTCCTCTCCCTGCTGGCAACCACCATTAATAGTTTTGCATGTGTCCTTCCAGAAATTTATGACAGAGAAATTTTACATGAATGTGATCATGCTGTAAACATTGCTCTGCATCTCCCTTCCCCCTTCATAGATCTTGGTGATTATTTAATATGATTACTATAGAGTTGCCTCATTCTTTATTAACAGCTGCCTAAGTTTTCTTGGTATGGTTGTATCACTATTTTATTCAGACCCCCACTTTTTTGACATTTAGGCAGTTTCCAATCTTTGAGAATAAACATTTGATTCCAATTTAAATTTCATTTCTGCCCCCTTCTGGCTAATTAACATCCCTGAGCCTTTGTTTTCCCCTCTGTGCAGTGGGAATAATTATATGTGCCTTGCGTAGTTGCTGTGAGGATTAGAAATGAGGCAGAAATGAAGCATGGTCCAGCATGTGGCTCAGAGTTGGGGGCGGGTGTGCTGGAGGGGGCTGTGGGTCTTACCACGCTTACCCACGTCCAGTGCTGAGCTCTTTTGGGCCCCTTGATGAATCTTGTGAATGATTTGGTTTCTAGTTTAAAGTACAGTAGAACCACATTAATTTGCTGTTAAGGAGGCTTCAAGCACAGTGCTGGACTAGGAGCATTTGAATTGTATAATCTGGTCAGTCCTTACGTAGGGTGTGTGTGAGCACGCTGAGTCACCTGCCCTTACCTGCCCAGGGCAGTTCCATGATGGAGTGGGTTGCTGTTCTGTTGCTGCTCTTGCCAGGGCTGAGGGTGATAGTTCTTTGAGGCAGGGACTCCCTCTGTGGTACCCCTTGGAACTGAGGACATAGTAGGTGCTCAGTAAGCGCATATGAATATACTGGCCTCCCACCACCTGCCGAGCTTTTCTGTTCCCTTCTGCAGCCAGACCTTAGTCACAGTTGGCTGGAATAGAGGGAGGCTGGCTAGGAGAGGCCACCCCCTTGAAGCCTGACCCTAGAGGGACCCAGTCCCACCTCTCCTTGTGTGTGGAGCACAGCGCATCTGTCCCTGCACTCGGGCCAGGCCCAGGCTACGCGACAGGCTGGGCCATTCAATTCAGAATCTTGACATTCAGAAACTGGCTCCTACCCTTTGTTTGCCACAGAAAGGAACAGACTTTCAGCTGAAAGCGGTTTTTGTGGCCCCGCTCTGAGTGTGTGTGTTGGGGGGGGGGGGGCGGCGGTGTTCACATTTGAACAGTCGTGAGTAGGTTCACTCTTGGAAGTCCTGCGGGCAGGAAGGGGGCTTTGAAACGCGGGCTCAGTCAGGAGAGTGTCGCCATGGGCCACAGTGGAGTCACACGCAGGGGCATTGGAAACACAATGCACCTGCCCTCTTCCTCTCAGAGGGCCTCCGTGGGGCCTCGTGGGAAGAGCTGGGGCTCACTCCTGACGGGGCTGCTCATGAGCTGTGACCCTGAGGAAGTCAGTTCATGCTGGAGCCTCCGTGTCTTCATCTGCAAAAGTAATAGAAACATACCGTGCCACAGACGTTGGGATTGTTGATGATATACAGAAAGTAACTGGTCGCGTGCCTGGCATGTAGTAGATACTGGAAAAAGTAGGTTTAAAAATCGCCACTCATGACTATCACAGCTCCCGTAGATTGGTAGAATTACTGTTAGTGTTATTAAATGTGGAAACAATTATTGTTATTAAATTTGGGTCTGGGGGCTTTCACATAAGGGAATATGTTGGTTTGGGGGGGTTGACTCTTCTTCTCTTTAAGATACTTGATGGAAATGCCACCTGAGGTTCAAAGACCACTGTGAGTTTGTCACAAATGAGCTGGGAGTGTTGAGCCTTCCCCGTGAGCAGTTTCAGGGATTTCCAGCTAAGTGTCTGGTGGAAGTGTTTTGGAGTTCCTGGTGGTGACTTGCTCGGTGGACGTGTGTTCAGCAAGGCTGTACAAATACACGGCCTCCTTGCCCACCATGGCCCCCGCGGGTATTCAGTGGGGAGGAGCTGCCGAGGCGCTGGGCCTGGAGGGGCAGCATCTGTCTCTGAACAGATGGCCACGAGGCCCAGCTGTGGGCTTGCCCCTGCTGGACCTTTGGAGGGAAGGGAAGGGGGAAGAGGTGGCTGAGAGGAGCCGGCAGGAGGGTGAGGGCAGGCCCCAGGCAATGGAGCCGGAAGAGATGTCTTCCGGCAGCTGGGGCCGGACCCCCACTTTACAGGGGGGAGCCGAATGGACCAGAGAGCTGGGAGGGTTTGCCCAAGGTCACCGGCTAATTAGCAGCAGAACCAGACCTAAAACCCAGGCCTCCAATCCCCCTTGAAAACGCCACTCACCAGAAACAAGAGAGTGCAGATTCGATGCAGTTTGTGAGCCTGTGTTGAAAAAGCCTGACATAGATGGGAGAGGACATTGGAGTTTAGGAGGAGAATGATGCCTTCCTAGGAAGTGGCCTTGACAGCCTGGGCAGCGTTGAGACAGACCCTCCGTGGCTTCCCTGTGCCTCCTGCATGTCAGAGCTGCTGTCCCCACCCTGCTCAGACCCCAGAGCAGGGAGTCCGGCACAGTCAAGATCACCAGTCCCTCCATGTACTACCTGGATGAGCCAGGTGTAAGTTTCCTCAGCATTTCTGTCTGTAAAGTGGGTTTGCTGATGGGACTCACCCCATAGACTTGTTGTCAGCATTGCTTCTCACACCTTAATGGGCATCTTGCTAAATGAGGTTCTGACTCAGGAGGTGTGGGTAGGGCCCGAGACTCTGCATTTCGGACAAGCCCCTGGGTGGGGCTCATGCTGCTGCGTGTTGAGGGCAGGGCACAGGGCAAGACTTCCCCACGCACGGCTTGTCCCCTGCTCCCACCGTCCACCTCCCTAGCCCCCACTCTGATCCTGCAGCCAAGCCAGTCTGCTTACTCCTCCGTGCTTTGTCTGTGCTGACCTCTTCGTTGGAAATGGCCTGTTTCCTCCCAACATCCCCAACAGGGCCCACTGTGACCAAACCTGGCTCTGCCCACCAGCCCTCCTGCCTGGCTGACATGAGGGTCGTTCCTGCACCTTGTCCCCCCACGTGCTCCCCACCCTTCCCCTGTCTAGCTGTGTCTTCTGCATTTCCTCCCTTTCCTATCCAGCCCCGTTTTCCTCTTGTTCTTATCCTCCCCAGCCACCACGTGACTCAGTTTACCTGTCCTGGAGCCCAAATTCGCCCCGTCGCCCCGTTGCCAGCACGGTATACACAAGGAAATCCATGACTTTTCGGTGAGGCCCACTTTGTTTGGCAAAGGATTACTGCAAATAGAAACAGCTCTTTGTTTAACAGTCATTGATTGAGCACCTGCAAAAGACTAAACACCTCTTGGCGCTGCTCATGCCTCCCGTTGTCTTATTTAAACCCCCACAGCCCCATACAAATGCTCGTGAGTGCCCTAGGCACAGCAGCTCATTTAATCCCCATGGATGAGGAGAAGGTACTGTCACCCCACCTCCCACACAAGGAGCCTGAGGCCGAGGGGCATGAAGAGCCCGCTCACGGCACAAACTCGGAGGCGGCAATCTGTGCGGGGATCCGGGCAGCCAGCTCCAGCACCGCCACCTCTAACCTCCGGGCCACAGAGCATCGTGGTGAGCCTTCCTTCGGCCTTGCTGGTGGTCTCGGGCCTTAGCGTAAGGGCTTACTGAAGCTGGCGTCAGCAGTCCGGCTGCCTCAGCATTTCCACACCCCAAATACAGGACAGCCAGGCTGTGCTCATTCTCACCTGTGCCCCTGGGAGCACCGCGGACCGGCGTGGGTGCTGCAGGGCTAGCAGTGCACGGGGCAAGCAAATTTGTGGGAGGGGGTGTAAATGAGCAAAGAGGATCACCATCTAGCAACAGCATTTGTTTGCTGGGTCGGGGAGCCAGCCACTCCTCCCAGGCGTGTCCCTTGGTTAAGGCACGGGGGCAGTTAGCATGAGTTACAGCCCAGCCCAGACACTAATAAGGCTGCTTGTCTGAAGCCTTCCATAATTCAAGTTAAGCCTGTACTGTTTAATGGCCCTTCTTCATCAGATCTTCCAAGACTCAGTGCCTCCTTAATGATTTATTTGCTTGGGATGAAAATTAAGCCGAGACAGCGTGAGCTTGGAAAATACTGCCGCGCTGGTTCTCCCCAGTTCTTCATCCTCAGTGGCAGCCGCTTCTATAAATAGAGCCGTGAGCCCCGCTGCATGACCCTCCTGCCGGGAGCCCCAGTGGGCACTGGCTGCCCTGTCATGACCCTGTGGGACCACAGCGGATGAGGCACCTGGTGCCCGTCATCTTTCCCACCTCCAAGACCGGTGACCCCGCTAGGGAGCCACAAGGGGCCAGATCTGCTAGCAAAGATGGCGTCACCTTGGCTTTGGAGCCATTTAAGTAGAAGTGTTTGAGCTGATCCATTTGGAGCTACAACCATGTTCCAGATCTTGCCCTGTCGATGGTTCTCCCACAAAATGCATTTCACGAGGGTATCCCAGGGTGAGGGTGGGTTTGCTTCTGGTGTCCAGTGAGGTGGATGACAGCTTTCTGCCTGATGTCGAGGCCTGGCTCGGAGAGGCACGTGGGATCCTGTTCATCTCCCTAAGCATGGCCGCCTCTGGGGTGAGGGGCCAGAGGCAGAGCTGAGGGCCACTTCTTGGGCTCACCTGGAGGCCAGGTGCCGAGTGGGGGTGGGACGTTTAGTCCAGCTCCTCTGGAGTTCAGAAGACCCAGGTTGTCTCAGGAAAGGGCCTAGTGTAATGGTGTGTGAGAACTGAGAGGTCCAGGCACCCCTCTGCAGCCTCAACTGCACGTCTGCCCTAGGCTCCCTTCCACCCACCTGTTCCCAACCTCTCCTGTATCTTTTCTGGTTTCCTCATAATTCAGGCACCTCTTGGTGTTGGCTGACTCTGGCCCTTTGTTGGCACAGTATTTTCCTAGGTCTTGTTTTAAAATCCTGAGAGTCTCTGATCGGTCCAGCGCTTCTCTTCAGAAGCAACCCCCTGATTGGCTGTTGCTGGGTCAGGTCCTACCTGCTGATTCCCTTAGCTGTGAAGAGTCCTGGAGCTGGTCATTTAGCACACTTGCCTGGACATCAGCATCCCTCAGGGAGCATGTAAAAACACAGATTTCAGCTGTCTCTCATCTATAGAATCAATGGACCCAGGATTGTGTGTGTGTGTGTGTGTGTGTGTGTGTGTGTGTGTGACAAACTTCCCACTTGATTATGCCATCAATCTAGCACTAGCTAGAAGTCAGCTGCTTGGTGTGCCTGGCTGGCAGGAGACTACTGGGGTGCAGTGGGGGGTGCCCGGTCACGTAGAGGGAGAGTGTGCTAGGCAGGTAATGATGTCCCAGACTTACAGGAACTGGTTATTGGGAACTGTGGTCCAAGGCAGAAGCAGGGGCTGGGCTCCGAGTCTTAACTGGAATGGGCATGGGGCACCTGAAGATCATTCTTATTGGCTCCAGCATTAAGGAAACAGATCTTTAGTCCATGTGGCCGAAGTGTCAGTGTTGGGTGGCTGAGTTTGGAGAGGCTGCTTTATTCCCCTAGTTTCCTCCCGGGGTATCCCAAGGGGCATCAGGGTCGATCGGTGCATTTTGTGGTCTCGCATGGGGTGGGTTCTCAGTGAACATCTATTGAATGAGTGACTGGATAACTCAGGGCCCACATGGCAGGGTGAAAAAACACTGCAGGTTCGGGTTGAGGACAAGGCCCAGAGAAGGAGCACATTCTTCCTATAGGATCTGTACAAAAGAAAGAGTTCACAGGCTTCCTATTGAAACTTCAGGGAAGGGAATCCTAAGACGTTTCCAATTAGCCAGGAATAGTACCTTGAAATTAGTCGCACTCGGCTCATAGCCACTAATTTGATCTCGGTATAAATAAGCCATTCCTCTTCCCTCAACCACAAACGGTCCTGTGTGGGCCAATCTGCCCCATGGGATTTATCCTTTCACTCAGTGTTTGTGAAGAGCCTGACCTGTGCTGACCTGGGCCAGAAGCTAGGCTGCCGTGGTGAGCAAGGCAGGCCCACTGTCCACTCTCCATGGTGCCACAGTCCGCTGGAGAGCTGTGGTCACAACGAGAGAGGCTTTTTATCACTCAGCCAATGGGTCAATGGCTATTTTTTTTAAATATCTCCTACGTGCCAGGCACTGGGGGTACTGTGATGACAACTTAGGAGGAGAGACAGAAACAGAAGAAGACACATCTATGATAAATCTAGATATAGAGAAATGTGACGAAATGGCGCAAAACAGGGGACCGTGATAGGGAGGGAGGGGTGTCTCCGGGCTGCTGCCGGGGAAGGGCATTGGAGACCTATATGGTAAGGTGGAAGCAGCCCTGGGAAGATCTGGGGAACACTGAGTTGGTGGGTACAAGGTGGTGAGTGTGTGGCCAACAGGGCAGCCAGCAAGGCTGGGCACGGTACAGGGGAGAGCGAGGGCTGTGGGACATAGGGTTTGGCAGAGGCTGGGCTTGGGGGCCTGCAGGCTGTGGCATTTTCTTCCAACCTACAGACTCAGATGATTCACTGTTTTTTAAAAAGTTGTAAACAAACCTTATTTTAAAGAAGCAATATTTAAAGTTCCTTTTCCACTGGGACATGCCTCCTGATTCTACCAAATGACCCGTTGTTGGAACTTTGGTGAAGGTAGCCTTTGATTGAGGTGGGTATTGCCATTTCCATTTTACAGATGAATTGACTGAGGCTCAGAAAGTTTGGGAGCCTTGCCTGGGTCGCACTGTGAGTGGAGGAGCTGATTTGAACCCCATCTGTTATTTTTCCACCTTGTCACAGCTCCACCTTGTCACTGCTCCAGATTCTAGGTGTATGTGTGTGTGTGTGTGTGTGTGTGTGTGTGTGTGTGTGTGTGTGTGTCTGAACACAGCAGAGCTCCATGGGTCTACTAAGAGCCATCTGGCAGGCCAGCCAAGAGAAGGGAGCAGGGAAACCCATGTGGGCCTGGGCGAGTCTCCTCCCCACACTGTTCTTTTGTTCCTTCAGGTTGTTGAGTGAACAATGGCTGGGAATTTGTGGTTCACAGTCTTCCCTGTCTGGGTGGTAGGTGGGTGGGTGACCCAGGGCTTGGAGCCCACCACCACCATGGCCAAGGTCTGGGCCAGCCACTGTCCACTGTGCTTCGGCTTCTCCATGTCCTTGGCTGCATCCTGGAAAGGGGGACATGTGGGTGGGTTCTGGGCCGGTGGACTCTGCCTTCTCTTCTGTCCCTTGGCATGGTAGAGCCCCAGGGTTCTGACAGGTGTCTGTTGGCTTGGGCGCTTGTCACTTCAGGCTGGGTGAGCCATCCAGGAGGCACACCGAAGGTAGAGGACTCTGTTTCCTATTTGGCGGACACCATCAGCTTCTCTCAGTTATTCAGGGTATTGTAGCAAAAGAGGATTGTCAGATATGTGAGAGTTGAAAAAGCGTTCTCGAACTGAACTGACTTGATTTACCCAGAGTCTGGTGTTGGGTGGAAAATAGGGAAGAAGGGGTCAGGTCCTGGAAAAAATGCTAGACTTAGAGCCAGGAAAGCTGGCTCAGCCCATTCCAGCTTGGCCACCGGCTATGTGTGACCTTGGGCAAGTCACCTCCCCTCTCTGTGCCTTTATTTCTCCACTGCAGGAAGGAGGGGTTTAGACAAGATGACCTCAAAGGAGCTCCATCATTCTGTGTTATCTAATATTCAGAGGCTATCTGCACATCTGATTTTTTGGATGACAAACATTTTACACTGCCGTGCTGTCCAGTATAGCAGCCGCTAGCCATATGCAGCTACTTACATTTAAGTTTAAATGAATTAAAGTTCAGTGAAAATTTCAGTTCCTCAGTTGCACTAGCCACATTCAAGTGCCCCGTAGCACCATGCAGCTGGTGGCTACCATGTTGGACATGCAGATGCAGAGCATTTCCATCATTGCACAAAGTTCTAGTGGTCAGCGCTGCTGTGGGGCCCCTGGGGAGGACTGGGGAACATAATGGCAGGGTGCAGGCCCCTGTTTCCATCATGGGACTATTCTGGAGGCAGTGCCAGGAGGAGGGTCAGCTCTCTGGGCCTGGCTTGAGCAGGGTGGGCGTGGGAAGAGGATTCAGCACAGATGTCCATCCAGAGAGCGTTGGGCACAACAAGGAAACCTTAGAGAATGTCACAGGTCCTGGGTGGGGAGAGCCAGGAGGCAGGGCAGTGACGGGAGGTATGCCAGGAATGCTGGGGACAGCAGGGGCCAGGAGCCCCATCTGGGGAGGGGCAGCTGCTGCAAGAAGGCCAAAGCCCAGTGCGCCCCCCCGCCCCGGTTCAGGATTGGGGAGCAGCTGCGCCCCTTGCTAGGTCTGCATCCTTGGACAAGTTCCTGAGCCCACGGAGCCTCCACCTCCTCATGGATGAAAGGGGAGAAATAAAAAAAGTTTTTTATGGAGATGAAATAGCATCAGACTCTCGAAAACACACTGTAAATCGTAAGGCCGTGTCGGAGACTGTTTCCCAGACAGAGCACTGTTGGCTACTCATGTTGACTTGTAATCGTAGACTGGCCTGAATTGTGATTTTAAGGTTCTGGGGTGTCTGTCCTGCCTTTCCAACTGGACGGTGGGCTCTTTGGAGAAAAGGACCAGCACACGCTCCGTGCGTGCCCTCAGCCCCTCACACACCGGCGCCTTCCCTTCGCACGGTGGAACAGAACAGTGCCGGTGGCCACCATGCAAGGGGCCGTGCGGGCTTGTCCTCCTTGCTCCTGACCCGGTGGCCTCTCACCAGCAGTCATGCTTCGAGAGTTGTTGAACACTTTCCTTGTCCCTGACACATACGCACATCTGGCTAGGTCTGGTTGTCATTTTCCGAACCCACAGCATATCTCAGGCTCTGACCCCAGCCCCACGGTGTGTAAACAAACCAAGGGCAGAGGTCAAAGGCCAGAGCTGGGCTTTGCAGGCACCTCACAAAGCACTCTTGGCAGGAAGTAGCCTGGTGTCTGGTTTCATCATGCAGGCCCCCTCCCCACGCAGAAATCAGCTTTTCATCTGCATTCCAAGCTGGGAGGTGACCCTTCTGGCTGGCTTGTTGATGACAGATGGCCTGCTACACACCAGCCCTGGGGAGGTTCATTGCTCAGGCTGCCTCTGGCTTTTCATGAAGTCTGCTCTACGGACGTGCGGAACACAGAGAGGCGAGCCCGAGTCCCACCAGAGCCACGTTTCCTGCCATAGAACTGGGGTGCTGCCCAACAAAAGTGGCAGTGAAGATGTCAGAGAAATATTTGATAAACATCTCCCTGCCCCAAAGGGTGTTATGTGTGTGTGTGTGTGTGTGTGTGTGTATGCATTTAATCCTTTTGGCCCTGTGTGGGTCATAGTAACATTCCCATTTCATGGGTGAGAAAACTGAGGCTGTGAGAAGCTAAAAGGTCACAGGGCTAGAACTGGAATTGGAGCCTTCTCTGTCTGAGTCCAAGTTTGAAGCCTCCCTTTCAGGATGTCCCAAAGGCCTCCTTTCTTGCTCCTTGTATCTTTCCTTTGATCACGATGAGCTGTAGCAGGGTTTTTAAACTGGCTGATAGGCCCTGTGGCATCCCTGTTTTCCTTGCTTAGCCTCAGCTTGATGATCTGAACTTGTCTAGATGCGTGTTTAAGGCTGTTTTGCAGAGCTGTGTCACCTCGGCCAGCCACAGGGACAACACCTGCCCCCCCCCACCCCCGCCGCCCTGAGCTTCAGGTGTCCTCACTGGACAGGGGGGACACCATGCATATCCAAGGAGCTAGAGGGGTGGTGTGCCAGGTCTGTGGCTTCCCCCAGCTGGTTTGGGGGGCCCATGGGAACTGTGCTCTGTGGTTTCTCTGTTGTCCCCATGCTACCCAACCCCCCACACCCCAGATAGAACCCTGGGTGGTGCCCCTCTTCATTCAGGACATGTCCTGCAGAGGACATGGGACAGGCATGGGCCCCATGTTCTCAGTCTCCTGGCAGGAGGGAAGCTCCAGCTGGCTCTGCCCTGGGGAGAGGGGGTCTTAGGTGTGCCCCTTTCTCTAGGCCAGCCCAAGGAGCTGTGCCCTGGGCGTGGCCTCCCTCAGCGGGGCCCCTCAAACCTCCAGCACAGGAGTATGGCCCCCAGTCCTCAGACCGGCATCCACACCTCACCAGGCACATCTCGGCCCCACACGTTTGTCTCTGCTGTGCCCCTGCCTGGGTGCTGGCCCCACTTCTCCATCCGCCTAAGCTAGCCTTTCTCGAGGCTCAGAGAGATGCCGGCTTCGTTTTTAAAGTCCTCTTTGGTGATATCAGTGCATAGTAACAACCCCATTCTGTGCTATTGGAGCACATGTGGGGTGGACAGAGGGAGTCTGCAGGGGTTTGTAACCCAGGAAAGAGGAAGGCGCCACCACCTTCTTAGTGACTAATCTTCAGATGGCTTTCTCTGTGGCTCCTCCTTGCTGGACTCTGACCCCTGTTACCTCTCGCTCCACTAACTCCAGAGCCTCCGGAGGCCCTTTGGGGCAGAGGAGAAAGGCTCTGAATTGGGCAGAAAGCCCAAGCTGAATCCTGCCTAGGCCATCCCAGACTGTGGGACTCTGCACTTTTGCTTGGTTGTCACCGTCTGTAAAATGTGGCTAATCACGGCTCTGGGGGCGGGGGGTGGCAGAGAGCGGTCAGTGAGCCAGCAGATGTGAAACGCCTAGCACAGCGTCCAAGGCCTGGCATCACTGGATGGAGCTCGTGGGGATTTCTTCCTTCCCCCAGACGGTAACAGCATGTGATATGGTCCCAGGTAGATAGTGGGCACACAATAAAGACTTCTTGGTTTTTTCAATACTTTATTTTGTAATGTTTCTCTGTTAAAGGCAACCCCAGGCCCTCCAAGGCCCAGAGCAGAAGCCCCGTGCTTGCTCAGCCTTGGAGGGGGCCTCTGCCTGGCCCTTCCCTCCTCCTCCCCCAAACCCCTTCCCTGGCCTCTCTGTGCCCTCCCCTCCATGCCGCCTGGGCCACTGCGCTGGCCTATAAATCAAACCTGTCCCTGGAGACCTCTGACCCAAACCAGATGGCCATACAACGCCAGCACAGAGTAAGCTCAGCTTCCAACAATGCCTGACCCCTCCCCTGCCTGACCCAGGGCCCTGGAGCTCCTTTACGCAGCTGCTCTGTCAATCACTCCCAATCCGTGATCTGGGCTCTAGCTGGGGGCCGTGACCTCACAGAGACACTTACGGACTATCTTAGAGACATTCCACTAAGCCGTATAAAGATCTCTGGAGGGTTCATGGTGCCTACTTTCTGTGCCGCAGGCAGTAGCTTGACCCAATAGCCAGAGCTGGTATGCTCTGTGCCATTGTCTGCCCCTCCTCCGGGAAGCCTTCCCTGGCTGCAGCAGCTACTGCAGCTTGGATGGCATAAAATGTCTGACTCCCCTCTACCCCCAGCCCCAGGCACTCATTCATATATTGCTCATTCCTTTGACATTTACCATGCTTCCTCTGCCTCAGCCCACTGGGAAGCGTGGACATTGCTCTTACCATCAGGAGCACCCAGAGATAGCTATGGATACACTTACAGGACAGGGTCTTAGGGGCTGCAGTTGAGCATGAGACCCAGAGCACTGGGAGAACTCCAAAGGTGGAATCTAGGACAGCTTCCCAGGGAGGAACGCTCAAGCTGGGTTTGAAGGATGAGTTTGTATTTGCCCAATGAAAGGGAGTGTGTTTCAGACAGAGGTGGACCAGCACGTGGCAGGGGCAGGCACAGGGTGTGAAGCAGCTTGATAGATTCAGGGGCCGACAAATTGGAGAGCCTGCTGGAAGTACACCTGGGGGAGTGATTGGAGGCTAGATGTGTATCAGTATGAATTACTTGTTGTCTGGGACCAAAAATTCCCCATAATCTAGGCTTCAACAAGAATAGAGGTTCATTTCTCTCTCATTTAAGAGAAGTCAAGAAGCAGTCAGTCCAAGGATGCTTTGAGGCTCCATGAGGTGATCGGTGCTCCAGATTCCTTCTGCCTGCTATTCTACCTTCCCATCTTGTGACTTCCATTCCCAAAGGTACCTCATGGTCCAGGATGGCTGCCAGAGCTCCAGCTTTTGCACCCATACTTCAGGCAGTAGGACAGAAGAAAAGATGGAGGGCATACTGTTTTCTTTAAAAAGATGTCTCAGAAATACCACACCATGCCTCCTCTTTAGAGCTCAATGGCCAAAATGTGATCACATACCGTTCTTAGCTGCAAGGAAGATGCGAACTGTAGTTCTTATCAGTAGGTGCTGCCTCTAACGCTATTCTTCTGCAAAGGATCCTGAGGCCCTACCTTGCCTCTGTGGCAAAGAACACTGCTCAGTTAGCAGTGCCTCACTTGACTATGGGCATGGAGCCAACAGCACGCATCCTGTGCTTATCCTGCTGGTCTACTGCCAGAAGGTACTCTCCCCAAGGATCCCCAAGGTGTTTGGTGCGGTTCTTGCAAACAGAGCCAGGCACATGGTCAGTGCTTCTCCAAAGCCCCAAAGCTCAGCAGAATTCTAGGCAAAGGGTTTCTCGGTATTCTGCAGTCTGACTTTGTTTCTGATCTATCACCTCCTGAAAGCACCCATTGCCCTTCTGCAAGCCTCGACGCCGTGCAAAATGGTCTGTACAGTTAGAGCATGGACTAGGAGGACAAGAAAGAAATACAACGTCGCTAAATCGCTGCAGCCTCATCCCTCAGTGAGAGGTCTTCCAGAATGTAATAATACAGAAGGAATCTGAGGGAAGTTTTAAGCCGTTTTATTTTCACAGCTGGAAATGCCTTGTCTCCTGGTTTAATTTCACACCTGCTGTGTGTCAGAGCCCCACTCTCCTTAGCTGTGAAATGGGGCTAATACCACCTACCTTGAGGGGTTGTTGGGAGAATCACATGGAATAAGAAGGGGCAAAGCAGGGAAGAGACACAGAGGATAGAAGTTAGGAGCTCTGGCCTCCAACTGCCTGGGTTCCGATCCTGGCTCTGCTGCTGGTTACTGGGTGACCTTGCCTATGTGACTTAACTTCTCTGTGCCTTGGTTTCCTTATGTTAAAATGGGGATGCTAATAATAGCACCTACCTTGCAGAGCTGTTGTAAGGCTCATACATATGATAATACACACAAAGGGTTTACAGCCCGGCACACGGTACGTGCGTATAAGAGGTTATAGCTCTGAAGAGCACCAACTTTGGGACCAGGCAGGCCTGGGCTTTGATTCTGGGTAAACTACCCCTCTTTGCTCTTTCCTCATTTGTAAAGCAAGAATAACATGGCCTACCTTGCAGCCTAAGGGTTAATGACAGAATAGCTGTAAACAACACACACAACAGCTGACAAGTCAGAACTCTGGAGAAGATCATAATAATGATACTGTGTCCCAGGCTCCTTTGCCTAAAAACACTTGAGAAGTACGCTGCTCTTAACATTACTCCTGGGGCACCTGGGGTCTAAGGACTCGCTCACTCACTCTCACAACTGGTGAGAAACGAAGTTGAGCTTTGACTTCCTGGGTGAACTGATCCAGAGCCTATACTGTCCTGCTTGGAAACATAAAGAGCAGCCGCTCTGGGTTTAAGAGGAGGAAGGGCTGGGGTGGAGGGGGCCCAAAGCTGCAGGGACAGCTGCAGACACACAACAGAGGACCGGGGCTCCTGAGCTGTTGTAGTCAGATTTGCATGCAGAACCTTGGCCCTAGCTCAGAGGACGAACTCCTTGGGCCTGGTCAGGCCCTGCACTCCCCCTTGCCCACCCAGGCCGCCGCGGGGGCGGGGGGGGGGAGAGGCAGAGTGGGATGGGGCATGCCAGGTGAGGGGTTGCTGCCTTGTCTGTGGTGGGAGGGGGGCAGGGGGACGCTTCTGTGTTTACAACCTTAAGGAAGCAAAAGTTTGGTTGTGCTCAGTGAGCAGGAAAATGGAAGTGACCCTGGAGCAGAGATTTAAAGCCCTGTTGGCCATTTAGGCAGCACCGTGTTGAATAGCTTGGGACCCCAGCATCAGAGTGGTAAATCTACTCTGCGCCGCGACGTGGGGAGCTGGCCTCTGAGGGTCCCCCTGCTCTCTGCGTTCCATGGGGACCCCAACCCCCTGCCAGCCCATCTTGGAAGTGGACGGGGCAGCTGGTCACCCCACTCCCCTGGACTACAGGGGTTGTTAGCACCGGCTTCAAAGGAAGGTGTTGCCAGCGTTATTACATGGGGAACACAGAAGGGGCACGAGGTTATACATACATAGATCCACAAGTACAAAACAAGTATGTGTAAGGCCAGATTATAAAAAATAATGCTAGAGGGCTATTCTCCAAACAGGTTATCAAAGGTTCCTTCTAGGTGGCAGGAGGAGAGGTGAGTTTCCTGCTTCTTTGTGCTTAATGTACTTTGCACTTCAACACGTCCACAGGGATATAAAAGTGCTCCCCATCCATCCCTGCTTCCTAGCAGATTCTTGGGGTGCCCACACTGCACCCCCGAGCCATGGTGGCGAGCAGTCACCGGACCAGCTGTTTTGGCACTGTGGTGGTACCTGTCCATGCCGCTCTGTCCTGGGCTGCAGGCAGCCACTCAGCGGGATGCAGCTACAACTTGGGGGTACCCCTCAACCATTATGGGGAGAGGGTCAGTGGCTAAAGGACCCCGGCTCCCCAGCCTCCAGGACAGTTCTGAGGTGCATTTTACACACTTGCTCAGAGGGTCCTGAGAGAATGAGCCCAGTTGCCCCCATCTGTGTCAGCTCGTTAACGTTCTCTCGCTTGTCTTCCTCCCGTCTCTGGTGCACTCTGCCCTCTCCCTTGTATTTCCAGAGATCATCTCCCCCCCCCAACTGTCTGCTCCTGAAGCTTGTCTCAGGAGCGCCCCAGCTAAGCCAAGCCCACTCTGACCAATGTCTTACGGAGCTCCTCACATACGCTCTAGGTAGATACAAGCACATCTGTATCCATATCTAAATACGAATGTGTGCACCTGCTCTTTCACAAAGCACAAATGGGACCAGACTGTCCTTACCATTCTGCTACTTGCTTCCTTGGTGACTCAGTGCCACATCGCAATGGGATTTCAGGTGTTGGTTGACGCACCTAGCAGCCCTTCTGGGCGGCCTTGACCCTGCTCACTGTGGGCACCCACATCCCCCAAGGATGGGACGGATCCCAGCTAGAGGTTACGGGTCCTCAAGGAAGGGGGTTGTGTGACACAGCTTCGTCCCCATCCAGCAGGTCAGTATTCACTGTGCAAACCCTGGCTGAGCCTTCTCCCCTGCCCCCAGGCCAGATCTGGGCTGGGCTTTGCAGCTGCAAAGACAGGCCCACACGGTCCAGCCCATTTGTCCAGCAGAAGCAGAACAGTCCAGCAGGAGCCGCAGGTTCCCAGAGACCTCAGGCAGTGGGGCAAGGGCACCACGGGGGCACAGATGGCAGATAAAGGAGAGCTCTGCAGAGGAAGGGACCTCTGAGTCCTGAAACCTGGGCATCCGTGGAGTGCGGTAGAGCCCAAAGGAGGGAGGCAGGCCAAGGTGTGGAGGCCAGAGAGAGGGTGCGGCGGAGGCAGGACAGGGAGCAGATGTGGTGTTTCTCATGACTCAGCCTACCCTTTTCCTCAACTGCAATGGATTCTTTTATCATGACTTTCACAAGCAGGCCTGTGTCCACCAGCAGCCTTAGGGTCAGGAACAGAGGAGATGGACAGAACCCCTTGCTTCATTCTTTGGGGAATTTGTCAAAAGCCAGTTATCTTTGAAAAACCAGTTTTCAGGGATTTCATAGAAATCATTCCAGTATTTGTGAGTGTTGACAGCTCTGCCACTCATCAGCTGGATGACCTTGGGAAAGTCACTTTAGAGCCTGCTTTGGAATTGCTCTTTTTGCTTTTTCAAAGGCACCTGACCAAATCTGAGTGTATCCATTTGTGTGTTGGGCGGTGGGGTGGGGACATTCATGAATACTCGTCTGAGGTGGTGCTGGCCACCCACCCCTTGTTTCAGCTCCTGCTCCCCCTCCAGACTGCTTATGAATTAAGGGATAAGCGGAAGAATTCTCTCTCTTTTTCTCTCTTTCCCCCTGCCCCCCAGATTGGGAATATACATTAGGGTCAGCCCAGATTTTAAATCCTATCTCTACCACCATGTGACCCTGGGGAAGTCATTTCTTAAAAATTCATTCATTCTGCACATATCAATTGAGCACCTACTATGTGACAGTCACTAGTAGGCACTAGGGATACAAACGGCAGAGGCAAAGCAGACAAAAATAGTTGTTACCAATGAGGAATTATGGTCTTAGCAAGCATAATGCCTCTTACTTATTATCATTGCTGTTTAACTTTTAAATCCACTTTGTTATTCTTGACCATCAAAAGTGTCCCGAGCAATGAGACAGGACACATTTGCCCCCATGTGGCAAGTGAGAAACCTGGGGTTCAGAGAGGTTAAGGGAGGTATGCAGCTTTTTACCCCACCAGTGACAGAGCCAGGGCTTGTGTGGACCACACCCCGCCCACCCCCGCCCCCGACTCCCGCTTCTCTGGTCTTCCTGCCACAGCCTGTTCAGGCTGACAAATGACTCGATTAAGTAGCACAGATGCTGCTTGCCAGTGACAGTGTGGATGGCAGCTTTACTCAGGACCAGCCCCAATGGCAGGGCTCCCCGTGGCGGTACCAGTGGCCCAGGTTCATGCTTCATGGCCAGGGACACAGGCTGAAACCTACGGATATGGTGACAGGGCAGGATGACTTCCTTTTGTCGGACAAGTTCCTTTTTTGAAGCAGCCGAGGCGGTAGAGCTCATTCCCATCCTAGCTCTAGTCAGCAAAACCTGTGTGAACCAGAGCCTGCCCAGCCCCGGAAGTGGCTTTTCTTAGCAGTCAGTGCATCGCCCGACACAGCAGCCGACAAACTCGAAGAAGCTGTGAACCCAGACTTCGCAGCATGGGAGGTTTGTGGGGAGGCCTGGGTTGGCCTTGAGTAGAGCTGAGCTGGGTTCAAATCTCAACTTCCTTGATCCCCAGCCGGGGACCTGGTGCAAGTGATTTGACCTCTTTGAGCTTCAGCACTCTCTTCTGTAAGGGGGTCGGGGGGGTCACCCTTGGTTCCCAGCATGTTTATGGACTAGAAATAACATGTAGAGTGAGGGGCACACAATAGGACTTGATAAATAGGAGGTGATGGTATGATTATTATTATTAGCATTGACATTATCAGCCAACAAAATGAAAACTTTCAGGTTGAAATCAACTTATGTTCAACCGAAGCCCTTCTCCTTCACTAACCACGTCTACCATTCTCTGCCATTGACAGGGAGTCCATCAAGAGATACTGATTAGAATCCACGACAATCAAAGTCTCCATCATTGACACGGCCAGCACCTCTGTGTGCCCCTGTGCCCCAGGAGTGGAGCTTGAAACAGGAAGGGAGCCAGATTCTACCTGAGCAACTCAGGGCAGCCAGGCTCAGGCAGCCGCTGGCTTTGCCGCCGTCCTGCCCATGAGTGGGCCCTCTGGGGGAATGACTGGCATGGGAGCTCAGTCTCCGGCTCCAAGGGCCTCCCAAGCCTGCTGATCGCATTGGAGTGGGCCTCCAGCCTTCAGCACCCTGCTACGGGGAGAGCAGGGAGGGAAGCTAAGGATGGGTATGCAGCCTGGGCAAGGTCTCAAGGCAAGGAGAGAGAGGAGGCAATGCCTCCCTCCACTGTAGGGAGGGGCTGCTCTCCCCATTTTAAGAGGCTCAGAGAGGTGAAGCAACTTGCCCATGATCACAGAGTTGTTTCAAGGCCAGTCTGATGCTTGGGCTCCTGCTCTTTCTCTTCTGCCTCCCTCCATCTGCCCTCAGAGCGGGCTGTGGGCCACGCTGTGGCTGCCAGCCTGCAGGGCAGGTTTCAGTGATGGGCTCTGGGCAGGGGGCAGTGGTGGGGCTGAGCCTGACCTGCCTGGAAATGAAAAGTGCCGGGAACCCTACTCAGAACAGAGAGGAGGAGGCAGAAGGTAGGGCAGCCCTGGTGATGTGGGAACGCTAGCAGAGGTCATGCAGGGAGATAAAGCATTCTTCCTCATAATAGAGTCTGTAGGGAGAAATCAAGGCTTCTTGGAAACTAAACCTAAAAATGTTAGCTGGCCGTAATGACAACAATAATAAACTTTGTAGTAATACCGTATATCGTGGTAGGCACTTTTCATATTGTAAATCTTCCCAGCAAATCTGCCGAGGAGACGCTACTTCCTTTTCTACTTTGTAGATGAGGTCGTTGGAGCTCAGAGAGGTCACTTAATTTGCCCGAGGTCACTCAGCTGATAAGTGGCAGAGCCAGGATCCAAACCCGGTCTGTCTCATTTCAAAAACATGCTCCTTCTGTTGTACTAACTGGGGTATAATTTAATTCATCAGAATGTTTGGATCTTCAGTGACAAAGAGGAGGCCCAGAGAGGTTAAGCTGGGCATGAGGCCCACCGTGGATTAGTCACAGCTGGGGAAGCTTCTGAATCTCCAGAGCCACCTTACCACCATGCACTGATGGAGAAGGGCTGTGTGCCAGTTTCCAGGGCCCACCTGGGCCCCCCACTTCCCTCCTTCCACATGCATATTTATCACACTCACATATATTTTTATGAGCATCTCAAACCTCTGCAAGAGACTCAAACTGGAAACCAAGGGTCTTCCTTACCAGCTGGGTATGAAGAGCCATGTGCCCGCTCCCTGAACTCCGGCCAAACGGCTTCCTCCTCTAACACTACATAAGCGGTCTATATGACCTTGGGTAAGTCATTGCCACCTTCTGAGCCTCAGTTTCCTCTTCTGGGAAATAGGGGCTAACAGCAACTCCCTCTGGGGTGGCAGGGATGCTTTAGTGTGGTGGCATCTATAAAAAAGTCAGCCAGGTGCCCAGCACCCAGTCGACATTTTAACAAATGCCACCCAGGCCTGGCCTGGTTCTCTTTAGTGATTGGTAGCTGGGCACGCTCCTTCTGTTTCTAGAACAATTTTTGCAGCAGTCTTGCTGCCCGGGGCCAGTTGGAGTACAGTGGTCTCCCTCTGCAGAGGGAGCTCGTGTCCATCTTCCTCCTGTGGCTCCCCTGGCAGCCCCTGTTCTCCTGCCTCAGCTGTCTCCACCTGACCGGGCATCGTCCACGCCTCCTCCCTCCTCCAAGGCACGGCACACAGTAGGTGCTTGGGAACTTGATGAGTGGGCGAATTTGGGCTCCAACTCTATGCAGATCTGTGCTGACTACCACAGGCATCCCAAGGAGCGACTCCGCCAGTGTCACCCTTGGGGTGGCTCCTCGCCTGCACGCCCACCTCAGCAGGAGCCGAGCTGGGCGGCTGTTCCTTCCACACACCTCTGTGCCCTGAACAGGGAGGGCCTCTCAGAGGAGGCAATTTTTGAGCTGGCCTGAAGAGAACACGCATCCATCTTACGCTTGCTCCTGGCCTTTTTTCTTTTTTTTGGCCGACCCCAAAAGTCCTGTAACAAAAGGCTTTCAAGCCAAAACCACTTTACCGCAGCCTGAGGAGGAAGCTGTCCCGGGCTAGGACTGAGACTCTAGCTGAGGACCCGTCGCCACTCCCGGGGCCTGAGCTGAGTGGCCCATATCTGCTGCGCCCCGTCGCCTGAGTGTCCCCACCGGCACCGAAGGCGTCCTCCCGCTGTGGGAGCCGACGACTGGGCCACCCGATTGCTCCTGGGAGCAGCCCTCCCTCTGGCCATTGCTGTATAGACTCCCCAGCTTCCCTGTCCTCGGGTAGGCTCACCCCGAGCGTGCCTTGTGGCCCCTTGGGTTACACCCCGTCTCTCACGGCGAGCCAGCTGAAGAGCACAGCCTGCCCAAGTGTCCCTTCCCTGCCCTCCTGCCCGTGATTACTTGTCCCCCACGCTACACGTGCTCTCTGCGGCTGCACCTTCCGCCTCAGAGAACATGGGGGGGGGGATTTAGAAGCGCCTCAGGGGCCACCAAGGAAGCCCTAATGAGGAAAGGTGTTGAGGCAAGTCCTGACTATCTAACCGTGTACCCTGCTCCCCAACGGGGCAAAACTCATGTGTAGTGCTCCCCTTTGGAGAATGTGCCCGGCCCCTCTCGGGCCTGCTTCCAGGGAGCAAGGGCTGGGGGGCCTGCTGCGGGGGTGAGGGTGAGGAGGCAGGCCTGCGGCATCCCGGGGGAGAAGTGCTCCGGGCGAGACTGTGGAGGGCATGTTCAGGAAGGGATTTCCGGCTACTCTGAGGCGGAAAATTTGAGACTGTAAGCTCCTCAACAGCTGTGCGCTCTGGACTGTTTGGGCCGCTGCCTGGAGCGCCATGGCTACGGGATGAATACAAATGCATAATGGAAGAGGCTGTCCTGGGGCTCAGAACAGACTTATTCATCCCTCGCTCCCCCACCTGCTCCCTGCCCGGCTCCCCCGAGACTTCTCTGGGACTTGATGTTGTCAAAACTCATATAAATCCCAGTGTCATCTGGCTCTGTTGTCGGCAAGGCCCCAGACATCAGGGGGAAAGAGGGAATTTTCACTTTTCTCCATAAATGAGGGGAAACGAAGGGGAGGGCCCGTGTCCACCCAGACTTCCTGGGAAGCAGCTGGGGCCTGGAACACAGGGATGGCTAGGGATCCTTTGTGCGCTGTCCTCCTGGAACATTTCATGTCATCTGCTCCAGTGCCTTCTGCTTTGGAGGCTGGGCCGGGGGCTAACCGGGGTGGAGCTGGGACTGGGGGCAAAGGGACTCTCCCTAGATGACGGAGATCTTGGGTCCAAACTGGCAGACAGCCATGAGACCCCTGTGACTGAGTCTGGGCCTGGATTTGGAAAAACCATAAGAAGAGCAGAGAAATAGAAATAACACCTAAGACAGAAGTGGAGGCATCATCTATGCTTCCCTCTGGAAGAGGAGCCAAACCTGGAGGTGATGACCCTCTAGGGCTGTAGGTAGAAGCAGCTAAATAGGTTCATCAGACAGCAAATGAGTTTAGTGACCAAAGCAGGTAGATGGTATGGTAGATAGTCGGCCTTTCCAACACAGGTTATAGTGGGACCTCACCTCCTCTCATCTGGACCTCATACTTCTTTGATGCAGCCTCTGTTAGTCTCAGTTAACTAAGCAGCCAGCTCACATTGGCCAGTCTCAGGGAGCTTATGACTCTGTTTCAGGGACATCCCTGTCCCGTCAGCTGGGTTTATTTCCAAGGCTTAAAAGCAGGACTTTATAGGAAACCCTGATGGGTTCCATCTTACTGCACTATGCCAAATTTCCTAGAGTGTACAGATCGTTTGGATTTCTAATTCCATACTGGATGTCATCTATCATTTCCAGCTTGTGCTTCTTACATATTTGGTAACATCACAACAGACATGTTAAAATATACAACCTCTTTCATTAAACATAAAGAAGGTGTAATGGTGAGTTGAGTTGTGTTGTACTGCACTTGACTTCCTGACACAATGCTCTTTTTCTAGGGTAGATATTTAATTAAATGTATTAACTTATTAACTAATTTTGCAGCCTTCTTTCAAGAAATAAGTTTACCAATAAATTACCCAATAAATTTACCCCAATCTCAAACATATCTTAAGGATCTGGGGAGATTTGTAATAGAGAGCCTGGAGTGCTGCCTGGTTGAAATGGGCCTGTCATTCCACGCCCCCTTTCCAGGTCAGCTGCATCAGCATCCTAGCTGAACTTCCTGTCTCTCAGTTCCCGGTCCTCCACCTGGTGTCTTCTATACATGGCTTCCTGAAATACCATTTCTTCTTGTTCCAACCTTTCTTGACAGTCTGGGTTGGAGCTGGAACCAGGCTAGGCTACTCGGCCTGCATGGGGCCTTTCCATCACTAGCTCCCAGCCCCACCGTGACCCAAGGTCATCCCTGAAGTCAGGCCAGGGCCTCTGTTGGCCCTTGGACTCACCATGCTGCTTCCTCCACGCCCACCATTGCCCCTGGTCTCTCTCAGCCTGGGAATGGGACGGTCTTCAATAATACCATCTCAGGCCCGTAACAGAGGCTTTCCAACAACAGAGACTGTTTCTGAGGCTGCTCACTTTTCTCTCCAAAGACTCACATTTCCTGTAGTCTTGCTCTTTTCTTGAGAATATCTCCTAAGGCCTCCACTTTGACTTTCTGCTTGTCTCCCATGGGAGAGAGAGACTGGCCTCATCGCTGTGAAAGGTGGAGGGATGGGCTCAGGGATGTGCAGGTAGCCATACCCGAAAGGGAGATCTAGATGGCGCTGGGATGTGGCTGGTGAGCCTCTGATTGGGTGGCGATGTGGTCCTATCCAAAAGTTAAATTCAATAACTGAAAATAATTAAAATAATCTAATCATTAAAATAATTGTATTTTTTAAAGATTTATTTATTTATTTTAGAGAGAAAGAGAGGGCATGCGAGTGGCGGGGGGGGCAGAGGGAGAGAGAGAATCTCAAACAGACTCCCCTCTAAGCACAGAGCCTGACGTGGGGCTCCATCCCAGGATGCTGAGATCATAACCTGAGCCAAAAATCAAGAGCCGGCCGCTTAACTGAGCCACCCAGGCACCCCCAATCATTAAAATAATTTTAAAATAAAAAAGAATAAATAACTGGTAATAATAGTGGCCCTTCAGTGAGTCCCGTGACATTTGAGCCCCTACTCGGAGTTCACATTACCTGGAATTCTCCCCCTACTCGCATGAAACAAGAGGGTCAGAGCAGGTACCGCAGACGACCAAGGCCACACAGGCTGGGAGGACAGCCCGGGTCTGTCTGTGTATCAGACCCCTGTCCTTGTTTCCCATAGCCACTTCCTCACCCCGCAGCAGGTATTCACTCACCATCGGTCTGCCTAGACCTTCACCAGTGCCAAATGGTTTTCATTACTGTAATGCAGTGATTAAAAATCTGTTTTAATAACCCATGGGATGGCATCCCACCTCATTATTCTTTTAGTATTTTTCTCTTTCTTCATTTGTGTTTGCTTTTCCAGATAAACTTTAGTTAATCATTTTGGTAAAGTCCCCCCAAAATCCCATAGGTATTTTAATTGAGATCATACTACATTTATGGATCATTTTAGGGGACAGTTGACATCTTTGAGTTATTGAGGACTGTGGTTCACACATAAAATAACGTCTCTCCATTTATTCAAGTTTTCTGTTACTGTCCTTTAGTGTGATTCACATTTTTACCCTTACAAGCCTCACATTTCTTGTTGTGTTTATCCCTAAGTATTTTATCTTTTTTGTTGTTATTATGAAAGGAACCCTACCTTCCATTGTATTTCCCAACTTGTTATATGTCTACAGGGAAGCTGTTGATTTTTGATGACCAGTGATTTTCTGCCTCACTGAATTCTTATTTCTCTCAAAGTTTCTCTTTTGGTTCTCTTGGGTGTTATAGTTGTACAAGCAAACCATCTGCAGAAAATGAAAACTTTGCCTTCTTTCACTTCTCTAATTGTTTGGCTAGTCCTTCCAGAACAGTGCTAAGTAGTGGTGGTGTTGTTGGGATGATATAATTTTTAATAAATCGTAGGTCACCATTTAATTATATCATAATTTAATTAACTGTCCTCTATTGTATACATTTGTTTCCAACTTTTCCCTCTTATAAGTAACATTGCAGTGAATGCATCTGCTTAACACCTGCTGTCCTTTTTATTTATATCAACGTGGTAGACCGTTAGGAGTAAAAATAACAGGTCAAGGAGTATGAACTGTTTCTGAGATTGTGGATACTGAGTGCCAACTGATTTTCCAGAAAAGGGTTTCTCTAATTAATTAAACATGTATACGTGAAAGCTTTGAACACTGGCTAGTGCCTTGCAGAATCTCAGAACTGGTGGGCCATTTCCTTAGAGGGGATGTATATTAAGTGAGCTTGGTTGTTCGGCCTGTTGGGAAGGTGTTTTATAGTCAACTCAGTCTTAGTTCAGAACAAGAGATTGTGGCATCAGAATGGGCTAGTGCTGAGGCCAAGTGTGGCCTCTTGGGGGCCCCCTGAGCTGCAGCGCAGCAGAGCCTAGGTTTACCTTCTGAGAATCCCCTCAGCTGGGGACTGTTGTAAACTACACTAGCATTGGGCATGTGTCCAGTACTGTCCTAACTGGTCCTGCCCAGGCCCCAGAAGCCCCAAGTCTGTGGCCTGGGTCATTGTCAGCCACACAGCAGGTGTGTGGCTCTGCTCCTCTGTGCTGCCTTTTGTACATATGTCTCCCTCTTTCTCTCCTGGCTCTGCAGAGGTGCCAGCTGCTGGGCCGGTCTTGTTCTTCCGGAGTAGCCCTCAGCTGTCCTTGCAGAAAGTAAGCAGAGTGGTATGGGCTTAATTGTGTTCCCCTAAAATTCTCATGTTGAAGCCCTAACCCCCAGAATCTCAGAATATGAGCTTATTTAGAAATAAGATACAATAAGATGTAGTAAATTGAGGTCACTAGAGTGGGCTCTAATCTAATATGCCTGGTATCCTTATAAAAAGGGAAATTCAGACACAGAGACATGGACACTGGGAGAAGGCCATGTGAACAAGAAGATGGATATCAGGGCGCATGTCTACAAGCCAAGAGCCACCAAAGATTGCCAGCAAACCACCAGAAGCTAGGGGAGAGGCGGAGAACAGATTGTCCCCACAGCCCCTGAGGGAACCCTCCCTGCTGATGCCCTGATCTTGAATTCGTGGTCTCCAGAACTGTGAGGCAATAAATTTCTGTGGCTTCAGCCCCCCAGTCCATGGCACTGTGTTCGGGCAGACTGAGCAAACGAATGCATAGGGTAAAAGGCTCCTCTGCTCAACCAACGTGAAGCAAAGGCCTCCATGTGCTCAGAAAGATGTGTCACGATGGCTTCAATAGGCGAGGCCAAGAGTGAGGAGGGGCATGGGAGTAGCACAGCCTGCAGAGTGAGCATGCTGGATCCCCGGACTCAGCAGCCCTGAGGTGGGCCTGGAGCCTAGAGACAGAAGGCGAGGGTGCCCTTGGTGCCCAGGGAGCTAACCACATGGTAGCTTTCTGGGGAATGTTTGCTGCATCAACCCAACAGAGTCCCTGTGAAGGCATCAGAGGGCTCCGCTTTCCAAGCCCAAGCCCTGTAGCTACTCCACTAGTGTTGGAGATACACGATGACCACACAGGGAAGGAATGTCACTTCAAGGAGGCGGAGGACTGGCTTCTCATGAAGCCTGCAGCTCTGCATCGGGTAGACCAACAGGTAGAAGTTGTCCTAGGTCAATGACACTGGTCCTAAAACATGCTCTCCCGACCTTCCAAGGCTGCAGTGGAAGAGGTCCCTGTGGAGAAGGGTGGGGGCCCTCAGAGCCCAAGTGCTGTCACCCTCCGAGGCTGCCACACACCCCCCGCCCCCGCAGGCTGGCCCAAGTGCCGTTTGATGTGGTCCGCCCTTCCCTTCCTCCCTCGCCGCCGCAGACACCCAGACTATGTCACTGGGGGAGACCTGACCAAAGACTTGGTGAAACAGACCCAGCTGGACCAGAGGCTGGGAACCTCGTTTCCATGGCAGCACTGCCTCTTCAGCTTGGGGGATGCGGCCCAGAGAGCCCTGCCTAGAGCCTCACTCTGCAGCCGGGCAGAGAGACTTTGGAGTCCAGCTGCCTGGGGTAGAGCCCAGCACTGCCACAGCTAGTTCTGTAACCGTGGCTAAGCTACTCAACCTCTCTGAGGCTCCATCTTCTCATCTGTAAAATGGAGATAAATCTCCCCTGTCAAAGTTCTCCTGAGGATTAAATAATATAATGGATATAAACTGCCCAGCACGGCACTGGCACATGGAAGTCATCACCGCCAGGGAAGTCTTATCATTACCCGCATAATATTCCCCAAATGATGGACATCTAGGTTCTGTCTACCTTACGAATATGTTTCCTTTCCCTTAAGCTGAACAGCAGATGGCTCGCTAAACATGAGAGGCATCAAGGATGCATGCTCGTCTTAAATTAATCGTAACAGGTTCTGCACTATTCAGTTCCACTCACAAAGCCTTGCTCACCGGAGACTTTCTGGATTTCCCGAAAGCATTTTCAGGGATGCTTGTAAATTCATTCTGCTTTGTTACAGGCAATTCTCCCACTCCAGGCTCTTTCCTCTGTGAATACTTCTCCAGCCACACATTCAGAGCTTTTCCAGTGCAGTGGAGGACCTCATGATTCCCATATAAATTAACGAAATCCTAATAGTTAGTCCGTTTGTTCATGCGTTCCTTGATTCACTCCTTCCTTCATCAAAGAGTGGGAATTACTTGGGCGAGAAAGGTGTATCCAGGAAGAAAGAGCAAGAAGTCACAGTCATGAGGGGGCTCTGGGTCTGGGGCAGCTCGGCTTGGCTGGGGATGGAGTGGAGGGTGTAGTGATTGATTAAATATTTCCTGACCATGTTCTATGTGCCAGGTCCTGTGCTAGGTGCTGATAAGGCAGGGCAGCCAGGGAACTGGAACTTCCGAGAAATCATCAGGGAGCCATGTCACATCCAATGACAGAAATTTTCCTGTGGTTACTGTGGTGTTGGGTGGCACACAGGGCAAGCAGAGGGTGCTGGGAGAGTGCATGAGGGGGCTCTGGTGTGTCTTGGGAGTCAGAAAAGGCCAATCTTGGGGACCTCTAAGTTTCGAGGAGGAATTAACTAACAAGGTGTCTGTTGCAGGGTGGGAGTGAAGAAAAAGGTATTCCAGGCAGAAGGAGCAGCATATGCAAAGGCCCCGAGGAGAGAAGGAGGAGGTTGGTATAATTTAGGAACTGAGATGGCAAGAGGCATGCATGGAGCAGGGCAGGAAACAAGGCTGGAGGGGCAGGCAGGGTCTCATGAAGATTAAAGGGAGCAAGCAGGAAGTAAAGCTTTGTGCCTATAAGACTTTTGAGTATGGATAATTTGGGGTGTGATGAGATCACAAACTCACAAACAGTGCCCAAGCCCAGGTGGTCAAGCAGCATCTTGGAGATGCCTCTTGGTCCAAGTGGCTGCCTGAGGGAACATGGCCAGGGAGAACACTGCTTGGCAGAACTCACCAAGCCTCGGGGCAGCCAGGCATCTGCTTGTGGGTAAGAGGCTGCGCCTCTGCCTCCACCTCCTACCTGGGCTCCAAGGGCCTCCCAGGCCCTTTCTTCCTACTGTCCATGATCCCTGGCTGTGTAGTCACTGCCATGCCCAGCCTGCTCTTTGTCCAGCCCCTCCATTCGCAGGCCTTAAAAAAGGATTTACTGCAGCCTCAACCCGCTGTGGTAGCTTGGAAGAAACGAGATGGCCCCTAAGTGGCCATGCCTGTCCGGTATGCGGCATAAAGTTGTCTGACATCTCTGTTTTCCAAGAACCAGAGACCAGACACAACAACTAGCTCCAGCAAGATTTAGAAATTTCGCCCCCCACCCCCGCCCAATCCCAAATGTGCCTCCCCTGGAGCCAGCAGCCACCAGCGACCTGGAGCCATGGCCCCTCTGAGGCACTGATGAGGCTGAGCCAGCCTGCCCTTTCAAGATGCAGTTAATTCCAGTGAGAGCTGAGCACGCTGCTGTGGGGTGAGCCACATCCTGGTCACACATTGCCCAGAGCAAGTCAGCTGGGTCTTATTACCCAGCCACTCGGGGCCAAGCACCGTGTGGGCACCGCAGAGCCGACGCATCACCCGCAGGACATATCAACATAGGAACAAGCATGCTTGTTTGGCGTCCTCAGTTCCACACAACCTCGTCCCCGAGAATGAACGGAAAGACTCAGGGCCTTAAAAGGAACCCAGTTTCTCCTCTGGAGTTCAGAAAAAGATCTTAGACACTATTTTCTGTTCACCTACACCTTACTAAGCATGTACATCGCCCGGTCATCGGCTCCCGCTCCCGTCCCGGAAGAGGCAGCCGCGAGAGTGCGCAGTGAGGCCAGAGGCAAGCGCGCAGGCGCAAGCAGGGGCTCTCCGAGCGCACCGAGGGGGCGTGCAGGCCCCACCCCGGCGGCCCAGCCGAGCAGACCCGCAGCCAGGGGTCGGAAGGTGGCGTTTTCTTTTCCAACGGAATCCTCAAAAAATGGATTCCATTATGTTTACGATGGCTGGTTTTAGATGGGGGGGCAGAGCATACTATCGTTTCACACTATGTGCGTATTTTAAATCATGGTGGTTCACCTTAAACCTGTACAGCGTCATATGTTAATTATATCTCAGGAAAACTGGAAAACAATTTTTCAAGATGAAGGCGTAACGCGTTTTAGAAAAATTCCCACCCAAAGAGATCAAACTAAAAGTAGGTCGGTACTCAAAAGGATAATTTATCAGAAAAAGGCACCGATGTTGAAAAAGCTCTTTCCCTGTTTCAAATCAATGAGGCGTCAGTGAAATAATGCCAGCATTAAATAATAAAGGCCCCCCGGAAGGGTGTGATTAATTCTCTAATGAGGGCACCAGCAAGGAGTGCTGTCAGCTTGTGTTACAGAGGGATGGGCCGAGAGGAGGACCTTGTTCAGGGCCGGGACATAGTAGGAACGGCCTGGAGGGAGAGGGCGGGAGAGGTGCTCCAGGCAGGCGGAATGGCAGGAGCAGAGGCAGGGAGGCTGCAAAGCGCTTGAGTCTGCAGGAGGGAAGTTTGTGGGTGGGTTCCTTGAGGGGAGCCTGCTGGGGCCAGACTGTGACCCGGACGCGCCGCAGACATCTCCCGGTGGCTGCTGCTGACCGGTCCACAGAAGCTTCTTTGAGGGCCTCCCAGGCATGCCGCTGAGAATGCCCTGTGTAGGGCTAATGGCCGGGGTTGTTTTTGGCAGCTCAGGGTCGGGAAGTGCGTGGGAGGAGATGGCCTGGCGGGGCTGAGAGGCTGCCAGGCCTCATGGTCTGCACACAGGTGGCCGGTGTCGGGTGGGCAGTGGTGTCTGCGGACCTCACTGCCCAGATGGGCACAGCCGCCCATCACAAGTGAGCCTTTGTGGCCCTGGTTTACGAAACCAGCCAAATATTTTCCCTGTCACTTTATGAGGTGCTAGCTCTGCCCATTCAAGCTGGGAAAAATAAAGCGTCACATAATTTGCTCCGTTAGAGTTGAGGAAGTTTGAAGTTAAGGGAATTCTGCACCCCTGTCAGCCTGAGGGGGAGGGGTGTTCCCAGGATCCCACCTCTGGAGGGGATGTGGGCACCATCCAAGCCAGCTGCAGGTTTTGCAGATGGAGAGAATGAGGCCATAAGCCTGGAAAGTCAGCCCAGGAGATGGTGTTAGATGAGGAGAGCCAGTTTCCTGAGAATCTTCTTTAGCACTGGGCTTTTAGGGACTGTTTAGCCTCTTATTCACAGGTCAGGCCAGGGAAGATACAGAGAAGGGTAGATGGGAATTCTCCTGAAGAACTTGCCCACAAGGCACAGAGATTTCTAGAAGGGTTTCAGAGCTGAGGTACCTGGTGGGAAGGGATGTTTTACAGTGAGGTTGAAAAGCATCAGCCTTAAGTGGCTAGCGAGTGGGCAGCCACCAACACGCTGTGATTTCTAGCTTCCCAGTGAGGTCTTATGTCCCCTACAAAGCCCCCTTTCTTAATGACCATGGCCCATAATTTCATTCATAGACCTACTTCCCTTTTGCCTCTAATAATAAGAGTCATTGGGTACTTGCTATTCCATGCCAAGCACTTCATTAGGTACCATGTCCTTTACTTCAACTGAGGTTTATTGGAAAGCTACTATATATAGGCCCCTGAGAATGCAGTGATGAAATTTTCCTTTACAAGAGCCCTATTTATAGTAGCAGTGAACCCATTGTTACAGATGAATGTTGAGCTCATAGAGAAATGACTTGCCAAAGACATGCAGCTACTCCATGGCAGAGCTGCATTTGAAAGCCAGGCCTGTCTGACCTCAAGGCCTGGCTTCTCTCTACTCCCTCACTGGCCAGGTTAGAAAAGGCAAATAATTAGTAAAGAAGAGACAATGTATGTAGCCCCAGTTGTAATTCTTTGGTTTGCCTTCGAAGTTATATTCAAATTAACAATGATTTTGTATGCTAATTATCTTTTGGGATGAATAAAGATACATTTTCTTTAAAAGCAAATCCATGATGGCCGCTGACCTCAATTCCGCAAGGCATGCGGTGACTCCGCATCGCCACCTGGTGGCAGAGCTGTCACATAGCAGGGGGGAGAGATTTTAAAAAAACAGAAGCGCCAAGACTTAACTAGACAACAGCTATGGGTCAGTGGAAGGGACACCATGTCTCAGGGGTCCTGGCCTGTGATCTGCCCTGGACTGGCTACTTGGGCACCGAGTCAGCCACTTCAGCTCTCTGGACAGTAGATCCTTGATTGTGCAGTGCCTGGTGGACTGGTATCCCTGGAAATCTCTTCTAACTTGTACATTGCCTGACTCTTGTGTCTTAGGTTGCATTGAACTCGAACGAGAAATGCTCAGGTGGATTTTGAGGCACCGGCGGAAAAACTGGTGTCGGGCTGGTGTTGGGCAAGCAGGACTTTCCGGAGCCCTCCTCCTCCAAGTGTGTGGCTTGGCCCGCCATGAGTTTCTTACCCCTGCCTTTCTTCACTGGGCCAGAGATCCTCTTCCACCCACTGTGGTGTCTCCATCAGGGATTACTTCAGATGATAGTCCAAGAACTCAAGTCCAGTGTTAGAGAAGGCCTAACCCAGGAGCGGTGCTTTATTAGTTGTATTCTCTTGTAAGGTACAGCAAACCTGACCCAAAGTACCTTATATTAATAAAGGGAATGTGTGCGCTTTTATCACTGACTAGTACTTGGGTAAATCAGGCTTCATCCTCACCTACATCCAGGGTTCAAACACCATTGCCAGAATCAAGTTTCTCTCTATCCATTTCTCAGCTCTTCTACCTTTGTGTCTAGTGGCGCCTTAGGGTATTTCATGGGGCTTTAGGTTCTCATACTCTCAAGCTACACGAAATGATACAATCTAAATAAGGACAGCGATTCCCCACTGATCCCTAGATCTCCCATCCCACAGAGCACCACCCTTACAACCCCTTCTACACACACATTCCCCATGGTTGGGGTCTTCTTTCTCAAGTCCCAGAATGACAGCAAGGAGGCCCTGCGGCCACCGCTTTCCTCCTTATCTTGCAGGAGCCAGCGCCCCGTTTGTATCCGCCTTGCCTAGCGCAAGTCCTAGAATGCATTCTAATTGGCCCTGCTCGGGTCACATGCCCACTCCCCAGCCAATCACTGTGGTCACTGGGTTGGAATGCGCTGATTGGCTGAGCAGCAGTTACAGTCTCCCACCCATGGAGCAGGGATGGGGCAGTCTTGGGAGGGTCCTCAAGGGAATCCGAAGAGGAGAGAAAAGATGCTGGAGGCAAAACTACCAAAAATCCATTAGTAGCTAACATAAGGGTTAATGGAATGAACGTTTATAAATGATCTTTTGGACAAATCAGGGTGATAATCAGGGCTATCCTTCTGAGAACCTCACTTGGTTGCCCCTGTTTATTCATTCAATAGCCGCTGGATTCCGTCCTCCCCACACTGCCCTCCATAGGGGGCAGTCTGGGTGAAGGCACATTTCAATGATGAGTTCAATTCAGAGACCTGGCAAAAGGGAGGTATTTCTTTAGGTTTCTGGGTTTACCCATGGGAGTGTGTCTTGCATGTGATATCATCCTGTAACTACTGCGACATCCTAACATCCCCTCCTCTGGTCTCTGGTGTTCACGCAGAGATTTTATTTGTCTGTATTGAGTAGATTTCACTCACCGTGCTGCCCTGCCTGGACCGATGTTTAAAATTCCAGATAGAGATTTCAAATGGGCAGGGCCTTAGGGACCCTGGTCCAAGTCCCCGTGCTGTGGATGGGGACCAGGGAGAGTCAGGGGCTTGCCAAGGCCACTCAACCAGTTAAGTTGCAGAGCCAAGATCCTGTGCCTGGCAGCCCCTTCCTGTGGCTGCCTCATTACCATGGGATTCCTGAGGAGGCAGGCAGGAAGGCAGCCAAGGTGAAGGCCCGGATGACACCTTTGCTGTGAATAATCCTCAAAATCATTTCTCTTTAGTCAGGCAGAAGCGTTGGGCAGGCCCCTCGCTGTGTGTGTCACTGGGTGCATCTACTGCGATTGTTTCTGGCTACAGGGCAACCCTTCCTAATTGTATTCTGCTCAGACTAATGTTAAAAAATTAACTTTCCTAGCACATTCAAATGAGGCCAAGGGAGGAGGGGATGTGAAAGCAGAGACTTGGTATTTAGCAGATAAACCACAGGGAATCATCTGGAAAGGATGCTCTGTGTGTGTTTGATCCCTCAGAGATGCAGAGTGTTGTACTGAACAGCATTCTGTGCTAGGGCCTCGGATACACTATGAAATCAGACGTGGGCCCAGCCTCAAAAAGCTCCTTGTTTATTGGAACAGCCACACAGATCATGATAATCCAGTGAGATCAGGTTAATCAAGTGCTCTGGGAAGTGCAGTGGAGAGAGTAACAGGTGTTTGGGGAAGCCGTGGCATCTAGGAAGTGCTCACAGAGGAGGGATATCGGAGTTGAGATTTAAAGATGTTACTTTGGGCGCCTGGGTGGCTCAGTCAGTTAAGCGTCTACCTTCAGCTCAGGTCATGATCCCAGGGTCCTGGGATTGAGTCCGACATTCGGCTTCTTGCTCAGCGGGGAGCCTGCTTCTCCCTCTGCCTGCCGCTCCCCCCTGCTTGTGCTCTCTCCCTGGCAAATAAATTAAAAAAATCTTAAAAAAAAAATAAAGATGTTACTAGATGGAAGGCTGAAAATTTCAGGGGTGGGTACAGCACGGGCAAAGGCCCCAACGCGTTTAAACACACAGCCAAGTGCAGGAGACTGCAAGTTCAAGGAGCACAAGAGGCAGAGAGGAGTTATGTAGGGTGACCCCACTGGTCTAGTTGGTCATTTATTCATTCATTAAAACCTGGGCCTTCTGAAGTCCAGTATTTTTTTTTAATTTAGATTTTATTTATATTAAATACACTCATAAAGTTGAATTAAAATATGACCGTGATAAGTCCTCTGCCCACCCTTTTTCCCAGTCATCCTCCCCAGAGGCAACCACGGCTGTCAGATGCTTGCATTTTCTTCCAGGATATTTTTCACAAATACACAAACAGCGGCATTCCCCTCATGCCCTGATGTGCACCTTGCTTTCTTCACTTCATATATCTTTTTTTTTTTTAAGATTTTATTTATTTGAGAGAGAGAGAGAGCACAAGCAGGGGGTGGGGGGAGGAGCAGAGGGAGAGGGAGAAGCAGGCTCCCCACGGAGCAGGGAGCCCGACGTGTGGCTCGATCCCGGGACCCTGGGATCATGACCTGAGCTGAAGGCAGACGCTTAACCGACTGAACCACCCAGGCGCCCCTCCACTTCATATATCTTGGAGGTGACTCAGCACATAGAGGGCTTCTTCATTCTTCTTGACAGTGGTGGGATTTCAGCTATAGAGCCCCAGCTGGGCATCAAGAGCTTAGAGACCTTCTCATCTGGTCCCTTGTTGCTGGTGGCAAAGACCAGAGGCCCAGATAAGTAGGAAGCCTACGCAAGGTCTCCCAGCTGTTGGATGACTGAGCCAGGACTCAAACTCAAGTCTTCTGCTTCTCACATCTACCCAAGGCCAGCCAGGCCCACTTCCTTGCCTCCATGGTCCTCGTTGTCAGGCCATTGGTTGGAAGAGGTGATGGGTGAGCCTGCCAGTTTTTATAGCCATGTCAGCACTAGGCTGATGTAACGACTGACCCCTTGATGTGTGCTTCCAGACTTCCACAGTAACCTTTGTCAGCGTGCCCTCCCCTCCCCCTTACCCTCCCCCCCCCCACCTCCCCAGCTTTCTCCTCCCCACCTTTGCCTGAGCAGCCCTGTGTCAAGCCTCTGGCCCATCCCTAGCCCAGCAACCGGTCACTATGACAACAAGGGCCTTCCATCAAAAAGTGGCCTTTCAGGTATTTTATTTTGAGCTCCAATTAAGCAGGGCAGGCTGCAGGCTGGGAGCAGAGCAGGGAAGTGTGTTTTATGGCCTGTGAGAGAGCCCAGGTGCTATTTATAGCTCCTTAATCGGTGTTGCTAAATGGGGTCTTAATGCAAGTCCCGGTGGCAACTGCACATTTTCATCACAGAGAATCTCCTCCCCACGGCCTCACTCCCTCCATCTGTCGGCCTGAGTGGGCTCGCCTGGCAGCCCCTCCTGGGGGAAGTGGTGCCTTCTCTGTGCTCAGCAGCTGTCAGCAGGCTGCCTGGCCCTCCTGACCTCCTCCTGACACAAGCAGGCCCTTTGCAGTCCCATCTTTGGGGATATTGGGTCCCCGGCTGTCACTTCCATCAGGAACCTGGAGTCCTCAAGTGGCTATTTGTCTCCGGGCTGGGATTCTGTCCCCAACCCTCCACCCCACCCCTCCTCGGGCCTCTCCATCAGAGCCAGAGGGGGGTGAGGGACATGTATGACTGAATACGTAAGTACACACCCACAAAATCCTTTCCATTAATACCTCATAGTATTAACAAGCAGTTTTACTCCTTCCAACAGAGCAGGAGAACTATTAGGCCCCATTCCTCACAGCTGGAGAATTCAGGCGGAGGATGGCAGAGGAATTAGCTAATGTTCATTGCCAGGCACTCTCTTGGAGCTTCACAATGTGCCCCATCATTCAGTCTTCACATCTTGTTTTCTAGAGAGAAGGAGCCTGTTTCAGTCAGCGTAGGCCAGGTCTCGCCGCTGTAATAGACAAACCCCAAATTGCACTGACTTCGAACAACCGAGGTTTGTTTTTGCCCTTGCTGCATGCCCTCACTGGTCGCCTAGAGGCTCAATTCTGCAAGGTTTGTGTCCTTCGGGTCCAGGGCAAAAGGAACAACGTCTAGGGGTCACTCATGGAAAAGAGAAGGCAGCAGTGCACATACTGGCTCCTCAAGTTTCCACTTGTGATACGCAGCACTGGCGCTGACCTTTCATTAGCCACGGTCAGGGCAGGGCCACACCTAACTTCAAATGAGTAGGGAAGGGTCTAGCTCTTCCTGTGCCTGGAGGGGGAAAGCTGGAATATTTGAAAACAGCCCTAGTGACCTCACAGAAGCTCAGGGTCAATGGTGAGTGATTTCACCTGAGCCCACAGCTCCTAAGTGGCAGAGCAGGGATTTGAACATTCAACTGTTCCCCCCTCACCCTGAAATCTGTCCTCTTTCCCCATGTTGCAACGTGGTTATAGACATAGGTGCTAAAGACAGACTTCTGGATCAAATTCTGTCTCCAGTATTCACCAGATATGTTACCCTAGGTAGCAAAGCCATGTAGCCTCTCAGAGCCTCATCATTTCTCTGTAAAATAAAGATCCTCGTGCAGGGCTGTGGCCTGAAAACCAAAACCTTATTCCTAAGTTTGGGGCAAACTCATTCTGTAGTCAGACTCAATCTGAACGGGTGTGAACCTATTCATAGTCCTTCCTTATTTCACTCAGTGTGAATATTCATAGGTTTCGCTACAGAAATATTAATGTATTTGATTGCAAGCACTGCCCCAGACCACAGGGATGTTATGCAATGCATGGCATAAGCGACTTAATTACTAAACTCTGGAACTCTCTCAGTTCTGAAACAGTCTGGCCCCAGGGTTTTGGCTAAGGGACCATGGATCTGTAGCACTTCCCTCAAGGGGTTGCAGTGAGGATTAAGGAAGGTGACGTGTCACAGATTCTGAGCACTAGGCCTGGCATGAAAAGTGCTCAAATAATTGGTGATTATTTTAGGTCCCAAGATCGAACTGACAAGACAGGAAAGAGGTGCCTGCTTGGGAGAGATTGCCCCAGGAGCTGAAACCAAAGCACGAAAAGAGTGGGAATGCTCCGGTTTGCACTTAACTGAAATCAGATCTCCCAGGTTCCTGAAAATTCTCTCCTAGGAAATAGACGTTCTTTAGGGCCTCATAAATCCTTGAGTGTGATTTTGGAATGATTCATCCTGATAGCAAATAGGGTGTTTGTGAAGGTCCTCAGCGAAGAGAAAACACACTTTGTAAGTGTAAGATATATCAAATAAAGCGCGACTGGGCAAGAGCCTGAAGTTTTGTCTTATCATTCACATCTCAGAATCATGGATCTTGGAAGGGAGTTCCAAAACCCTGTTTCTCTGAAGTCCTCAAAGGCCCTATCTCAAGGGCAGAACCTGATTCCCCACTCTTCACTCTGATCATCTTCCCTTCTGTCCACTAAATAGACTGGAGTTCTACCTAAAAATTCATCTGGCAGAAATTGGCCCCGAGCCCTGCCCTTTCCCCTCACACAGGCTGAGAACTATAGCCCAGAGAGGCACGGTGTGTGGTGCTTAGACCCTCTGTTAGCGCTGCCAATGTTGGAAGCCCTCCTCAAGCACTCACTAGCTGCGCGATCTTACAGGTTGTGAGCTTCGCGTGACTTCCTTTCCTCACCTGTAAAGGAGGATATTGATGGTTGTTGTGAGGATTAAATGAGCTAATTTGTGGAAAGGCCTTAAAACAGTGCCTGGTGCCGCACACACACTAGAAATGCGGGTTGCTATTCATACGATCTCATAGAGAGTTTGTGGCAGAGTCGACACCTGGGTCTTCCGTTTCTCACTCCCCGAGTCCTGTCCAGCTCAAGTCACATTTTTTAAAAATAAGTATTGACAAGGATATGGGGAAATTGCTGGTGGGATTGTAAAATGACGCAGCCGCCGTGGAAGACAGTTTGGTGGCTCCTCAAAAAGTTAAACATAGAGGGCGCCTGGGTGGCTCAGTTGGTTGAGCAACTGCCTTCGGCTCAGCTCATGATCCTGGAGTCCCGGGATCGAGTCCCGCATCGGGCTCCCTGCTCGGCGGGGAGTCTGCTTCTCCCTCTGACCCTCTTCCCTCTCGTGCTCTCTATCTCTCATTCGCTCTCTCTCAAATAAATAAATAAATAAAATCTTTGAAAAAAAAAGTTAAACACAGAATCAACATATGACCCAGCAATTCCACTCCTCGTTATATACCCAAGAGAAATGAAAGTAGGTATTCAAACAAATACTTGTCCCCACATATACACAGAGACACTACTCACGACAGCCAAAAGGTAGAAACTACCCGAAATGTCCGTCACTGGATGGATAAGCAAAATGTGGGGCATCAGTACAACAGAATATTATTTAGCCATAAAAAGGAATGAAGATCTGACACCTGCTACAACGTGGAGGAGTTCCAGGGACATTGTTGCTAAGCGAAAAAAGTCAGATACAAGAGGTCATATATGGTCTGATTCCATTTATGTGGAATATCTGAAACAGATAAATTCATAGAGGTAGGAAGGCTAGTTAGTGGCTGCCAGAGACTGGAGCAAGGAGGAATGAGGTGGGGGGTAACTGCTTCATGGGTACAGGATGTCCTTGGGGGTGATCCAAAAGGTTTGGAACTTGAGGCAGTGGCTGTACAACTCTGTGAATGTATTAAATGCCATTGAATTATAGTTAAAACCGTTAATTTTATGTTATGTAAACCTCACCTCAATTAAAAAATAAATTTATCGCAAGGAAGCTGTCCACAGACTTCAGTCGACAGGGCAATTGTGCTGATGCAGAAAGTATTCGCAGGGGGAACTCATTCACCCTGAGCATGGCCCTGGGGAGCTCCCTTTATCCCCCAGGACCCCCAGGAAACTGTGTGCTCCCCAAACTGAGCATGTCTGACTCATTTCCGATTCCCCAGCACCTGGCTTTGCACACAGCGGACCCTCAAGAAACATGGGACTCCGGGGGGTAGTTGACAAAAGCATAGTGAATACACACCAGCGCTGTCCGCCACTCGCTAGTTCTGCGGTAACGTGCTGGCAGCTTGTCTTGCTCACTGAGAAACAACATGGGCAGATGGTGCTGTGTCTGGACTCGCTGTGCTGGCCCAGTGAGGTGATGCATCTCAAGCAGGTGGGGCCCAGCAGAGGGCAGTTGCTCGCCTTAGGTGGTGGTGGTGGTTTTATTATTATTATTATTGTTATTATTATTATTATTATTATTATTTTAATTGGGAAACAAGCCTCCCCCCCAGCTTTATTGAGATATAATTGACATATAACATTGTGTAAGTTCAAGGTGAACCACATGTGGATTTGATACACTTACATATGGCAAAATGATTATCTCTGCAGGGTAAGCTAACACCTCCATCACATCACCTAATTACCTGTTCTCTTTGGTGGTGGGAACATTGAAGATCTATTCTCTTGGCCACTTGCAAGATTGGCCAAGAGGATTCTCAATCTGAATTCCTTTAGGAAACTGGTTTTGCCAGAGCCTGAACTAAGATAGTCTCCTGCCTTTTTCCAGCTCACGCTAGCAAAACAAGTTAATTTTATCTGTCATTTTTCTCTACTAATATGTTTTTGTTCATAGAGCTCCACCATCTGCTACCCCTTGTCTGGAGTAAAATAAGAAATAAGAAGGTGTTTGATTTTATGGGAAAATAGATATGGGCATTTTACACCAAATATATCATTGTTCTGGGCATTGAATAGTGTCTTGTGAGGAACAGATTCTGGAGCTGACAGCTCTGCCTTTTACTTCTGGGTGACCTTGGGAATCACACGACCTCGCTATGCCTGAGTTTCTCGGCTCTAAAATGAAGGTAAACACGGTACCTTTTAGGATGGTGCCTCCTAGGCATGCTGTGGGAACTGAATGAGTTACCAAAGGGCAAGTGTCTGGCACTTGCGGTGAGCTCTGTATTAACCATGATTATCATTGGTGGGGTAGTAGCAGTGGTGGTGTTATTACTGCTATTCTGTGGTGGTCCCTGCAGTGCCCCCTGACTCCCAGGTGTCCGAACCCCTCACAGTGGATGGTACATTTTACCCACCTGGTGTCTACACAAGGAAAACTGGGTGTGAAGAAGGAGTGGATACGTTTGGAGTCCAAGTGAGTGAGATCTTTCCAATCTGGATACTCATTAGAATCCTTGCTGGGAGACTGCGGGGAGAGAGAATTGGGTCTTCGTGCAATCCGGGTTTCTTGCATGTAATTAAGGCTAGTGTAGCTAGAGTCATCCTCACCGTGGAAGAGCAGTGAGCAAATCACTAGATCCCATGGAGTCTGTGCCTCCGTGGCTGGATCAGACCCGCCGGCAGCTTATGAGGATGGGCTGTCCCCCAGCTGGTGAATTCTGACAAGGTGGTGAAGGAACTTCCCTGCGCAGGAGAGGTGACCCTGCTAGCCTGGGTCTGTGTCTGGGCCGAGAAATGTTGTGTTTGGCCATACTGAATTAAAATAACACAAAAATGTCTCATAAAAATCTGGATTTCAGGTGTTTTGGAAAGAGCAGGAGGAAACACCAGGCCCACCTTCCTGCTTGGAGCCCGAGCCGGAGCTTGTGTGTGTCCCCTGGTGTCCATGGGCCCCCGCCCCGCACTCTCCCACGCCCACTGCTCCTGCCGGTCACTTAGGGTACCTCTCCCCCTGGCCCCGAGGCCCGGGAGTTTGCAGCCTTCTGGTCCCAAATCCAAACATATCTGTCATACTGGAAGGGGTTTTCATTCAGGCACTGATCATTAACTTTTTAAAAAGTTACCTAAAGCAGGAAGCCATTTGCCTTGAAATGAGAGATAGAAATAGGACAGTCGTTTCCAAATTTGCCGTGATGCAGCACGGCTCTTTACACACAGAAAATATGCATTTACAGACATCATCACTTCCCACTTTTTACTAGATACTTTTTCTCTTCCCAAGCTATCCCCTAAATACGGGGCTCCTCTTGAGCTACTTGGATCCTCTGACTAAAGGAGCAGGGAGCCAGGCTGAGAAAATTCAGCAGACTCCATCCAAGAATTCAGTTTACTCATCAGTTTTGCTTAACTTAAGAAAAACAAGTTTCCACCATCCTCCTCTGGGCCTGTTTCTGAGCTCACACTTGGAAAGGTCAAATAAACACAATACATCCATTAAAAGGCCTTCATATTAAAGCCCCGGGGCTTATGCTGTTTAGCAAGAGGCTGGAGTGATGACGTTTCCCAAGTGGAAGGAAGTTTGCCTGACCTTGGCTCTTTGCTAGAAAAGAGGAGTCAGCTGTGCCAGTTAGCCTCATGGTTGCAGGGTGCACAGCCCAGGGCTGCAGCGGGAAGGGATGGTGGTTGTTCCTGGAGGCAAGAAGCCCCCTCGTGCAGTCTGCTTTGGCTCCCTTCTTTCCAAATTGTTGAGGCCAAATCCAAGTGGTACCAGGTGGATTGGAGGACCCGTTAGTAACTGTCCCCTCCTGGGCAGGATCCCTCGTCTGGGCCCTACCTCACTGCTTGCGTGCCAGCCATGGCTGGGCAAGGCTGGGCCAGGGGCTCACCTCCAGTCCATCTGGGGATCTCCATGCACGGAGACAGAGCTAGCCCCTCCACATGGAGTAAGGCTGAGGGGCAAGGCTAGGTGACAATCAGCAGAGCTGGGTTTCTTTCCCAGTGCCTGTCACCCCACCTCCCCAAGAGAGTCTGCCAACAGAAAGCACGTCCCAAACCATACTGCCCAAGTTCCGGCCCCGTTTCACCACTTCACTATGGCTCTAAGCAAGCTACCTAACCTCTCTCTGTGCCTCAGTTCGCTCAGTCCGTAAGTGGGCATTCATAATAGCAGCTGCCTCACTGAATCACAGTGAGGAGTAAGTACGGTAAGACTTAGACCATCTCCTGGCCTAACAAGTGCTATGTGCATCCTTGCTCTGACTGTTTACATTTTTACTACTATTATTCCCAAAAATCCAGCCAAAGAGCCCAGGAAAACACCAAGACAGACTTTGAGAAAATAAGTAGATCAACACTCATGGCTTTCCTCATGCTTCGGCTTCTGATGCAAAGATCGGAAGGAACACCCCCAAAGTAGAAGGGGCTAATGGGCAGGGCTGGAGTTGTGGGGTTCCACTGAGCTAGATGCGCATCCCGGCTTCCTGGTGCCCCAGCGGCTCTGGCCTCCTCCGACCTCTGGTCAGAATCGTCTGTGGTTATTGACGTGGAGGCCTCCTACAGGGGGTGTCCGTCCTGCTCTCCACACCCACTGCCAATTTCCACTTTGTTCTAAAGGAGCAACCGAAACAACAGAAGCTGTTGCATGTGATCGCCCAGCTACTCGAGGGCCTGAGCCTGTGGCCCTCGTCTTGTGCCCCCAGGCCCCCAAGGCAGGCGTCGTCCCCATTTTGCAGAGGAAGCAGCTTGCCATTTAAAGCCAGAAGTCAGCTCCAGGCCTGGGCTGCTTCTCCTTCTAGCTGTGCCCCAAGCAGTGCTAAGTTCTCAGCAGGCAAGAGTGACCCCATTATTACTCATCAGCTAGCATTCAACTGTAATTCGTCTTCTGGCCAGAGAGAGGCCAATCCATGACTTCTCTCTCTCACTTTTGCTCTCGTTCTCTCTCTTTGTTTTTGACAGGACCTCTGATACACAGAATTGGATTAAACATAATCCTTACTTGTAATACACCATCATTGGTCACATGCATAGCCCTCTTTCATTCTAATTTGCTTCTTTATGTATTTACTTCTTTATAATTTAATGCTACCATGAATCCCTCCCCCAACCCCAGGACTGGAACATGGATAATTGGGTACTGCTGTGTCCGTCCCTCTTTCAGCCCTGCCAGCCTTCACTTCTCTGGATTTTGTGTTTATTGTTCCTTATAGATTTTTCACTTATATGTCTAAACAATGACTTATTTAGTTTTAGCTGTTCTTGAACTTTCTAGTTTGTCCATTACTACACTGTACTCATTGCTATGGCTTTAAGTAGGTCTTGCCATCTGGTCGGCAAGTCCTGCTGCTCCCACACTCCTTATTCTTCTTCTTTAGAAAGGGACACATTGGGGCGCCTGGGTGGCTCAGGCAGTTAAATGTCTGCCTTCGGCTCAGGTCATGGTCCCAGGGTCCTGGGATCGAGTCCCACGTCGGGCTCCCTGCTCAGTGGGGAGCCTGCTTCTCCCTCTCCTTCTGCCGCTCCCCCTGCTTGTGCGGGCTCTATTTCTCTGTCAAAGAAATAAATAAAATCTTTAAAAAAAAAAAAAAGAAAGAAAGAAAGGGACACACCATGAGGAGGGGGACCCATCTCTGAAAGCCCCAATCCTGCCCAAGATGGGGCATGCACCAACTGTCTGAAGGACCATTCTGCTCCTTTATGTGGTTGTCCCATGTGGGATGTGTTTTTTCCAGTATCTGTAGGGGCAGCCAGGTTGTTCCCAGGACTACAGCAGCAGAGAAGACTTCTGGGGACACTGGGATGATCCATGGTGCAGGGTGGATAACAGCCAGAGAGCGCCCCCCACCTCCCTGATGCTCTCCCTGCATGACCAGGGGCCATCCTCGGCCAAAGCCAGGGTGTCCAGCCATCATGCAGCTCCCCAGGGTGAGCTCCAAGTTGAAAACAGTCAGATTTTCTGGGAAATTTTTCAGCTGAGTCAGGAACGTCCCTCCACCAGACCGAGGAACTGGCGCAGTGTGTTACTAATTCTGCCTGCCTGTGGGGGCCTTGCTGGAGGGTTCTTTAGCCAGCTTAGGGCAATGTGAAAGGGCTACTTTTTTAAATTCGTTCCTCATACCAGAAGAGCTGGGCTGCAGTTTCCTTTGAAAGATGAAGCTTATTGCAGCTGCCTCCTCTCTTCCAGACGCCGGCCGGTTCAGTCCCACACCAAGCGCCCGTGATGTCCAGAGCAGAGCCATAAGGGCTGGGCAGCAGGGACAAGAGCCGGTCCCTACCTGTGGGAGCCTACAGTCTACGGGGGCAGAAGGCAGCAACAACAACAGGAAATGATTCTAGAGCAATTCAGGGTGGCCCGGGATTTATCACAGGTGGGGGGTAGGGAAACCACATTTCCCCAGCTGAAAATTAGACAACGATGTCTGGCAGTAGGACAGAATATTTCCAACAGCAGTTGTCTCATAAACTCCTCAGGTGAGTCAGCATAATGATGAGAACCACTCAAAGGCCTCTGCTGGGGAGGGCTATTTGGGGGACAGGAGGGAGTCTCGCCCAGCAGAGAGAGGGAGCCGTGCTGGATGGGGAGAGGGCAGAGGGGGGGAGACCCTCAGGAGGCTGCTTTTCATGGTGGAGTCAGGAAGTGACCAGAGGGCTGGTGGTGAAGATAGAAAGTCAGGATGGATCAGAGATGTTTAGAAGGTAGGCATGGAAGGGCTTGCTAGTAAGGCCAATTTGGAGGGCAGAGGAGGGCTTAGGAGCCTAAGACATGGCCCCTAGGACAGGGGTCCCACCAGAGAAGCACAACGATGAGAAGGATGGGCAGGGATGAGTATTTGGTCTCTCTGCTGGGTGTTGAGATATGTGTGGAGCAACTCCGTGGACCAAGCCTGTGGACCACTGGGGATCTTGTGAAATTGCTGGTTTTGATGCAGTTGTGCTGGGTGGGCTTGAGATCCCCCATTCCCAACAGGCTCCTGGGTGAAGCTGATGCTGTTGGTCTGTGGATGGCTCTCTAGGGTCCCAGCCTGGAGCTGGGTAGAGGTGGTGGGACACTCTCCCTGGCTCAGGTAATAGCAGGTGCCCAGTACCTGTTGAGTTGAGGTCTACATGTAGTCATTTTAGTTCCCCTCCAAACTGAAAGTGTCTCAGGCTTCAGGAATACCAGTACGGATCATTCCAGTCAGAATTCAGGAACATGAAACTAGAAAGGGACACATGCCTTTTTGGAAATGTTTTCATTAGAAGAGTGAGACACACACCATTTCAGTGTGCTTTCATCCCTGGGACACACCTGGTCACCCATATGGACACTTGGCTAGGATCTAGGGTACAGCCTGTACTCCCAGGGAGGTGAGGACACTGACTTTTTATTTTAACAGACTAGATCTTTCTTCCACAACTGATTTTTGTTTCCTCAAAGTGTCATTTTGAGAAAACTACAACTTTTCCCATTGTTACACAAATGAGATTCTTTGAACACATCTAAGAGATATGCCTTTGGAGCCAATAAACATCCTCACTCAACAGAGAGCTAACTCTTATTCATCTAAAACTTCTCTTACCTGCTGCCTCCTCCAGGAAGCCATCCTGGGTACCCCCAGGCTGGGTTAGGCGCCCCTCTTCCTGGCTCTCACAGCTCCCCTTGCAGTTCCTGCTAGCAAACACAAACCTTTCTGGGCTGCCACCATTTATTCCAGTCTCTCTGTTCCATCTGTAGCCCCGTGAGCCCCTGGGTACCCAGCTCCCTGCTCAGGTCTTGCAAAGCACGTTTGTAAGTAGAAGTATAATGCCTGCATACATGTGTGATTCATCATTGCACCAGAGGTACAAGACTTTATCCTCAAAGTCCACAAAATGACACTGGGACTCTGGTATCCCTCCAAACCCTTCTTTTTTTTAAAGATTTTATGTATTTATTTATTAGAGAGAGAGAGAACACAAGCAGGGGGAGCTGCAGGCAGAGCTCCCTGCTCAGCAGGAAGCCTGCTTCTCCCTCTCCCACTCCCCCTGCTTGTGTTCCCTCTCTCGCTGTGTCTCTCTCTGTCAAATAAATAAATAAACTCTTAAAAAATAAAGAAAGAAAGAAGACTTTGATTATAATAGTGATGTTCTCATGCTTTGATGTCCCTAAAAATTTCAAGTTTGCTGTCAATAGAGACTGGTCTTGGCTTTGGACTAGGGTAGAAGCCGAGCTAGGATTTCTCTCCGGTACATCTCTCCACGCCGCTGCCAGGCTCTGAGTCTGGGCAAGTGAGGGGACCTCTTCCCATCTCCCCAGTCCTCCCCAACCTAAACACAAAGAGGTTTCTCCGGGCTGCATCTGCTTAGAGGCTGAGGAGGCCCAACAGGAGTTGAGGCCACAAATCCCCAGGGAGGCCCGAGTGCCCAGCGCCTGCCTGGAGCCAGTCATTCTTCCTCACAACTGGGTGAGGGCAACAGCTAACACCCTCCCACTGGCTTTGGCAAGGCCAGGGCATAGCAGCAAAGTGAGCAGACAGGCAGCCCAGCGCCAACTCTGCTGAGATCTTGGCCAAGAGGCCAGGGAATACCCGTGGATAAAAGGTCCTCAGATGAAGGATTCAGGTCACCAGATTCTTCATTCCTTCGACAGTGCCAATGTGAGCCTGTGGCTAAAACGAGGCTCACTTGGTAAACCTGAGTGCGGCCTCTGAGCAGCCAGCCCTGCCTTTGAAAATATGGCAGGTTATGGCCAGTCAGCCCCCATGGGTCTGGCTCAGTATCACCTCCCCCAGGAAGCCCACCTGGCCTGTGCTCGCAGCTTGGGAGCCACAGCTCTAGGTCTCTGAGGCTCATCTAACATAACATATCTCACAGGCTTCTCTGGCCTTGCCATTCACTTGTTCACATACATTTAAGCCTAATCTGATTGGGTTCAATTAGAGTCCTTCCACTGCCAGGATTAAATCGGATTTCTGTTCTGCCAAGTGTCAGCTGTGGAAGGGACCCCGAGCCTTTTTGCCAAACCACTTGCCACAGTGATGGGGGCGGAGGCCCTAAGGAGGAAGGCGGAGCCGCTCTGGCAGCTGGTGGCCGAGGCCAGCTGGGGCCCAGGGCTGCCAACTGCTCAGCCACTTCGCACTCAGCTGTGCAGCAGGGTCCAGGCAGGGAGACCCTGCAAAGGAACTGAACAGAGACGAACTGAGCTCAAGGTGCTCCCTGTTCCAGTGCATTCCCAGCCCCCAGCCACTCCCTGGCTCCCCATCCCACCGGCCTGCCTCCACACCCTTTGTCATTCAGTTGGGTGAGGAGGAAGGTGAAGGTAAGGGATCTGGATGGGTGGAGCACTAAAGGAGAGCGTCCTGGGGCCTAGAGGTTTCCCTGAGAGGAAATAGTGACCACAGTGGGGGTAGTTGATCCAGTGGTCAGAGACTGGGTTGCTGGAATGAGCTTTTTGGAAGGTGGCTGAGCTCCATGGCATGGCCCAGCGGTGGGCAGCAGGGTGGAGGAGAGCGTCCCGAGCACGAGGCAGTCCAGAACCAGGAGCCAGAACCAGGAGTCTCATCAACTCAGGAGCGATGAGAGGCTGTGCCCGGGGAGAATTCCATCAGTGGGGGGTGGCCGGCATGGTGCAGGCCAGAGCCCTGACAGGAAGTCAATAGATGACAGCAACAGGGATCAGAGCCGAGCGCTGTGAGCCACGGAGGAGCTGGGACTTCTCACAAGCAGATGGTGGGTGCAGAGCTTAGAATGTGGCAAGAAGGAGTGAAAAGTCCTGACCCACCTCCTGGGCCTGAAGGCACAGACCGCCTCCCAGGAGGAGACAAGGCTCTGTGCTCTTAAGTCAGGAAGTGGGGGGAATCTCTCAGACAAGTCAAGGGTGCAATTTTCTGTGTGTAAAGCTGCAGTCCCAGAGAGCACAGTGGGAAATTCGCTGAGGGCTGGGGTCAGAGGCGACGAGGCACAGAGCATGATGGGGAGGATGGCACTTGAGAGAAGCGACGGCCATAGACAGGAGACCTAATGGCTCTTCATGTCCATCACTCTACCTTCCTTCATGTCCATGTTCCATTTTCTCCTCTTTTCCTGGAAGCTCGTGCCATCCTGTTGGTTGGATTCCTTTCTCATTTTGCTGGAGTACATCCCCATGTAATGTTCAGACTAGGTGGGCAGAGGCTCTTCTTTCAGAGTCTGAAACGTAGTTGCTATTGGCTGTGCGGGGCAGTTCCTCTGTGCCTGGGAGCGCCGTGGAGTCTTCGGGGGAGGCCATTCTGCTGGACACACCTTCCTGCCGGGTACTGGGCCAGGGAACTGGTGGGCGGGCCAGACCCACAGGGACTGCATACAGATGGAAGCCTCTTCCCACCAGCCACCGTGCCCTCCGTGGCAGAGAGAGGTTGGCTCATGCCCCATGGGGCATCTCTGTTCGACCACAGCGCTGAGGAGCTACCCACACCCTGTCCACCTGACGCAGAGCGCAGGCCCAGGCTTCAGCTGCCCCCGATGCCAAGCTCAGAGTTCTTCAAGGGAGTACCCCAATGTTTGCTCCATGCCCAGTCTGCCCTCTGTTGCTGGAGCTTGGGGCTTCTCCAGGGCTCCTCGGGTGAGAGCCACGTCCACCCCTGGCACACAGGGCAGCCAGTTCTCTGCTTGATTTTTCCACCCAACCTGTCCCACCTGCCTGTGTCTTCCCAGAATTTACCTGAACATCTTGGCTGCTGACTGTCCTTCTTGCTTCCCAGTATTGTTGTCAGATCCTTTAAACACATACACGCACACATGTGCACATCTCTTCTGCCCTTTTGGGGAGATGGGGCTGGGACGGATGCCCCCTGGAGCACAGTCCCATGCAGTTCAGATGGCATTTTCTAGCACTCTTTGTTCTGGGTTCTCCCCTTTGGAGGTTTCCCACGTCCTCTCTCCGCAGTGTTGCTAGGGAAGGCCATGCATTATTTAGGACTGTTCTGCTGTGCAGCACTCCTGTGCACACGAAGGGACTTGCTCACTCTCTATCCCAGGGAAAAATGTGGGGCCCATCTGTGCCAGGGACGCTTGCTGGCACAGAGTTCACCAGAAAGTGCTGCCATGTCCCAGCTATAGTCACACCCCTTTTTGCTGGGGAGACAGTGAAGCTTGCAAAGAGAAAACCCCAGATTCCAATGCTTTCTAGATGGGAGCTGAGGTCCCTGTCAACCATGACCGGGCCAGTTGGTACAGGGATGTCATATATTTTGGAAATGAGTGGGTAATGATATATTTGTCCGTTGACGTAATTAACTAAGTGGGGTGACACCTGACAGATGTGGATGCAGAGGGCAGAGAAGCCAAATCTTTGGGGAGGAGGTGACCCTTGGTGGAGGCCCTATAGAGGAGGCAGGTTTCTGGCAGGTGGTGCAGGGGAGGGTCTTCCAGCTGAAGGAGCAGCATGAGGGGAGGCCCAGAGGCATGCAGGCAATTCTCTTGAGTCTTCCAGCACCAAAACCATAGTCTATGCATAAGTGATTAGCACAGCATATGGTGCATATAGAATGTGTGTGCGCTTATCCACATGCATGTCTTCTCATTTCTTTTCCTGAAAACAAAAGGTACCCAGGTCTACTTGAGTTCAGATGTCAGGGTTGTCACTCAAACCTTCCCCGTCTGCTGACCATTGTCTAAAACAATTACAAAAGAATTTCACCTCCTGACCTTAAAATGTTGATCTTTTTTCAAAATATAAACGTAGGGATGAGAGTAGGGTATGGTGCCTCGCGTCTTGGCATCTTCCGCCGCAGAGAGAGACTGTCAAGGGGCCCAGGAAAGCTGCTTCAGCCACCAGTCCCTGTGTGAAATCTCTACATTTCCATCACAGACGTGGACTGTCTAAGCCAGATGAGCTAACTTCCCCCATTTTATTGACAGCAAAACAGAGTCCCTGGGAAGTCCTGTGGCTTACTTGGGATTGGTTGTACAGGAGGTTACTGGTGGAGAATTATGGAAAATTTGGGTCACCATAGAACCTTGGCGATGGCTGCTCTTGAGTATTTTTAGCATGGAACCAGACATTCAGCCCCGGCTCCAATAAATCTTCATCAAGAGCAGAGCGTTGTTGTCAATTAGGATGATGTACTGAGCAATTTTTAGAACCACAATAAGTAAATTATTACTATTTTAAAGGTACCTCTTTGGGCCGGTGGCCTGAAATAAGACATACTGTGGAGAGAGTGCCTCTAAGGCAAGAGCATGTGGTGTCATACCACCATCACAACATGCAGATGGAGGTGTTGCTATCCCCTAATTTACAGAGGAGGAAAATTTGTGGCTCCAAGAAGGTGAGCCAACTGTCTGGCCCACTGGGGGTGGGAGCAGAAGCAGGGACTCCACGCCAACCTCTTCTCCCTACTTTACCCCATTGGGGCTGGGGGTGGGGAGAGATGCCTGGCTTGTGTTGGATCCACACACCCCCAGCAGGGGGTAGAGGCCCTCCCAACCAGCCAGTGACTTTATTTTTCTTGCTGTAAATGTGTTTTTGAAGTATAAATAGGCAGAAAGTATACAAATCTCAGGGGACTAAGCTTGATGGTTTTTACCAACTGAACACACTAGTATAGCCAGAACTCAAAGAACAGAACAATGTCTGACCCCCCCCAGGAGCTTCCTCCTGCCCCTCCTCATCACCTCCTGCCCAGTATCAGCACTGCCCTCACTTCACCATCCCAGCTCCAGAACCTGATAAGTGAAGACACACAATGTGTAATTTTCTTTTGCTCACGATTGTGTTTATAATTCGTCCACGTGTTTGCATGTCATTGTGGGTCCTTCCTTCCCATGGCTGATTAGTGTCCCGCTATATGAAGAGACATAATTTATGTGTACAGTCCACTGTTGGTGGACCGCAGAACTGTTGTTTCCAGATTGTGCTTTTACAAATAATGCTACTGTGGGTATGCGTGCACATGCATTTGGTACACCTGTGTGCACCCGAACTCAAACTGCAGGCCAGAGGTTCAGCTTTAGTTTCCCGGAGTGGTTGTGCCCGCTTGCATGCTTTCAGCATTATGAGAGTTCCAGTTGCTCCACATCCTTGTCTGCACTTGCTAATGTCTTGTTTGCATTTTGGCCATTCGGGTTGGCACGTAGCAGAGTCACTTCATGGCACTAACTTGCACTTCTCCGATGATTCATAAAGTTGAGCACTTTTTCATGGACTCATTGGCCATTTGGATATTCACTTCTGGGGAACAAGGATTCCTTTTTCATTTTTTAGTTGGCAAACATTTCCAAAAATGGCTCCTGTGCTGAAAGATCCCTTGTTTCTCTTGCCACCTGGTTGATCATTTCTAAGCCTCAGCTTGTGGCAGCTTGAAGAAGGGCTCCGAAGCCAAGGGGAGTCCGAAAGAGGAATCAGAGGGTGGGCCCAGCTGACACGGGGCATCCCCGGATCTTGGGAAGTTTCACAGCCACAGTGAGGACTTGCCCTGTGCGCTTTGGCACTGCTGTGCCTCTGTCAGTGTAAAGGTCTCTCAAATAATGAGAAGAGATGATTTATATCACACTTAGAGCTAAAGACGTGCCCTGAACCCCATCTGCCCCCCTTCCTTCTCGCTTCCTTTATAGAATCGGGCTCTGGATTGATTTCCATGACTGCAGAGGAGTGACCATGAACAGAGATCTAACCTTCTCCCCAGCTCCTAACTAGGCAGGGAACACACAGGGAATTGGGTTTGCTGAAAAGGCTTGGCATTTTGGGCATTGAGGACCTAATGTGTGCCTAGAGCTTTAAAATATTTAAGAAAGCTCTCAAGATCTGGCAGTGATTATCAGCTCAAAATTTTCCTGATGCCAAGTGCCAGCCCATCTCCCCTCACTTGGAGAAGGAACTGCTGCTGGCCTCCCAGACAGAGCCTACCTTGTTACCAGCCATCCCCAAGCTTATCCTCCCCAAGGGCAACCACGCAAGTGCCCGGATGGGAAGGAGAGAGCTGGAAGTGGCGTATGGTGAGCACCGACTATGTGCCGGTCACTGTGCTAAGTACGTTACACTTTCTAGCTCACTGACTCCTCACCACAAGCCTCTTGTCAATTAAAACCTGCCCTGTTCTCAGGGGATTTATAGGAGAGTGGGGAGCTAAGCCGGAAATGCTGCCAGGCAAGATTAATTTATTCCAATTGCTTAAAACCTCTGGAGAAGACACGCCCAGGAGCAGAACATCAGCTCGTTCATTTAATAGACAGTTTCTGGGCCATCCCCCTGCGATGGGTGCAGACTGAGGCCTGTAGGTCCTAAGACAGGTGAGTCAGGGTCATGTCCTTTAAGAAGCTTATAGACGCCTTGTACCCATTCATTGTTCAATGGCTAGGATTGAAAATCCTTGCCACATTTGTCTAAGTGGAAGAAGAGCACACTTCCGCTCGGTACGCCTTGTGCATGGCGCCCACCCATGTCCTGCCAACATGCCACGCGTGGGGACCAGCTCCTGGCTCGGGCCCTTCTCGGCTATGTGTCCTTGGGCAAGTGACTCACCCTCTTTGTGTTTCAGTTTCCTCCTCCTTAAAATGGGGATGATAGTAATAATCGTAATAATAATCCTACCCCAAAGGGTTGTTGTGATATGAGTTTGATACCTACATGCATGTGAGCAGCTACAAATAGCTTAGGACACCACCTGACCACATAATAAGTCTTTTTTTTTTTTAAGATCTTATTTATTTATTTGAGAGAGAGACAGAGAGAGAGCACAAGAAGAGGGAAGGACAAGCAGACTCCTGGCTGATCACAGAACCCACCATGGGGCTGGATCCCAACACCCTGGGATCATGACCTGAGCCGAAGGCAGACGCTTAATCGACTGAGCCACCCAGGCGCCCCTATAATGAGTCTTCAATAAAGAGTAACTACAATTAACCTGAAACTAATGTAACATTGTGTGTCAGCAATACTCGAATACAAAATATATAAATAAAAATGTAACTACACTTAGATGAGGATTTGGGTTTGGGAGGGGGGTTGTTCACAGAGGCATGATTTGGGGAGCAATGCAAAGCCTGAATCAGAATGAGGTGGGGCACGGGGAGAAAGAAAGCTGGGTACAGGGGTATAGCTGAAGGAGGGTGGGGGCACGTTAAGAGGGGTGTCAAGGGTTGGTCTAGGTATGGTGACTCTGTGACCATGTGCCTGGGGATGAGCAGTCTGTTTTCTGGGCTTGAAAAACAGGATGACCAGTCCTCCCTGGCCAACAGTGGCCATCCTTGTGAGGGTCACGAGAGGATACAGAGGGGAGAGTGTTTAAAGCCACCAGTACCCTGTGCAGATATGGGACCGTGCAGCCTCACCTCAGGTGAAGGAGAGCTGGACACGCTCTGGAGTGAGCCTTCCAGGGCACCAGCCAAGTCCTGCCTTAGTTCTAATGGCTCTCCACATGAACTCTGCGGCTGTAGTAAATGAAAATTTCCATAAAACACACTCTTGACCACTTTCTCATCCCTTATGATATTATTCTTCTCACAGCTCTTGCATTAGTATTTGCTATTTACAGTTTGATTGCATCTTAGTACATTATAGAATGCTTTTAAACTATCACTTATTCTCTTATCAAAAAAAAAAAAAAGAAGAAGTGGGAAGATGCAGCTTCAGACCTCTAGCATGTTCCTGTTGGCTTGGGGAAACTAGGCCTGTACAAGCCAGATGAGACAACTGTAACCACCACCATCTTCATTCTTGGTCCAGCAGACCAGCACCACTCCTCTCTCTCTAGACCTCCCAGCCTGTCCTGTCTTACGCTTCTCTGCCTTTGCCTGTTCTCTTGGCCTAGAATACCCTCCTCCCTGACATCACATAAAACTCCTATTCACCCTTCAAAACCTCATTCAGTTATCCTCTTTGAAGCTTTCAAACAGTTCTTCCATAGGAACCACCCAGTTTCTGTCCCCTGTGCATTTAAGAATTATTGCGCATATTATACTCTATTCGGATTATTCACCTGTTTTAATTTGGGCCCACGAGCCCTCCTCTACTTCCAGGGCTGCCTCTGGCCTTGGCTTTGTTATCTCTGTATCCCTGGGTCCAATCAGAGGGCCTGGAAGAGTGTAAGAGCTTAATCAACATGTCTGCAGTAAAACTAACTAAACTTGGTCCTACATCCAGAGGTTCTATGGCTTATGGATTTTAATTCATGAATTTTTTCCAGAACTGGATATTAGAAGAAAATGCATCCCTCTGCTGATCATCAAAAAACACTACAGGAGAAGTGTGAGGGTTCAAAGGAATTTCAAACAGCCTCCCTAAGTCTAACCTGTTTCTAGGAGGAAGCCCCCTGCAGATCCCCTCCTAGTTCAGAGACTTTCATTTTTATCACGATCTGCAGCGAGAGGTATTTTTTTCCATTGAGACACACTGAACATCCACATCAGAGACAAAGTTTTCATAGAATGATATTTACCCTTGCTATGGTCATTGCTCTTCATTTTCTCTTTCTTTTCTTTTTCTTTCTTTCTTTCTTTCTCTCTCTCTTTTCTTTTTCTTTCTTTCTTTTCTTTTCTTTCTTTTTTCTTTTTCTTTCCTTCTTTCTTTCTCTCTTTTCAACTGCTGGTCACAGTCCAAGGAACTGATTTCACCATTCTTTAGTCTAACCGGTTACTTCCCACAGTTTAAAAAACACTGCTCTAAGCCCTGAGCTAATATAACTAGAGGCGGCTTCTCGGAGGAGGAGCCCCAGGCCCTGAAGGTCAGCTCTGAGGAGCAGGTGTGCCAGTGGTGGGCAGAGGGTAGGCGGGGACGAGCAGGTGTGCAAGGCACCAGCAAGACTAACCACTCCCCTCTCGTTGCAGCCGAGCCCCTGCCGCTGATGGACCTGTGCCGGAGATCCATCCGCTTGGCCCTGGGCCGCCAGCGCCTACGGGACATCAGCACCCTGCCCCTGCCTCAATCTCTCAAAAACTATTTGCAGTACCAGTGAGGCTGAGGAGCAGCAGTGGGTACCCGCATACAGCAGGGCCTGGCTTTTCATGGTCACGCAGTACCTTCAGGAAGGGGTGCTCCTCCTCACCCCAGAGCACCAGGACACTCAGTTCTTTGAAAGGACCAGGACGTGTTCCCAACTCGGAAAACGAAATGTCTCTTGACAACAGTACTTGCTGCCTTGGAGGCAGCCCTTCTAAGTCGGGCACCTCCTTGGAAGCTGTGAAGAGCCGGGAGCCTGCGCCCAGCAGAGATCCTGCCCGCCGACCAAGACCCAGCGGCCCCTGGTATTGATCAGAAAGCCTGTCTCCTTATTCAAGAGAATGAATAAAACGTTTGGGCAGGAGACTTTTCTATTGCTTGCCCTGGTGCAGACAGGACCAGGGGAAAATTGGCCAGCTCGGGGAGAAATTGCCTCTGAATAATGAATGACGAAAGCAGCTTGATGCGGGTGCCCCTCTGGGCCCCCACCCCTTGACACTTTAGGACTATGTGCCCCTTTGCAAGACTATTACCCAGGGATGCCCAACTGCAGAATTGGCACATGGACAAAGCCGTGTTTTGACACCTTCCTGCTTACCTCTTCAAACATTGTTTACTTACCCCTTCACCGCCCTCTCTGTCCCATCCCCCCCACCCCCCCACCCCCTCGCTGGCCCACAGTTCTCTGGCTACCCCAGGCACCTCTATTCAGGGAAGCTGAGTCTGACTAATTCACCCCAGGGACAGAGTGTATCCTTACTATTATTATTATTATCTTGAGTCACGCTGCATTTTAAAAGAGGAATGTGGTGAGAGGGCAGTACTTAGTCCAAAGGTGCTAATGGGGGAATTTGGGGCATTGTGCCTCCCAAGTAGATGATGATGTCCTCAGGCTGGTGAGCCTTCCTGGGGTGCTGGGGGTCTCTAGGCAACTGCCCATCCTGGAGGTGCCTAGCTGCCACAAAGCTTTATTTGAGCGAATTATTTTTTCACTTTAGGAGACATGTACGAGTTTGTTTGTTTCCAGTGTGTGTGTGATGTGCTGTTTATTTATCAGCTTGGGGCCTCAGGGGCAGCCCTGTCACTGGCAGGGTGGCTGTGGACAGCAGCTTCTCCGCCCGCTCCGAGCCCGGTCCCCTCCTGGAGATGCTGCTGCCGCCGCTGCCACCACCATTAAGCATCTCTCATGTGTTTCTGAAGCTCGCTGCCCAGACCCATTTTTAACTGGAAATTGTCACAGCAGTGGGGTTCCAGAGCCCCGGATGGCACTGCCTTCCCCCACTTCAATGTGAATTTGACTGATGAATGAGGAGTGTTTCTAATAAAGTTTGTTGTTCAGTCCTTCAGCTGCTTAAATGTTCTGTGGGGAGGGTTGGGCGGGGGCCTTGCGCCAGCCTGGCCAGTGTGTCCCCAGACCCTCAGGAGGCAAGAACGCGAACCCCTCCCCAGGCTCTTCTCGCCTCTTCTGTCTTGCTGTTCCCACCTGAGCCCGAACCCGAGGTCATTTTACAAAGGTGAACGTGCCTGGGTCCTGCGTCCACACCAGCTAGTCATGGTGGCAGAAAACCAGGTTGAACTCCTGATGCCTGGGTGGGGGTGTCCTCGGGGTGGCTCTGCAAGGGGTACAGGGTCCAGCAGAGTGAACCCTATGGGATAATCATTGCAAACCAGACCCAAAGGTGTAGCCAGATGCAACTTTGGAAGTGTATGTCATCATCAAGGAGGAGTGCCAGTTGCTGAAGAGTGACCATGCAGCCTAGGCAGGTTTGGGGATGCAAGCAAGTCAGGCTAAGGTCTGGGCGAGGACTGGCACAGCATTCACGCAGCAGGACAGGTCACAAACATGCACCGTGCCAATCTCTGAGGACCCAGGGCTCAGGCAGATCTGTCCCTCCAAGGGGACATTTACGGATGTTACAGACTAACAAAGTGAGAGGGAGATCACGGAGGTGGTGTGGGAAGATAGGGTCTGAGGGGGAGGCTTCCTGGAGGCGGAGGCACTCTTCATCTCTGCTTTTTAAGCAAAGACGACCTGGGTAAGGACGGACCAAAAGCATCAGACATGTTAAACCTACCACCAGGGGCAGCATTCTTTCCTTGCTCTAATCTCAAGGCTGGAGGCTGGGCTCAGCTTTGGAGTCAGGAGGCCTGGGTTTGTCACTTATATGTTGTGACCTTGGGTGTATCACTTCCTTCTCTACACACTGCAGGGGCTGGACCAGGTGACCAGTGGACAAGGACACTCTCCCCAACTCCTAGGGTCCCAGTTTCAGCACCAGCTTTCCAGCTTAAAGGCATCTGTCTTGTTCACACCTTGCTTATGCAATTTCCTTCATCCCAGCAATGTTCTCCTCACTTTACCTTCTCCAGGACTGGCTTAGGTTGACCCTCCTCCAAGAAGACCTTCCCTAGCTCTCCCCACCCCCCCCCACCCCCCGCTGCTAACGTCTGCCTGCTCTGGGAGTCCATTCCTCAGCTTCCAGCGCTAGAGCCCCTCTCTGCCCCTGCGGACTGTGAGTCTTGTAACGGTAGAGCCCGGGCCTGCTGTTTCCACACAGCCCTGGCCCAGACATATGGCTTCAGCAAAGACCAGTGAGGTGGAGGTGTGTGCGGAAATGCCCCCTTGTAGCTGGGATGTCCATGGAACCTGCAAGGACAGTTCCCCGGGGAAAGGGGAGGAATTCCTGTTAGAGCGGAGACCCTGGCCAGGAGGCCTCTGGGACCTCAGGCCCTTTCACTCCCTTAGCCATTCCATAGATATTGGGGCACTGGGGTGCGCCCCGCCCTGCCAGAACACGAAGGAGGGGGTCCCGTCCCGCGCCGCTGGAGCTCACATTCTAAGGGGAGACGGGTAGCGCGAAGCAACGCCACAGAATGGTGTCGGAGGGAAGAAAGCAGCCAGGCAGGGCGGGAGGGCAGGGAGTGGAAGGCGCCCAGGACTGACGGCGATCAAGGAAAACCAGGGCAGAGATGCAGAGCTGTGAACAAGTTGAGAGGGAGCCATGCACAGGAAAGGGGGAGTCCTGGGGGGGGGGGGGACTTTCTGCTGTCCCAACCTTCCCTAGGCGGGAGCTTCTGTGTCCAGGTGAGCTGGGCTGAGAGGTCAGGAGCTGCTGTAGCCCTCCCAGTTGAGTCCGCCTGTGTGCGCGCCCCACGTCCCAGGGCTCCCGGTGTGTTAGTACCGCCTGCACGCACACACCCACGCGCGCACACGCGCACCCCGGCGCGGGCCCTTCCCCGCAAGCAGCCTGGGAGCCTCCCCAGAGGCAGTGCCCGTCACACCCCAGCCCCGGCCCCTTCTCATCCCCGCACGTTCTCTGAGGTTTGGCCTTTCCATGACCCGTTTCTGACCGAGGCACTTGCTGAGACAGTCCCGCTAACCGCTTTCTAACTGTCGGAGACTAGAGCACATGGGGGGCACAGTCCCCGCAGAGAGCCGAGCCCTGCTGAGCTCCCTGGCTCACGCTGTCCCCCACCTACCATTGCCACTTTCTGGACAAAAGCCACCCTCTTTCCCCTGTTTCCCCCTCAGACCCTCATGCCAGCCGCTGGCTTCTTTAGGGGCCATCTTTCGTAAGAAACAAAGGTTTCCTCACCTCACGATGCGGCGGCCGAAGTGGCGGCAGGTGACAAGTAACACAGTGGTGGTTGATTTGTGCCAGGACAGCTGTGCCTGCTCCCCAGGACCCCGCTCCCAGCGGCAGCCTCAGAGCAGGAGACCCGTCTGCGCGTCAGCGGACCGACAGGAGACCACGCAGCGTCTCGCCCCGGGCCCCGGCAAAGAGCGGGAATCTCCACTTAGTCCCAAACGCAAGGAGTTGGTCCGCTTTTCCCTCTAGTTCTGGGGGCCAGGTCGTTTTGTCAGACATCTGTCATCCCACTTAATGTGTGCGTTTAAATAAAATTGAGCCCAACTCAGAAAAATCAGGTAATTAAACAGAAAATCCAGATTTCTGACCTCTCTTGAAAAATAGAGAGATGCTGAAAGACCAGGCCCACATTCCTCTATATGGTGATGTTGGCGGAAGCCGAGCAGTGACAGCCTCTTGAGAGGAGGTCTCTGTTGTGTGACCCAGCCCTAGGTCCACCCTTCCCACAGCACAACATCGCGACCTCTCACTGCCAACCTCCCTCGTGGGTGTCACTGTCTGGATCTGGGTCAAGGCTTCCAGGTCACCTCTCTGGACTATTACAATAACACAATCTCATACACAGGCACACTCAACCAAGGGCGGCTTCAGGAGGTGAGTCTGCTAGTTCTAGACTTGACTTTGAAGTGTCTCACAGCCCCAGCCACTGATATCCAAGGAGGTCACAGACACCCAGGATCTCTGCCCAGATGCCAGGGACAGCATGTATGTCCCTGGTTAGATGATGAACTCCCAGAGGACAAGGACAAGAATTCTTGGGTCCTCTTTTTAAGGAGCTGCATGATAGGACTAGGCAAGCTTGGATGTGCATTAGAATCCCCTGACGAACTTTGTAAAAAGTCCCAGGGCCCAGGTCCTTCCCCAGACCAATTAAATCAGGACCTCTGGCGTGGGACCTGGGCCTTGGTAGTTTTTCAAACTCTCCAGGTGATTCTAATATGCAGCCAGGTTGAACCCCCTCCACCCCCCACCCCTAAAGACGTGCTTAATTAAGTCATCTCGGGGCAGGTATGGTTGACATTAGTGAGAACCTGTATCACAGAACTGAGAAAGCTGTCCCAGCCCACCCAGAATTCTCAGGGCAGGAAGATTTTGAAGGGCACTTGTCACCAGGTGATTGAGTCCGAAGCCAGGGAGTACTTCCCAACTCTCTTTCTTCCTTCAGCGATGTTGAGTTGGTTGCTCTCCAGAACCAGGGTGGAGGAACTATTCACTTTGCCCTGATGGTGCACAATTTTTGACTAATTCATTCCAGCCCCACCCACCCGCAACCTGTGGGGCCCATGCTGTGTGGAGAATTTCCCGGAGAGGATCATCATGATCAATCAAAATAACCACAGAATAATAAATACAGAGTGACTAACAGTGGCTTGGTCTTGAACTTACTGTTTCATTAGAAGAACTGAGATGGTGAGACCTGGCTATAAGAATGCTTTGCTTCCTGATATTGCCAAACCTTGCTTCCTTAAGCGAGATGACACATTTGGCCAAAATAATTATGACCTCCACTTCTTTGATGGGTCTTGGGAGTAAATAAGCCAGTGACAAGCTTGGTGGCAGTGTCCCCACCTGCTTGAGATGACAGACAAGAAAGGTTGCCCACTCTCACCACTTCTGTGTAACATCATATTGGAAATCCTAGGCAGTTCAATAAGATAAGAACAAAAAATTAAAAGGTATAAAAATTAGGGAAGGGAAGGGAAGAAATAACATCATCATTATTTGCAGATGACATCATTGTATACATAGAAACAAATCTAAAGAAAATTGTGAAAATTAAGGGAATTTAGAAAGATAACTGGATACAAAGTCAGTATTTTTTTAAATTGCATGTTTTCATATTAACAGCTATTAGAAAATGAAATTTAAAACAGTGCCACTTATAGTAACAAAAATAGGAAAATCTAATGAAAGATGTATAGGGCCTCCACACTGAAAACTACAAAGCATTTTCAAGAGACACTGAAGGAGACCTAAATAAACGGAGAGATATACCATGTCAATCAGAAGATGAAATATCATTGGGGTGCCTGGGTGGCTCAGTTGGTTAAGCGTTGGACTCTTGATTTGGACTCAGGTCATGATCTCAGGGGCATGAGATCAAGCCTGGGGTCAGGCTCTGTGCAATGTGGAGCCTGCTTGGGATTCTCTCTCCCTCTGCCCCTCCCCGCCCAAAAATTTTTTTAAAAAGAAGATGCAATATTGTTAATAAGTTATTCTGCCCAAAATGATCTAGAGTCAATGCAATAACATTAAAAATTCTGAGTTTGTTGTGGGAATTGACAAGTTGATTCTAAATTCATCTGGAAATGCAAAGGACCTAAAATAGCTGTAATGGTCTTAAAAAAGAAAAGCAAAATAGGAGGACTTATGTTACCAGATACTGAGAGTTGCTATAAAGATACAATAATTAAGATGGTTTGCTGGTTGTGTAAGGATGAACAAATAGATCACTGACAAGAATACAGTTCAGAAACAGACCCACACTTGCATGTCAATGATTGTGTCACTGAAATTCAGTGGAGGAAATATGGTCTTTTCAATAAGTGGTGCTGGGAAGACATGAAGACATCCAAATGGCCAACAGACACATGAATAAGTGCTCAACATCGCTCGGCATCAGGGAAATCCAAATCAAAACCTCAGTGAGATACCACCTCACACCAGTCAGGATGGCTAAAACGAACAAGTCAGGAAACGACAGATGTTGGCGAGGATGCGGAGAAAGGCGAACCCTCCTACACTGTTGGGGGTAATGCAAGCTGGTGCAGCCACTCTGGAGAACAGTATGGAGGTTCCTCAAAAAGTTGAAAATAGAGCTACCCTATGACCCAGCAGTTGCACTACTGGGTATTTACCCAAAGGATACAAACATAGTGATCCGAAGGGGCATGTGCACCCCAATGTTTATAGCAGCAATGTCCACAATAGCCAAACTATGGGAAGAGCCAAGATGTCCATCGACAGATGAATGGATAAAGAAGATGTGGTATATATACACAATGGAATACTATGCAGCCATCAAAAAAAACCCACGAAATCTTGCATTTGCAATGACGTGGATGGAACTAGAGGGTATTATGCTAAGCGTAATAAGTCAATCAGAGAAAGACATGTATCATATGATCTCACTGATATGAGGAATTCTTAATCTCAGGAAACAAACTGAGGGTTGCTGGAGTGGAGGGGGTGGGAGGGATGGGGTGGCTGGGTGATGGACATGGGGGAGGGTATGTGCTATGGTGAGCACTATGAATTGTGTTAAGACTGTTGAATCACAGGCCTATACCTCTGAAACAAATAATATATGTTAAAAAAAAAAAAGATAGTAGGAAGGGAAAAATGAAGGGGGGGAAGTCGGAGGGGGAGACGAACCATGAGAGACTATGGACTCTGAGAAACAAACTGAGGGTTCTAGAGGGGAGGGCGGTGGGGGGATGGGTTAGCCTGGTGATGGGTATTAAAGAGGGCACGTATTGAATGGAGCACTGGGTGTTATACGCAAACAATGAATCATAGAACACTACATCAAAAACTAATGATGGAATGTATGGTGATTAACATAACATAATAAAATTAAATTTAAAAAAAAGTGGTGCTGGCTCAGTCGGATAGCCATACGGAAAGAAACACGAATCATCACCCCTACCTCACACCACAGACAAAAATTACTGTGAAAGTGAATAGAGGCCTAAATGTGAAAGTAAAACAACGACAACATATGTTTTCTAGAGAAAGAAGCAAGGCTTTCTTAAGGCACAAAATGCAGTAACTATAAAGAAAAAGATAAATATATCGTACTTTATCAAAATTAACTGTTCTTCATCAAAGGACACAGGTTAAGAGAATGGAAAGGCAAGTCACAGTCTGGAAGAAGCTAGTGGCAACACAGAGAACTGGACACTTTCCTAACAGGCCCAAATTGGAAATAGCCCCAATGTCCATCCCCAGAAGAGAAAAATAAATTGTGGCATATTCGTACAGTGGAATACTATATAATAATTTTTAATAAAAGAAATGGACTATTGCTACACATGACCTGAGTGGAACTTATGACAATGATGAGTGAAAGAAGTTAGACATAAAGGAATACGTAATTTCGTGTAGGTGAGTTCAAGAACAGACAAAAGTATCTCTGATTGTAGAAGTCAGTATAGTGTTACTCTGGAGGGGAGGGGGCATGACTCTGATCTTGGGGATAAGCAAGAGGGAGCTTGCTAGGGTCCTGGAAAAATTCCACATTTTCACCTAAATGATGGTTACATGGATATATATATATACAAATTCACCAAACTATATACTTAAGATTCACATACTTTATTTATGTATAAACCTATATTTAAAAAAAAAAACCTAAATTAAAAAAAAAAGAGAGAGAGGAGCATATTCCCTCAAAAGTCACTTCGTTCTCACTGGAAATTCTTTGGATGCAATGCAGTATTATTACCCTTGGCAGCAATTAGTAGTTATCACATCTGAGAAGGAAGAGGCTTCCAAAGAAGGAGGAGGAGGAGGAAAGGGGAGGAGGAAAGAAAACTGAGAGATTTGAAGATTTTAAAGAACAAAGAATCCCATTGTCTCATGAAAACACTTCCAGAGAGCTGAGGTCCGCGAAGCACTCCCAGGAGCGCAACATCTGTTCCACGATTTCCCATTCCGAGTGGCCTCCTATAAAGCAAGTGTGGATGCCCTTACGAGCCCGATTGCCACGGAGAAGGTTTCACGTTTCCGTCTAAAAATGCGCATTTCTTTCCTGGATAATGGTCATGTTACACAGCAGCCCCTGGGACGGTCACATAGAGCCTGAGAAGATAGCACTGCGACTCATTACAGAAAAATCAACTTTGCTTTTTTTTGTAAACAGAGAAGAGAAGACAAACCTTTTCCCTTTTCTTGAGAAAAATGTCTTGGCCGGTAAATCGCTTCTCCTTTATCAGTGTGTGGGCAGTCCTACATTCCTCCCAAACTACTCCAAGATTTTCAGATGAAGTTGCCAGGACTGGTTCTGAATTCTTAGAAATTTAAAACGGAGACTGAAAATAATCTTTTTTTTTTTTTTGTAGAAATACAAACAAATAGTTCCAGATGGAATGGCATGATGTTGGGGCTGGAGGCACAGGGAGTGGACAGGGTTATAGAGATGAAACAAAAGAGGCAACGAGTTGAAAATTGTTGGAGCTGAGTAATGGGAACATGAGAGTTTGTTATACTGTCCATTCTACTCTTATTGTTTGAAATTGGTCATAATAATAATAACAAAGAACAGATTCTCTACAGGTGAATTGATTTGGAGGGATAGCATTTACATCCGATCACACAGATTAATAATCAGGGAGATTCTGACTGTTGAAATCAACTTGCCATTTCTCATCCACCTTTGAAAATGCAAATAAGATTTCCTGATTTTCCCTCCAGGTAACTAATGATTTTCTATCATCAATGTGTCCTTCATTAACTGGAATCTAAGCTTGGGGTTGAATACCTTCTTGCTTTCCTTTTTGATCACTCAGATATATTTGGTTTTTACGTGCTCTTTTTTATCTGGATTCTTTCATTCAGCAATTCTTTTTAAGATGCATCCATAGTTTTATGTGCAGCAACAGTTCATTCCTTTTTCCTGCTGAGTAGCATTCCGTTGGATAAATACACCACAACTTGTTTATCCACTCACCATTGATGGACATTTGGGTTGCTTCTGGATTGGGGCAATTACAAATAAAGCTACCATGAATATTCATATGTGGGCATATGCTCATTTCTCTTGGGTAAATACATAGGAGTGGAATGCTAGACCATATGTTAGGAGTATGTTGGACTTTTTAAGAAACTGCCAGGGCTCCTGGGCGGCTCATTCATTAAGTGTCTGCCTTCACTTCGGGTCATGATCCCAGGGTCCTGGGATCGAGCCCCACATCGGGCTCCCTGCTCAGCGGGAAGCCTGTTTCTCCCTTTCCCACTCCCCCTGCTTGTGTTCCCTCTCTCGCTGTGTCTCTCTCTGTCAAATAAATAAATAAAATCTTAAAAAGAAAAAAAAGAAAAGAAAAGAAACTGCCAAATTGTTTTCTAAGTTTGTTGGGTCATTTCACATTCCCAGTGTGTGAGTTCCAGTTCTTTCACATGATTGCTAACATTTGATAACATCAGCCTTTATAACTTTAGGTGTGAAGCACTATCTCATTAAGGTTTTAATTAGCAGATTTCTAATGACCAGTGACATGGAGCATCTTTTCATATGCTTATTTACCATCCATATATCTTTGTTAAAATATCTGTTCCAATCTTTTGGACATTCTTAATTGAGTTGTTTGGTTTTTATTATTAAATTTTGAGAGTTCTTTACATATTCTGGATGCACATTCTTTATCAGATGTATGCTTTATTTTCTCCCAGTGTGTCATTTGTCTTTTCATTCCCTTAGCCGTGTCCTTTAAGAGCAGAATTTTTTAACTTCAACAAAGTCTAAATCATTAATTTTTTTCTTTTATCCACTGTGCTTTTGGTGTCTTATTTAAAAATCTTTGCTTTAAATAAGTCAATCAGAGAAGGACATGTATCATATGACCTCACTGATATGAGGAATTCTTAATCTCAGGAAACAAACTGAGGGTTGCTGGAGTGGTGGGGGTGGGAGGGATGGGGTGGCTGGGTGATCGACATTGGGGAGGGTATGTGCTATGGTGAGTGCTGTGAATTGTGTGAGACTGATGAATCACAGATCTGTACCTTTGAAACAAATAATACATTATATGTTAAAAAAAAAAGAAGAAAAAGAAGAAGAAGAAGAAGAAGATGATGATGATAGCGGGAGGGGAAGAATGAAAGGGGGGGAATCAGAGGGGGAGACGAACCATGAGAGACTATGGACTCTGAGAAACAAACTGAGGGTTCTAGAGGGGAGGGGGTGAGGGGATGGGTTAGCCTGGTGATGGGTATTAAAGAGGGCACATACTGCATGGAGCACTGGGTGTTATATGCAAACAATGAAACACTGGAACACTACATCAAAAACTAATGATGTAATGTATGGTGATTAACATAACATAATAAAATAAAATCTTTCTTTACCACACTCACAAAGATTTTCTCCTATGTTTTCTTCTAGAAGAGCCTAAAAGTTTTATAGCTTTAGATTTTACATTTAGGTTTTGATCCACTTTTAGTTAATTTTTGTATATTGGGTAAGCCATTGGCCAAAGTCTTGCTATTGCATATAGATATCCAAATGTTTTAGCACCATTTGTTGAAAACATTATCCTTTCTTCACCCAATTGGCTTTGCATCTTTGTAGAAGTGTAGTTGTTCATATATGTGTGGTATTTTTCTGGACTCTGTATTCTGTTCCATTGATCCATTTGTCTTGATGCCAATACTATGCTGTCTTGACTACTATAGCTTTATAATAAGTCTTGCAATCAGTTAGTATTAGTCCCCCAACTTTGTTCTTTATGAAATTCATTTTGGCTATCCTAAGGTTTTTTGTACTTCCATATAAGTTTTAGAATCGCCTTATTAATTTCTCCCAAAAAGAAAATTTGCTTGGTTTCAATAGGGATTGCACTGAATCTATAGACCATTTTGGGAATAAATGACATCTTAACAATGTTGAGTCTTCCAACTCATGAGAAACATATATCTGTCCATTTGTTTAGGTCCTCTTTAATTTCTCTCAAAAGTGTTTGATACTTTTAGTGGATAAGTCTTGCACATCTTTTTTGAGATTCACCCCCTCAGTATTTAATATTTGTTGATGTGTTAAAATGTTTAAAAACATTTCTGCTTCAGATCATTGGTACCTACTTATAGAAATACAATTATTGGGGCACCTGGGTGGCTCATTCATTAAGTGTCTGCCTTCACTTCGGGTCATGATCCCAGGGTCCTGGGATCGAGCCCCACATCGGGCTCCCTGCTCAGCGGGAAGCCTGTTTCTCCCTTTCCCACTCCCCCTGCTTGTGTTCCCGCTCTCACTTTGTCTCTCTCTGTCAAATAAATAAATAAAATCTTAAAAAAAAAGAAATATAATTTATTTTTGTATATAGATCTTGTATCCTGCAACATTGCTACACTCACATATTGGTTCCAGGATCTTCTGTAAATTTCACTGGATTTTCTACAAAATGGATCATGCTGTCTGCAAATAAAGAGAGCTCTACTTCTTAATTACTAATCTGGATGCCTTTTATTTTTATTTCTTGTCTTATTGTACTGGCTAGACCCTCCAATACAAGGTTGAATAGAAGCAGTGAGAACAGAAATTTTTGTTTTGTTCCTGATCTTAGGGCATAAGTATTCAGTTTTTCACCTTTAATCAAGATGTTAGCTATAAGCTTTTCATAAATGTTCTTTAACATGTTGAAAAAGTTCCCTCGGTATTATGCTAAACAAAATAAGTCAATCAGAGAAAGACAAGTATCATATGATCTCACTGATATGAGGAATTCTTAATCTCAGGAAACAAACTGAGGGTTGCTGGAGTGGAGGGGGGTGGGAGGGATGGGGTGGCTGGGTGATAGACACTGGGGAGGGTATGTGCTATGGTGAGCGCTGTGAATTGTATAAGACTGTTGAATCACAGACCTGTACCTCTGAAACAAATAATACATTATATGTTAAAAAAAAAAAAAGAAGATAGTAGGAAGGGAAAAATGAAGGGGGGGAAATCGGAGGGGGAGACGAACCATGAGAGACTATGGACTCTGAGAAACAAACTGAGGGTTCTAGAGGAGAGGGGGGTGGAGGGATGGGTTAGCCTGGTGATGGGTATTAAAGAGGGCACATACCAAATGGAGCACTTGGTGTTATACACAAACAAGGAATCATGGAACACCACATCAAAACTAATGATAAAATGTATGGTGACTAACATAACATAAAAAAATAAATAAATAGGGGGTGCTTGGGTGGCTCAGTTGTTAAGCATCTGCCTTCGGCTCGGGTCATGATCCCAGAGTCCTGGGATCGAGCCCCGCATTGGGCTCCCTGCTCAGTGGGAAGCCTGCTTCTCCCTCTCCCACTCCCCCTGCTTGTGTTCCCTCTCTCTCGCTGTATCTCTCTCTGTCAAATAAATAAATAAAATATTTTTAAAAAATAAATAAAAATAAGTAAATAGATAAATAAAATAAAAACTAAAATTAAAATTAAAATTAAAAAAAAGAAAAAAGAAAAATTTCCCTCAGAAAGAATTGCTATTTGCTATGAGTTTTTATGTGGAATGGATGTTAGATTTTGTCAAATGTCTTTCCACATGTAGTGAGATGATTATATGGTTTTTCTTTTTTAGTTTATTAATAAGGTTAATTGCATTGATCATTTGACACATGCATTCCTGGGATAAACTCACCAATGATATATTATCCCTTTAGTTATTTTTGAATTTGATTTACTAACATTTTTGCTTTAAATTTTTGCATTCGTTTTGTGAGGGGTATAGTCTGTGCCCTTTTTTTTTTTTTCCTTGTAATGTCTTTTCTCTTGTTTTGGTCTCAGGATAATACTAAGTTGGAAAAGATTCTCTCCTTTTCACTTTTCTTGAAAAATTTCTGTAGAATTGATATTATTTCTTCCTTAAATGTTTCATAAAATTTATCAGTGAATTTGTCTGTGCCTGGATTCTTCTTTGTGGGTAAAAAAGCAAATCCAACTTTAAACATTATACTGCCTACAAGAAATATGTGTTGCTTTTTTTTTAAGGGAGTTCATGTTCCATCTGTTCTTTATTCTCTTTTTTTTCGTTTATCTGCCTTCTTTTGGATGACTTGAGCATTGTTTATGCTTCATTTTATCTCATTTTTTTGGCTTATAAACTATAGCTTTTTGTTTTGTTATGTTAGTGGTTGCTCTAAGGTTTATACATTTTTTTAAAGATATTTTATTTATTTATTTGACAGAGAGAGAGACATCAAGAGAGGGAACACAAGCAGGGGGAGTGGGAGAGGGAGAAGCAGACTTCCTGCGGAGCAAGGAGCCCGATGTGGGGCTCGATCCCAGGACCCTGGGATCATGACCCAAGCCAAAGGCAGTCGCTCAGCCGACTGAGCCACCCAAGCGCCCCAGGTTTATACATTTTTAACTTATGTTGTACCTCCAAGGGATATTTTACCACTACTTATATTGTATGAGAACCTTGCAATCATATGCTCTCATTTCACCCATCCTAACCTTTATGCTCTTGTTGTCATATATTTTATTTATACACATATTATAAACCCCACAAACCATTGTATTTGGTGGTTATTGTTGTTGTTTAGATAATTATCTTTTCAATGAGATTTAAATAAGAAGAAAAAAATCTTATGTATTTACCCTTTTAGTTAACATTTCCAATTTTCTTCATAAAGGTACAGATCTGCATATCTGAATTAGGATTGCATATTTTCATACTGACCATCTGTTAGCAAATCCCATTTCCATCTTTCACCCTTTCTATTGTTTGTTACTTTGCAAGCATTGAACATCTTGAGGCTCCTTCCATCTGTGGTGTGTCATGTCCCTCTCTGATTTCTATAAGAACACCATTTTATTCAAGTATGTTTTGGAATGTTTTAGAAAGATAGCCCATTCTACCCTCTGTATGAAGGAGAATGTGCCAGGAGCCTCCTGCTGATTAAATGAATAAATGGAGTTTAACAATTTGGTGCCAATGAATTGACATCTGAAAGAAGTTCAAAGGGATCATGGATGACAGGGATTTCCTAAAGAGAGACCATTCCCATGATTTTTGAGGTCAGAGAAAAATCATAAGCCTGGAGAAAATTATAGAGAGATATTTGGAGCCTAGTTCCTGACTAGATGGTAAGATGAACACAGGATACTACCCACCTCAGTGATTTGCTTATAGTAGATATTCAGTAAATATCCACATGCTTCTTTAATGGGGGAATAAAAAATTACCATTGGCCCTCACAAATATGAGTTAATGTGTGCCTCCTCCTAGAAGTTTCAGCGTTTTTAATCTTATTGGTTGTTAGGGGAAATTATACTTTGTACCCAAGAGGGGGATGTCATTCTTTCTGGCCATCCAGCCCCTTTGAGTTGAGTTTAGGAGATCCTCCACTGTGTGGGTCAGGGCTTCCTGACTAGGAGAGCTAGGGGAGCTCTCATTCCCAGCTTCCCTTGAAACAAGGGACCAGGCTGATCCCCACTCTGCCAGTCAGAAGCTCCATGCCAGATTGTGAAACTGAAGTTCATGATGTGAAGAAACAGACCTCCATGGAATCCACTCGGTGCCAGGGTTCCTAGAAGGGTCCCCATAGCTCCTGTGCCTGCTCCCCAGTGTGATTCCACCTGATCATGAAGCCACCTTGCCTGGTTTTCTGGCTCACCTGTAAATTCTGTGAGCTATTTAATGTTTTCTAAGTTTTGCTCCTCTCTGTGTGATCCATGGACCAGCAGAACAGGCATCACCTGGGAACTTATTAAAAATGCAGACTCTTGGGCCCTACCCCTGACCTACTGAGACAGAATGTGTATTTTAACAAGATCTCCAGTGGTCTGAATTTGGACTAAAGTTATGAAGCACTAACAGATTTCTCAACTATCCATAGAAATTTTCCATCATTCGTGATAAGAATCTTCTGGTGAGGGGCACCTGGGTGGCTTAGTTAGTTAAGCATCTACCTTCCACTCAGGTCATGATCCCAGGGTCCTGGGATTGAGCCCCACATCAGGCTCCCTGCTCAGCAGGGAGTCTGCTTCTCCCTCTCCCTCTGCCCTTCCCCCCACTCGTGCTCTCTCTCTCTCTCTTTCCCTCTCTCTCAAATAAATAAGTAAATAATTTTTTTTTAAGAATCTGCTGATGGGGCACATCTCTGTGACCCAGTATACTCACCCATATATCAAGAAGGTTGGACTCCGTGATTTCTGAGGCTTCTTCCCACCCTGATATCCTGTGGTTCTTTGAGTTTTAGAAGCACCCTGCTCTCCACTTAAGGGGGTCACTCCTCTGGGTTTGACCCTGCCAATCCATTTACCTAAATCTCATCTTAATTGTTCACTTAGTTATCACCGCTAGAAGAAATTATAATTATGTGACCTCATAGAGGTGTTAGATAACACTACGATGGTAATCATATTACAATATTAATGTACCAAATCAATGTGTTTCACACCTTAGACTTACACAATGCTATATGTCAATTATTTCTCAATAAAAAAAAAATAGGGACAACACCAAATACTGGTGAGGATGCAGAAGGACTTGATCACTCACATGCTATTGGGAATGTAAAATAGTACAGAGTTCCTTGAACTCTGGAAAACAGTTTAGGCAGTTTCTCCAAACACTAGACATGCAACATCCATAAGATTTGGCAGTTGCACTCCTGGGTATATTCCAGAGAAATAAAGACTCATGTTCATATAGTATTTACGAGTACAAGAGTATTTATGGCAGCTGTGGTCAAAAGAGTCAAAACTTGGAAATAATCCAGACGTTCTTCAACAGGTGAATGGGTAAACAATCTGGCACTTCCACCCGATGGAATACTATGCAGCAATAAATAAGGATGAACAGTTGATTCGTGTGACATCCTGGATGAATTGCCAGAGAACGATGCTGAGCGCAAAGAGCCAATTCCAAAGTTACACACTGTATGACTCCAATTATGTAACAGTCTTAAAATGACAAACTTATAGAAATAGAGAACAGACTAATGGCTGTCAGAAGTGAAAGAGACAGTACATGGAAGGGAACCAGCTGTAGCTAAAAAAAAGGCAATATTGGGGATCCTTGTGGGGATGGGAACGCTCTGAGCTTCACTGTCTCAGTGTCTATATTCTGTTTGTGATGTGTACTATAGTTTTGCAAAACATTACCATTGGGGGAAACTGGATAAATGGTACACAGAACTTCCCTGTAGTATCTCTTACAACTGCCATACAAATCTATAATTACTTCAAAATTAAAAATTTAATTTTTAAAAAGCATCCCAATCGAAAGAATAGTATATGATTATCATACTACAGGGCCCACTGTGATCTGACCTTTGTTTTATGTCTCCAACTTCATATCCTGAAACTTCCAACTTGTCCTTCCCGCCACATAGAACTGCTTGTGTTCCCCCAGGCTCCCCTAGCAGGCCCCACCTGCTCCTAGAGGTCTGCCCTGCTCCCCTGTGCCTCTGCTGGAAGCCTGGGTGCCTTTCAGATCCTGCTTCCATAGCGACACCTACATCATCCAGGGGTTAGAATTACTATCTCAGGGCTGGCCTGAGACATGTGTGTCTCAGACAGGCTGATAAATAGGGGCTGCTTTGATATTTTCACAGTATTTGTTTCACATATAGTAGGTGGATACACTCTATGGGTATTTTTAATTTCCCCTCCAGTGTGCTGTGGGCCTCAGCAAAAGTAGGACCGCAGTACATTTGGCCAAGTGGGGACATCTGAGTTACTGGTATCATGTTTTCAATTATCCCACCGACATCTTAGCATAGCTCTGGAGTGATATCTCTACAGACTGGTACCCAGGGCCCACCGGCCTACCCTTCCTTATGGTTCTGTGGGCTGCAGGGGGTTTGTGAAGGTCAGGAATGTCCTTCAATCAGGCCCAGTTACCCTAAGCTTTGAATTCCTCAAGGAACATGCCTGCCTTTGTCAATTTTGTAAATTCCTCTAGGCTTTCTGGAACCTGTCTCCATTTCCAGCCTGGGCCATCTCTCAAAGTGACAGGCTGCCCTTAGGATGTCCTGCTCTGTGTTTTAAAGTTCCTCTGGGTGTCTAGACTTTGTCATAAGATTCAAGTCCTATTCTTCATCTTCTCCATGACTTCACACACTTCGTGAGTCTTTAAGGAGAAAGAGGCACTTTTTTTTTTTTTTTTTTTTGGTCTCTGTCACTTAAAAATCACTTTGCTGTGTGTTCTGGCCTCGGGATGCTATTTCACTTGCTGCAGAGGGGACACTTCTTTTTGTGTGCCTGTGCTGGACACACAGCATTTAAGTACAATTGCTCGCCCTTGGGGTTACGGCCCCACAATTCAGGCTTCTCTCCCACCTGATTTCAAAACTTTATTCACTGCAACCGCTGAAATAGGTTTGCATTTGCTCCACAACACTCAAGAGCAAGAAGCATCATAGTACTTCTCTTTTCCTAATTCTATTTCCATCAGAATCTCAGCCTCCACTTACCAGGGCAGTAAGATGCTCAGTACAACCCATTTATTGGGGATATTCTCTCTTTTCCCAAGGGTCATCCAAGATGCCAGTGGAACTTGCAGACTCCTGAAAACTTGAGGAAGCATCTCTGGTCTTCAGGCCATCACAGCCACCAATGAGATTCTCCTCACCTATGTTGCCCATTTATTTGTTTGGTTTTTTTTTTTTTTAATTTGTTTATTTATTTGAGAGAGAGAGAGAGTGAGTGAGCAGGGGAGGGGGCAGAGGGAGAGAATATCCAAGCAGACTCCCCCTGAGCAAGAACCCGGAGGCAGGACTCGATCTCAGGAGCCACGAGATCAGGACATGAGCCAAAACCAAAAGTCAGATGCTCAACCAACTGAGCCACCCAGGCTCCCCCCATGTCGCCCATTTAAAATGGGTGGTGTTACCTCCTCTCCAGCTTGGGCACAGTGTTTTTTCACTGCTGTTCCCTGGAGTCAGACTCCTTAGGATCCAGTACCAGATGTCTGTATGCCATCCCTCGGAGGCCCTGTTATGAAAGTGAGGTGTCATTCTCACCTTGCATGGACTCACCTTCTTCCCCTCCATCCCCAGACGTCACCCAAAGCCCCAGGCTCTAGCCTCCATTCCTTCCCCTCAGGGAGAACCAAACTTAACCCCCTCAGTGTGGAAGAGCTGTCTTCTAGGTGTTAGATGTCGCTGTCACTGTAGGTACACTGCCCCTAACCCCGAGCTCACCTTTCTGGGGAAGCCAAGAGCATCTTCCTGCAGGCCCTTGACACTCTGCTTGAGGACTTCTCCAGCTGCAGGACTATGCTTGGCCCAGGATGAAGGCCAGAAGTACCCAGAAGCTAATGCCCTGGGAGCAACTTCAACCGGTGATGAATAGCACTTGGTGGATAAATATGCCAGCTCTGGGCACCTAGGGTGGGACAGTGCACGTCTCTGTTTCCCACAATCTCCCAGATGTCCAAGTAGGATGGAGCCCCAGTGCTTGTTAGCACACCAACTTTCGCTCCCTTTCCCTCCACTCCCTTACTTGTGACTCCTGGGATCACCTCCCAGAGTGCTTGCAGATCCTTGGCTTGGGGATTGCTTCTGGGGACCCCAGCCTAAGGCTCCTGGTAGCTTCTGTTTCTGGGCTCTAAAACCCAAAAGCTCTCAATACCTCCAGAGATAAAGGAGTCCAGACCCAGTCCGCCCTTATCTGTTAAGAGAGGCAAGATAAGAGAGAAAAATTACCTCTTCTTCCTTGGGAGAGTCTCCTACCACAAAGAGAATATGAGAAATGAACGCTGTAATACATTTTCCTGCCACAGAACAATCACATACTGAACATCTACCACATGCCCAGCCTGATCTATGGCCATGGACTTGGGGTAGAGAAAGAAGAAAAATTAGAAGGTGCTGATAACCCAGATCTCAGGAGCAGAAAATCAACATTCAAGGAGTGGGAACATACCTGGTTTGTGTCATGTGTCTCATGCTCACAGACACAGGTATTTATTGGGGAAATTGGGATTCAGAGGAATGCAGTAATTTGCTCAAGCTGAAGGTCACGTGGTCCAACCTTGGTGTGATAAGACATTGGCCAGCAGAGCCTCCTGCCCCGATACAGGGGATCTGGGCCAGTAGGAGGGGACGTTGGCAATAGTAGGCCCTTCATTTGACAGGGCTTCTCTGCCTTGACCGAGCTTTTTTAAAACCTTGTACTCCAGCCCCACCTACTCCAGCCAGGAGGGAAGGCGTGGCGCAGGGAAGCTAGAATGAACACTCGGGAAATGGGTGAACAACAGTGTGGGGAACACCTGGTTCATTCCCCACCTGAGCAACCCAGGGGTTACTAGGGGTCATACAGAGCAGAGAGAATTGGTGGCCACTCTCTCTGTATTTAAGTCAATAGGGTCAAAAATCACTGCATTTAAGGACCCAAAGGCCTCCCAAAGCCGTGATTGGTCACTGTCATCTTATCCTGGCCTCCCCGCCCGTAGCTTGCATAAGAGAGCCTGGTGTGGTTGGAAGTCATTGTTGAGACAAAGTGCAAGCTGTGTTTGTTTGCGCGGTGGGCACCTTCTCAAAGACACAGTCTGTTTAGGGCTCAGTGTTCCTGGCTTTCCTCTTCTAAAGGCCAAGAGCTTGCAAACACTGCAATGTGAATGATGCATTAAAATTTTATACACTAATATATATTTTACTGAACTTTTTAATAACCCAGGGAGAAATGGCTTTAAATAATTCAATATGGTGTTGGCCCCAAGCTGAACTATGCTACAAGTAACCATGTATAAAATATGACACTAATATTGCATACCTTAATATAATAAATGTTTATCTTGATAATAAGCCATTTAAATTCTAGTAATGTGGGAGTTACGGTTGCCATGGCATGGTCTTGTTAAGTTTTTAAATGAGACATCAACAGCAACAGCTACATAAATGCACACGTTCACCTACTTGCTGTTTATAAATGAACCAACTGGACAGTGAATAGCTTATTCATCAATAAAAGTTTTAAATGCTATTTTTGAAGCAATTGAATGACTGGAGGAAGTGTGTTGCCAGTAATGTATGTTCCTTCTCAGAGCCAGCTCTGGGATTTTACAGAAAGTCGGCATGAGGACCAAGGTCACCCTCCCTGCCCAACAAGAAGGTCATTGTCAGAAGAAGGTGTCACTGGTGCATAGTAGGTGCTCGATAAGTCCTTGTTGGACAAATCTTTAAATGGCTGCCTCAGGAAAAAGAATTCAAGAATCTGAGTGGTTTCCAAACCTGGCTGTGTATCAAAACCACCTGGACATTGCATTAAAAATACAGACTTGTAAGCCCCACCCTGACAGAGTCAGAATCTCCAGATACACAGCCCATGAATCCTACCCCAAGCCTCTGGTAAATTTGCCTTTCATTAAATCTCTACAAAATTTTTTAGGCAGAGGATCTTAGAGTTGGAAGAACCCCTGGAGATGATCTAATTCAACCCTTAAAATCACTTAGCAAGTTTGTGGGAAAGCTAGGACCCAAATCCAGTCTTCTGGCTCCCATGCCAAAGCTCTGAGATTCTTTCCAATAGGCCTGGCCTCTAAACTGAAGCATGTTCCCACTGGTTGAATTACTCAGAACTCTTATTTACAAGTGAAAGAACCCTAATGCAAACCAGTTTCACCAAAAAATGACATGGCTTCAGGTATAGCTAGATCCAGGGACTTACATGGCCCACTGAGATCTGGCCTCTTTCCATGTTTCAGTTCTGCTTTCCTTTGGGTTGGTTCCTTCCCAGGCAGCTTTTCTCTACTAGGTGGCTCGAAGCTTCCAGGCTGTCTCACAGCAATTTAGCCATCCCAACTGAAATAGGCCTTCTCTGTCCCAACAGCAGCAGCCGAAGTCCCCAGGGTGATGCTCATTGGTTCACCCTGGGCCACACATCCACTCCCAAAGCACTCACTGTGCTCAGAAGAATGTAACCTAAGTTATGGGCCCACCCCTGTGACAGAGGGCAGAGTCTGACTGTAGAGGGAGGATGAGGGGGGTGGTTCCCCCAAAGGGGAACTGAGCCACTGGAGGCAGAAAGGAATGGAGGCAGGGCAGGAAAAACAACAGAAGAGCTGTCTCCTCACCAAGACCAAGACGGCGCCAACAGAATGCAAAGTCACAGAGAAACTCAGGCATCTCTCTGCAACTTCTGTTTTACCCACAGAAAGTAATTTCACACACGATGTTACATTAAAACAAGCCCAGAACTAGAGTGCAAAATTCTCATGAATTTTTAAGATGAAACAGGTAATTTCAAAGAGACTTCGAGCTTGTAGCAGGCGGCTCAGGCTCACCCCAGACTCCCAGGGGCCCCCGGCGGGAGCTCAGTGGACACACTCACTGGTGGAGTCTGGGAAGCTTGAACATAGCTTGAAATGATCAGCAGGTTTGAATTATTCATTATATGTTCTCATGATGAATCTATCTCCCCACCCTGGCTATCACTCCCCGATGGCCATGCCTGTCCCTTATCCCTCCTTGGCTGTGGGGAGCAGATCTTCCATTGGGTAGAAGAGCCTAGAAGGCCCCACTCCTACCTCTGCCCTCAGGTACTTTGCTGAGACTGGGTCCCACTGGACAACAGAAATGGCGTAGTCAAGTTGCTCTGAGCCCAAGCGGGAGGGAGCTAGAGACTGAAACAAGTTTAGCCTTGTCCCACCAGGCAGGTTATGCAGTGCATCTCTTTTCCCTAACCCTGGCAGTTGAGCTGGAAGATATGAGTGTGAGGCCATCCATTCATCCCACTGAGTGGCAAGCCCTGTTCCTGGACACTGGGTATCAGAGATGAGTATGATAGTATCTTTGCTCCCAAGGCACCCCCAGCCTGAGCAGAGAACAGGGCGAGTTCTTAAGCATCAACCATATGGTTGTGCAGGTTGAGCACTGCACAAAGGTACCTGAGAGGTGAGTGAGGCTGAAGGCTGTCAGCACTCCCCTTGCTTATCTGTGACCCCCAGCACAGGGCTGTGTCTGCCCAGAGGCAGAGGCACAAAGCCAGTATGCGTACTGGTGACAACCAGGAGGGTGCCATTTTCCCAAGACCTGGGTCAGGTCTGAGGAGGAAGCTGGGAAGCAGAATTGTGGGGGTCTGAGGTGTTAGCCCAAAAACTGGGTCTCCAAACCCAGCAGCAGGGAGAGGAGAGAGCAATTGTGTGTCAGTGAAGACAGTAAAGCCTCAGTCAGAAAGAGCCTGGAAGCCAAGAGAGACAATGAGAATTCAGAGGAAGCAGGTGGTGGGGGAAGGCCTGGAGCAAACCATCTGGGAGGGGCAAGTAAGGCACCTTTGCTCTCTGACCTATGCCCTGGCCTTGGCCTGCCCTGCGCTGTGGGCTGGGGACTGCCTTCCCCACGCCCCTCGCCCTCCGGCTGCTGGATGGTGTTGTGTGCCAACTGCCATTCCAGCCTTGGCAGTATGCCTCTCCCTTCATCTAGATCATGCTCCTCCACCGGCCTAACTTCAGAACTCAACCCAGGGGTCACCTCCTCTAGGGAAGCATTTCCTTTTGCACAGAGGGGATTGTACATCTCTCCTGTGGCTCCCATAACCCCCATGCTTCCCTGGAGTAACAGACATGCTGTATTGTTGTAAATCCATTTCCCCCTGGGCTCTGAACTCTCAGAGGGTGGAGCGTCATCTCCCGATTTCTACATCCCAGCATCTGGTACTGGCCTCGAACTCGAGGAGCAACTAATGTCCAATGCTCACTGTTAGTAAAAGGATGTGCATACCTTCTCATTGAATAATCGACTAACCCTGAGTGGCAGAAACCATCATTCTCATTCTCATTCCACAGATGAGGCTAAGTGACTTGCTCCAAGTCACCCTCTGAAACAGTGGTTCTTGAATCCACATCCCTTCCCACCCTGTCCTCAGCTCTGCCCAGCTCCTGGACAGCTTCTCCTGCTTGAATGTTTTTCTAAGACCTTTTAGAATAAGCACAAACCCTCCCCAGATGGATAACATCATTATTAACCTCAGTCTTGAGACCTAAGAGTTTTCTGGAGTTGGATTGCCTGGCTTCCAATCCCAGGTCAGTCCCAGTAATCTTGGGCAAGTCGATTGATCTCTCTGTACTTTAGCTTCTTCATCTGTAAAATGGGCTCAATAGAGTCCCTACCTTGTCAAGTTGTGTGAAAGTTAAATAAGGCAAGACATGTGAAGTCTTAGCACGCACCCTGCATCATAGGAAGGATTTTTTAAATGTCAGCTAGTAGTAATAGGGTCAGTTGACTTATCAGATAGTGTATTCTAACTCTCGGCTTCTCAATGTTAATGTGCATGTGAATCACTTGGGGGTTTTCTTTCTTTCTTTTCTTTTAAGATATATTTATTTTAGATAGAGAAAGAGAGCAAGTGTGTGTGAGTTGGGGGGAGGGGCAGAGGGAGAGATTCCTCAAGCAGACTCCCTGCTGAACACAGCCTGATGTGGGGCTTGATCTTGCCACCCATGAGTTCATGACCTGAGCTGAAACCAAGAGTTGGACCCTCAACTGACTGAGCCACCCAGGTGCCCCCTCTTTGGGGTTTTCTTAAAAATGCAGGTTCTGATGCAGGGAGTCTGGAGTGGAACCCAAGATTCTGCATTTCCAGTAAGCTCCCTGGTGATGCGTGTTACTGCTGGCCCAAGAACCACCCTTTGAGCAGCAAGGGTCCAGGTCAGGGAGGAGCAAGACCTTGAGAGTTTGGGTTTGACTGAGGAGTAGTGGTGTATTATTTTGGAATTAGGGGCCCTGCTCAAAGTGGGAAGAATCTGGGGATCTGTGTGGGGTCTGCAGTGGGCAGGAAGGGGAGTAGGAGGAGGGGCAGGAGGGGACCCTGCAGACTGGTATCCTCAGCTCTTCAGATTGGGGCAGAAGGGAGGAGAAAAGGGTCGGGCTTCCCTTCCTGGGCCCTGCCCACCCGCCAACCGATGGACAGTCTTTGTCCACCTGTGTGCGTGTCTGCCTGCCAACTGCTGTCTCCATCTGTCCTCAGGGAGGGATGCTAGGACTTCAGAATGGCCCAGGGGCTGGGGGCAGCTCATCTAGCACACAGGTAGCCCTGGGTTCTTACTCACGGAGCAAGAATGACCCTTCCCCAGGGTTCCCCAGGGTTCCCCAGGCCTACATCCCAGCTAGGGCTGTGCGGGAGCTGTGGGGCCCCCGGATTGCTGAGCTCCTGTCTGGGATGTGGTCTGGTTCCTGACCTGCCGCCCCCACGTCAGCACACATGCCCCATCCAGAGAAGGAGCCTCGATCCCCTTCTGAACTCAGCAGCAGCTTTCCAGCTTTGGGACCACACCTGGTCACCTTTCTCAGACCTCACCTGATGAGATCCAACAGGGGAGAGAGGGGAGGTTTTTTAGAGTCTGAATCACAACAGATTTCTAAGAAAAGCATGTCTGTCAACAAATTTTAAATTTCAAGAACCACCACTTAAGGGACTGCTTTCAAGTTGTTCCCACTTCATCCACTTTAATCACAAAAAAGCTCCTTTTGCTGGTTTTAAGTTTTTAGCAGATGCACATGGTTGATAAAATGTCAAGGAGCACAGAAGAGCTTGGAAGGGAAGCCCAGCCACCCCTCCCACCTGTTCCCAGTGGGGCCATTCTGATCTCTGTCAGGTACTTTTGCTGGGCATTCATTCCATATCTCCAGAAAGTATGATTCTCTTCTCTACATTTAGTTGTGGAGTTTGTCCGCCAGTCTTTAGATTGCTCTCCAGTTTATTTACTCAGATATGAGTGATATCTAGTTGTAAACGTGGGAAGATGTGAGCTTACTCTGCCATCTTCCCAAACCTCTTCGAGACAGTATGACTTTAATATGCTTTCTAGACTTATCGATTTTAGGCATTATCTGTGACCTTCCTAGTTAACCTGAATTTAGATTATCATATGCATTCCTCATTTGGATGTCTTCGTAAGCATAAATGCTACCTTTATATGTCTACTCTTAGGCCCACCAGCCCTCCACGGTGTATTCTGACTGTCCGTTAGTCGGTTGAAGATATTAATTTCTCTCCCTATTCCTTCCTCCTAATGCTGGTCAGCTTTACTTTATGTTTTCAGGACTGGTGTTCCATTTCACAGCTACACGTAGGGTTTCTGTTGTTTACAGGCTGAATCTAAAAATTGAAAATCAGGCAACAGAGTTTACACGATTATGACTAGGCAAATATTGATGGTGGCTCAGCCAATTACGGTAACATACTATAAGCACGCTTTCTTGGAAGTCTTGTTTGTTCAGGAGTTTCTATTTGCCTTTCTTTTCTTTGTCCCATTTGCCTATATCATACCCTAGTTTTCTTTCAAACTTTCCATCATATCAGATATTCTAATAAGCAGAGAATTATACTAAAAATATTTAATCAAAAACCAACCTAATTTAATTCAATATGTGGGGATGATTCATAGCAGAGAGCAATCAAAATGGACAAAGCACTAGCCATCAAAGGACAGGGCAGGTACTGGAAGCCCCGCCCCGTGCCAAGCATCAACTCTGGATTCCGACCGGGCAGTGGAAGAAGGGTGGCTCATGTTAGTTGCTATTTAACAAGCGATTCAGAAGTACTACAACTGGCACATCTTGGCTAAACATCAGGCCTGCTAACAAGTAGTTTTCCTCTGAGTCATTCAGCCATCAGCTTCATCTGACCTGCCTGCTTTCTGGACCTGCTGCCCATCAACTGTTCCGGACCTCCTCCACCCTGCTGTGCTGTGGGGTCCCCTGGGTCTTAGATCCCATGTGTTCTTTCTTGTTTTATCCCCTTGTTTTGCTAAATATAATACCCAGTTTTGCCATTTGATCTTAAATTCAGGGGATGGTATTAACCATATTTAACCATCAACGAATTCAAAAGTTTTAGTCACTTGACATCCTGTTACAAAGTCACACCAAAGACTCTGATATTTGAAAATCTCACTTTTGTAAAATTAGCATCAGGGGATATCCTATAGTTCAAGTACTACATCTGCAATTGCTTGAAAGCCAGCAAACGAGGGAGGGGGCCTCTGGAGTCCATTCACAATGGGGGGCTCCTGTTCTCCTCTCCGGATGCCTCCTGTGCTAGGAGCAATGCAGGATTGTCTAATACACCAGCTGCATCAGGATCAATGTAGAGATAATTAACTACGTTCCTATTTAATTTAAAAATAAATGCAAATGGAAGTTCTAAAATTGTCCTCCTGCATTCCAGTGGATCATCTTGCACAAACCCTGAGGTGCCCATCTCCCACTTTGGGCATCACTGCTTTATTGAACAAGCATTTGCTGAGTGTCTCTTACACGCCAGTCTCCTGTTCTCAGGGATCTCATCGTTGAGAAGGGAATACAGGTAAGAGAAGAGACCATTACAACCAGACTGATAGGCGATGTGACAGAGGGAACATGAATGACTGTGGGGACACAGGGAAGGGACTTCACCCAGAGGAAAGATGGTTAAACAACTCTTTAGATGGATGTACTGATAAGGGGGAGGATGGGTGGGTGGATAATGGACGGATGAGCAGACAGGGGCGGATGGATGAGGGGATGAATATGTGGGTAGATAGGTGGGTGGATGGTTGGATGGATGAGCAGATGAATGGGGGCGTTGGTAGGTGGGTCTGTGAGTGGATATATGGGTGAGGTGACATCACAGAAGGCAGTGGGGAATGAGAACACAGTCCTGATCGGGGCACTCATCCTTTCCCTCGACTGTGAACACCTGAAATAAGGGGAAAATATCTGAGTTATCCCTGTTTTCCTGTGCCTGACAGAGGCCTGATACACAGTAGGTATTCGATAAATGTTTGTCAAGTATGTGAATCAATGAAAATCAACGAACACCAGCCAGTTCAGAAAGCTCAGCTAAGACTTTTTCCCTTTGGGGGCCTCAGTCTTTCCACGTAAGTCAAATATGAAAATACCCACCACCAGAATGTATAATGCTGTTGGTGCTGCACAGGGAGACTGGCCTCGGGGATGAGTTTTAGATTTCACCCTGATAGACAGCGGGTACCTAGCATCTAGTACTTCACACACTTGAGTGCTCCCACCTGTGCCACTCCATGGGCATGATCCTTTTTGGCACTGTCATAAGTATTGTTATCATTATGTCCATTTAGCAGATGAGGCTACTGAGGCTCAGAGAGGCTAAGAAACTTTGAGGTTGGTTTGATTGGGATTGCAGTCTTGTAAACTTGGGCAAATCACTTCCTTTCTCAGAACCTCTCAAAGACGTAAAGATAAAACGTGATAAAGCATGTAAAGCATCTGCATGCACGAGGTACTTGGTGGTGATTCTCTTTGTTGCTCAAGCCTGGAGGTTGCAGAGGGGATGCTGTTCATTCTATCAATCATGCTGATGACTTCAAGTGAACAAAAAAGATTAAAGTTCTGCTTCATCTAGGGTGCTTTGATATATGCAAGGAAGATTTCAATAACATATTTTGGAACCCGTAATGTTTAGCGTAACTAAAATAATCAGTGCACTGCGGTGGCCTTCCACAGCCCTAAGGTAACGGGGTGCCCTAGCCATTTAGAGCTATGTCGCCTCTTGTGTGCCATTTCTTTCCCCCGACTGCCCCCTGGTGGTGAAGGTGGGCACCACAGTCTCGGCCTCCCGTCAAGGGTCCATCCAAGGGAGCCCGGCTCCGCAGCTGCCTCGAGACACCATCTGGTGACTATTGTTAACACTGCAGAGTAAGAAAGGGATTACCAGGAGCTGAGGGAATGATTGAAAACGCACCGGCTGAACCTCACTGTCCTGCTCCATCACCCACCCACCGCGCAATCTTGAGCATATCGCTTAACTTCCCTGAACGTTAGTTTCCGCGATGGTAAAATGACTAATGCACCTACCTCAAGGGGTTTTTGTAATAAATGAGATAACTGGGGTAAGACACCTAGCCAGGGACAATGCTGCATAAAATTTAGCTCCTCTCCTAACAAAATGAAAAATGAAGTCACATGATTAGCTTATTACAAACTGGGTCATTGGTTTCTTAGCGGAGTAAAGGGTCATAAGGCAGATCAGTTCTGAGGGCGGGGAGGAAAGGGCAAAGGGACTTGTTAGGACAATGCCGGGCTTGGGCCATGACTCAGGAGTGCAGATGTGGAGTCAAGAAGACATTCAAGACCCAGCCGATGACCTTGAGAAGCAGCCTGTGCTGTGTCCTTAGGACACAGATGTGTGGAGGTCACAGGACACAGCAGAGCAGAAGACATGAGCAACAGCAAATGTTCTAGCGGGGCCAGGAAGACTATGGACCAGGTCTATCAAGGGGGGCTCCCTGGAGGAAAGGATATTTAGTTAGAATAGGATCTGGAGAGTGAGGAAGAGTTTGGGGATGGAGGTGCTGGTTCTAGATCAGGGAAGGGGAGAAAGGAGAAGCACGAGCAAAGGGTCCAGGGGCTCTGTGAAGGAGACCAGCCAGAGAGAAGCCGGAACAAGAAGTCAGGCTAGACCACCCTGGGGCCAGGAGCTTCACCTGGACTCCGTGGAATGGGAGGAGCCCATGAAGATATTCGAACACAGACTGACATAGGCAGATGCTGTGCCCAAACTTGGCATCTCTGTGCAAGGTGAAGGGCGAGAACAATTAGGTTGGTCAAATGCACAAAGAAGTCAAAGCAACAGTCCCTGAAACTGGTATTATTAGGTGGAAACAGCTGTCTCCTGGCACCAGCACTTCTCAGCAGGCTCTGCTGGGCCTACTGCAGGTGCGATTCTTTCATGCTCGGCCAGACCCCTGTGCAGGGCTGCAGCTGCCTCATCTAGCGGCCCCTCCTCCCTGCTGTACGGGCGGGAGCGGGGCAGGGGCGGGGGGGGGGGGGGGTGGGCAGGGGCGGGGAGCTGCCGCTCCAGGCTCCCAGAGGCAGCAGGACTTGAAGCAGCTCCAATCTTAGACCTGCTTGAGCATCAGAATTACCTGGGAATTTGGGGCACCTGTGGAAAACAAACTCCCCCGCTCTAGCCCAGAACAGCTGAGGGAGAATCTTTGCGGTTTGACCCTAGAATCAGAACTTTTATTTCTTTTTAGGATTTTCTTAATGTATTTATTTTAGAGAGAGCAAGAACTCAAGTGGGAGGGAGGAGCAGAGGGAGAGGGACAAGCAGACTCCGTGCTGAGCTCGGAGCCCAACTCGGGGCTTGATCCCATGACCCCAAGACCATGCCCCGGGCGGAAATCAAGGGTCGGACACTAGCCGACTGAGCCACCCAGGCGCCCCTAGAATCAGACTTTTTAATAGCTCTGCAGGTGATGGAGATATTTATCCAGGCTTAAGGGTACTGGTGAGCAGGAAAGAGCAGGGATTCAGAGTCAGACCCAGGGCAAATCCCAGGCCCGTTCTTTTTCATCTGTGCAGCCCTGGGCCAATCACTTTACCTCTTTGAGTTCCAGAGTCCGGCCTAGAAAATAGGCATGAAAACTCTCCCCAAAGGATGGTGGAGGCTCCTAGCACAATGCCAAGCCCACAGCAGGAGTTTAATGGAAGGAAGACTAAGCCCAGGGATGCCTGGGGGCCCTGGTTGTACTTACCTGAGCTCCATACACACAGACTGTGAGTTGATAACTAAGCCTCGCCAAGAAGTGGCTGGAAATGGCTTTGGGGGAAAAGGGAAGTCCCCGGGAAGGCACTGCTGCAGCAGTTCCAAAAAGCAAATGTTGAGATCTGGCCCAGATCTTCCCTTGCCCAGGACACCATCCCAGTTGGCTGGCCTTGGAGGAAACAGTGGGGCATCCAAGGCTTGTCCCTGGGGCCTCGAGTCCCTTCAAGTCTCTTCTTCCTTCCATCCAGCCCCCAGGCACCCTCACCTCCCCATTTCCCCTTTGTCTCAGGCAAGCGAGGCCTAGCCTCCAGGATCCTCACTGGGGGCATTAGGCGGTTTCCCAGCCCCCTGGGACTCCCAGGTCTGTGGGTGGTTGTGAGGTGATGGTTTATGCTGGCCTAGAGGCAGAGCATGGATCCTGAGATGCAGTGAAGAGATAGGGATGACAGGATTCCATCACTGGGTGTGTGCCCGGAGATACTCGGCAGTCAAAAGTGACTCCCTGGAGGTTCCGAGGCTGCAGCACCCGGCCGAGTCTGGGTGACGGGGGCCCGCAGTTCCCGCAGGGTCGTCCAGAATTCTAAGGCTTTCAGCAGAGATTTGAGAAATGGCAACAAATGAAAGTATCGGCATCTTTAGTTCAGCATCCTTGGCTGTGGAGTATGTAGATTCACTTTTACCTGAAAACCCTCTACAAGAAACATTTAAAAATGCTTGGAACTATATGTTGAATAATTATACAAAGTTCCAGATTGCAACATGGGGATCCTTGATAGTTCATGAGGTCCTTTATTTCTTGTTCTGTTTACCTGGATTTTTGTTTCAGTTTATACCTTACATGAAAAAGTACAAAATTCAAAAGGATAAACCAGAAACATGGGAAAACCAATGGAAATGTTTTAAAGTACTTCTCTTTAATCACTTTTGTATCCAGCTTCCTTTGATCTGTGGAACTTATTATTTTACAGAGTATTTTAATATACCTTATGATTGGGAAAGAATGCCAAGATGGTATCTGCTTTTGGCAAGATGCTTCGGCTGTGCAGTGATTGAGGATACCTGGCACTATTTCCTGCATAGGCTCTTACATCACAAAAGAATATATAAATATATTCATAAAGTTCATCATGAGTTTCAGGCTCCATTTGGAATGGAAGCTGAATATGCACATCCCTTAGAAACTCTGATTCTTGGAACTGGATTTTTCATTGGAATCATGCTTTTATGTGATCATGTCATTCTCCTTTGGGCATGGGTGACTATTCGTTTGATAGAAACTATTGATGTCCATAGTGGTTATGACATTCCTCTCAACCCTTTAAATCTGATCCCTTTCTATGCTGGTTCTCGGCATCATGATTTCCACCACATGAACTTCATCGGAAACTATGCTTCAACATTTACATGGTGGGATAGAATTTTTGGAACAGACTCTCAATTTATTGCCTACATTGAAAAGATGAAGAAGATTGAGAAAAAGACTGAATAAATATCTAAACCTTCCTGAACATACACACTTTCCTGAATTGAAGCGAGTAGCTAACATTTCTTCTGCAGAGCAGAAATAAACGTGTCTTGGCTGCTAAGTGATACAAAGAACATTAACAACCTTTAATTATCTTCCTAGTGGGAACTTTTTCTACTTTATATAAAAGTTCTGTATGTGTAGAAATAAGTATATATTTAAGTACGATTTTCATGAGGAAGTTGTAAAGGCCATGTTGCTAACCTTACAGAAAGGTTTTAAGTAATGGAAAAAGTATTAATTTCTGTCTTTCTCCTAGTAATACCATAGGCCTGAAGTTGAAATTGGTCTTTAAAATCTTTTAAATATATAGTGGCCATTTCAGAAACTCTTAGTAGGGTGTTGGCCTCATATTGAACTTTAAACATTTTTTCGAATTTGCTTAAACATCAAAGTATCATGGGTTGAGCCATATCAGTTGACAGTGAGTGAGGCTGCCGAATCAGGAATAGCCAGTACCAAGAACTTCACTCTTGTCCTGAGTTGACCGGTTTGGGGTGATTCTCTTTCTTTGAGAAGTCTTTTGGGATTGCACTGTACTAGTATGTATAAATTAAGGCATTTCTGAATTGTTATAAGTGGAATATTTTAGTCTAAAGGTTTTCAGGTTACTTGAATTTTTTAAAAAATTGAGCTTTATTTCTATTTACCCTTTCATTTTTGTATTTCAAGTTTTCATTATACTTAAAGCTGTATCTTGAAACGTGAACTGACTTGCTGTATTTACACTTTGGACTATTGAAATAAATGTGATTTTTTTTGTCTGATTAAAAAAAAAAAAAGTGACTCCCTGGTTTCCGGTCTGGAGAAACCAGGAGGGAGGAGTGCATCTTTACCTGTGGTTGGACACCCAGGGGGAGGAGCAGGTGGGCAGGAGAAGATCACCAACTTCTTAATGGTCAGTGATGTGGGATACAGAGGCCAAAGAAAAAAATTTAATTTCCTTTCTACTTACAGCCCATTGACAAGTCCTGGAAACAGGCAGAGTGACATTCCTCTAGGGACTCAGCAACCTCGATGTTAATACTTTGCTGAGGGCAAAAGGCCATCTCAGCTCAACATTATCCTGACCTTCAGGATCCTCTAAGTCTTCTTTAACAAATAAAAGTTCCTTTGGAAACTTCCTTTATCTCTACCCCCCAAGATACATGTTGGCAGTCATCCCCCAAGCATATGGCCCACTGATATACAGCTGAAGAGTCTCGTGACTACGGTTTTACTAGACAGTAATAAATGGCCTTTTCCTAGGGCGCCTGGGTGGCTCAGTCGTTGAGCGTCTGCCTTCAGCTCAGGTCGTGATCCCAGGGTCCTGGGATCGAGCCCCGCATCGGGCTCCCTGCTCCGCGGGAAGCCTGCTTCTCCCTCTCCCACTCCCCCTGCTTGTGTTCCCTGTCTCACTCTGTCTCTCTCTCTGTCAAATAAATAAATAAAATCTTTTTTAAAAAATGACATTTTCCTGGGCGCCTGGGTGGCTCAGATGGTTAAGCGTCTGCCTTTGGCTCAGGTCATGATCCCGGGGTCCTGGGATTGAGTCCCGCATCGGGCTCCCTGCTCCTTGGGAGCCTGCTTCTCCCTCTGCTTCTCTCTCTCTCTCTCTCTCTCTCTCTCCCTCCCTCTCCCCCTCTCCCCCTCTGTCTCTCATGAATAAATAAATAAAATCTTTAAAAAAAAATGACATTTTCCTAATAATGGCTAGCCCCTTCAAGGTCCTGGAAATCTTGCTTCCAAAATTCCTTAGAGACTCATGCTATCCCTAGACCTCTCCGAACTTGAAAGTATACAACCAGTCACCCAGCACCACGCCAGTGCAGCTGTTTCTGCCCACGGGTCCTGTCCCTGGGCTTTAATAAAACCACCTTTTGGCACCGAAGATGTCTCAAGAATTCTTTTTTGGCCGTCGGCTCCAAACTGCAACATTTCCTACATCCGTTGGGAGCTCAAGAGATGTATTGGGGCTTATTTCAGCTCCCAGACTCAACAGACTCAACAGTGGCTTAGACACACAGCAGTGCTGTTTTGTATGTTTTATGTTTTTATGTTTTTCTTCCCCCAGAAGAAGTCCAGGGGGGCACCGAGGGCAGGCGTTGAGGCTCTACCAAGCTCTCCAGGACCCAGACTGCTCCCATCTTTTTGCCCCACTACATGGGACTGCCATCCTTAAAATTGCCTCATGATCCAAGATGGCAGGGGAGTCAGCCATTACAGCTCCTTCCAGTCAGTGGACAGGAGGAAGGGGGAAAAAGAACACAGGATGTGACCCCAAGTTCAGTGAGCTTCTTCTAAATAGTCTTCTCAGAAGTTCTCCATGACATGTTCACGCCTACTGGCCAGAACCAAGTCACATGGCCACACCCACCTGCAACGGAGGCGGGAAGATACCTTCTTTATGGTGAACAGCCATGTACCCAGCTAAATATCAGGGATCTGCGGGCACCTGGGTGGCTCAGTCGTTAAGCGTCTGCCTTCGGCTCAGGTCATGATCCCGGGGTCCTGGGATCGAGCCCAGCATTGGGCTCCCTGCTCAGCGGGAAGCCTCCTTCTCCCTCTCCCACTCCCCCTGCTTGGGTTCCCTCTCTTGCTGTCTCTCTGTCAAATTATTAAATAAAATCTTTACTAAATAAATAAATAACAGGGATCTGCTACCATGTAAAAAGGGGAGAACAGATTCAAGGAGGCAAATTGACAGTCCCTGCTATAATCATCACCCCAAAGATGTGCAGAACTTTCCAGGGAGAGGTGTCGCTTAAGAAACAGTGGTAACTGACTGCAACCTTGCTCAGGCCCAGCACACAGAGTGAGAAGGTGCCTGCAGACAGAGTCCTGCAGAAGGACTGGTTCAGGGATGGGCGGCAGAGCGTGAGGAAGAGCCTGAGGAGGAGCAGCTGAAGAGGCAGGAGGGACGTCAGCAGAGCTAGAGGGGCCCGAGTAGGAGCAGGGTCGGGAGGGGAACGGCAGGCTCACAGCATGAAATGCAATGCAGACCTAGAGACGCAGCGGCTTCAGAGCGGAAGCTGGATTTCACTACAAAGCGGTGACCCAACATGGCACCGGAGCAGGTTTCAGTGAGGTGACACCGGAGGAAGCCGGCAGGAAGAGCTGGAACTGTGAGCAGGGATCACTTTTCCAGATCGTGGGGGTGAATGAGAGGAAAAAGGCAGGGCAGCAGTTGCAGACGGAGGAAAAGACTTAAAGAGGATTTGGGGTTTTTTTTTCTCCTCCCCCCAAGGATTAAAAGAGAATTGAGAGTATTTAAATGCAGATGGGAAGAAGAAGCCAGTGGAGAAAGCAGTTAAAACCTCGAGAAAGAGGAGAAAAGTAGGAGTGAGGCCCCAAGAAGGCGGGAGGGGAGAATTCCAGGCTCAGTGGTTTGCTGTTAGGAAGGAGGGCCCCTCCCCACGGGGGGCTGGGGGACTGGGGGACACGGAACACAGATGTGACAGGGAATAGAATGGTTTTCTAAATAAAAGCAGACGGTGGTTCCTTCCCACCACCAGACTCTCAGATCAGAGGGGAAAGTAATTTTCGCTACTTCCCCTCCTCCTGGCAGAGACTGGTGGGTAAGAGGGTGATTGAGACTTGAGGGGCTCAGGGGATGTGCCCATAGTTCAGCTGAATAGATCAAGCCTTCGGCAATGTAAAGGGAGGCCTGGGGCAATCTAGGTGTAGGGGCAGGAGAGGGCTACCTTGCTCTGAATGAGAAGGTGAGGGGGAGGTTATGGTTGCTGGGCTGCGAATAGAGCAAAACAGGGCCAGGAAGAGCTGCACGTGGGAGTGGGTTTCCAATTGGCAAAAGCCGCTGAGGGACTTTTTCCCAGCAGGAAATTCCAATGTGCAATCTTAGGCTGTTTGCTTTTCTATGACGTAAATTCCACTGGTCCTCAAAATGGCTGGTAAAATCTGCCATACCTGCAAATGCTTTGTCCGAGTGCTGTGGCGACCCTCTGGGGTTCCCAGAGTTGGTATAAAGATTATTTTAAAGTAAAAACATTTGAGGGGCGCCTGGGTGGCTCGGTCGTTAAGCGTCTGCCTTCGGCTCAGGTCATGATCCCAGGGTCCTGGGATCGAGCCCCACATGGGGCTCCCTGCTCGGCAGGAAGCCTGCTTCTCCCTCTCCCACTCCCCCTGTTTGTGTTCCCTCTTTTGCTGTCTCTCTCTCTCCGTCAAATAAATAAATAAAATCTTAAAGTAAAAACATTTGAGAGGCGCCTGGGCGGCTCAGTTGGTTAAGCATTTGACGCTTGATCTCAGCTCAGATCTCGATTTCAGGGTCGTGAGTTCAAGCCCTGCGTCATGGGCTCCAGGCTGGGCGTGGAGCCTACATACATACATACATACATACATACATATATACATACACACAGTAAAAACATTTGAGTACAGAAGATGCAGAAAGAAATCTTATGACTAAAGCAGGGCCTCCCAAAATACAGGTGTCCTTAATCTTCCTATGAGGGAGTCTACTGCAAATTCAGCTGCCAAAAAGACAGACTGCCCATTCCCAATATCATCAATAACCTCCCAAACTCTCCCATCGAAGCCCTAAAAACCCCTCTTTTGTTAAGTTGATATATATAAACCTTTGCTTCAGGCTATTCTGTGTTTTTCCCATTATTGGGAACTCCACTTTCGTGTGTGAAAATGAACATTGTCTTTTCTCCTGTTAATTTGCAGGCCCCCAAGCACTGGACACAAGCTGGAAGAGGAAGGGTTTTGCTCCCAAGGGTGGTTTTATGTGGGTAGGCCTGGAGCCAACGGCAGGGAGGAGGCCCCCTGAGGCAGGAACTCAGGACCAGAGTGATCTGAGGATATGAGCCCCCAAAAATGTGCACTGACTGTTAGGGAGAATGTGGGGAGGGGGTTAAGCTGAACCTGGATCTCCCTCGGACACTTGAGAAGTGAAAGAGCCCCCTCTGAGCAGTGGGGGCAAAGTCACCCGCGGAGTGAGGGGTACAGGATGGAGCCCGCAGACAGGTTTGCAAAGAGCTGCTGTAGCACTTTGGGGAAAGAAATCCCGGTGGCATTGAGGACCCAGCTGAGCTGAGGTCCACGAGGTTATATTCTGCCCAGCCTGAGCCTGTAAGATGTTCTCCAACAGCTCTAGGCCACGCAGAGGCAGGCACAAAGGGGCAGACAACAGGATTCCTTAGGAACTGGGGTGCTTAGGGGCTGGATAAGAGAGCTTGACAGAGGGGCGAGGAGGTTGAAGTGACCGCAAGAGGGTGGAAAGCTTGGCATGAAGAGCAGTGGAGCCTGGAGGGGTTAACAGGGAGAAGCCCAAGTCACACAAAGTCTTCCCGATCTCATGAGGAGGCGCAGTGAGAATGAGGGAGGGAGAGCCAAGACCGGCAAGGGCTGTGTCTAGAGTGGGCAACGTGTGGATTTAAGATGCAAATGGCCAGGGCCCCTGTGGCTCTGTGATGGAGAGGTGTGCACTGCAGCTATGGGAACCAGCAGCTCAGGGAGAAGGCGGGTGAAGATTCTGGAAGCATGGCTGTCTAGGGTCCTAGAGGTTAGGGCATGGACGGGCAGCCCCGTAGGCACCAGAATCCCTGGGATGAGGAGGAAGGCCATGAGAGGGAGGTGCCTGGGAGGGTAACACAAGTCAGCTCTGAGCAGGGAGAGAGGAGGACATGGTTACACGGCAGAACCCCCAGGGGAGGGGAGGATTTCATGACAGGTGGTTGGGAGTGGCATGGGGAAGAGGGAGACCTGGGCTAGAAGGCATGGAGGGGGAAGCATCAGCGGCACTGAGCAGTGCCTCGGGGGCCAGACCGTGAAGGCAGATGGCGGAGGAGGCCTTTGGTAAGAGGGTGAAGGACAAAGGGTTTCTTTTCCCGATGAAACGAGGCCTCGCAAGGGCTCATTCGGGGGGACTGGCTACTGCTCCCTGCTGTGTAACTGCTCTGTCCCTCTCTTAGGACAGACGTAGCTAGGGATCGCTACAGTTTCCCCGGGGACCTCCAAAGGGGCCTCCAACTGCTCAAAATTTCTCTGGGAAGTCGCCACCAGTGGATTAGATCAGGGGGTGGACACACCACAGGCCACCAGGCCAAATCCGACCCACTGCCTGCTTTTGTAAATGAGGTTTTATTAGAACACAACCACCCCATTCATTTATTTATTGTCTGTGACTGCTTTCATGCTACCAGGGCAAAGCGACGTAGTTGCGACAGATGATACAGCCCAGAAAGCCCAAAGTGTTTACTGTCAGGCCCCATACAAAAAATGTAGCTCAATTAGAGTCTAGGTGAGATATTAAACACACTTGCTCTCCCTGCTCAAGACTATGTTCTTTATATTTTTCCCTGTTTTTTTTTTCTTTTTCGATGTTGAAAAATTGAGACTTGTAATAAATTGCCAAAAGTGCACTACTTTTCAGTGTACAAGCCAATGAATTTTTACACACTAATATACTCATGTAGCCACCACCAGATCATGATAAAGTTATATCTGGCCCCCAGAAGGTTCCTTTGTGCCCCTTCTCAGTCGATATCTCTACACTGAGGTCACCTCTCCTGTGACCCCTATCGCTGTTAGTTTTGCCTGTTCTTAAACTTCATATGAATGGAATGATACAGCATGTAGCCTTTTGTGCCTGACTTCTTTAATTCAGTGCGTGTCTGTGAGATTCATCCACGTTGCTGCCTGCATCAGCACTTTATTTCTCTTTACTGCTGTGTAATATTCCATTGTGTGGCTATCCACAGGTTTTTGGGAGGCTCTTTGTTCTTTTTTGTCTTTTTTTTTTCCACTTTTTTTCTACCTACAGAATTTTTTTCTTCCAAATTTCTATTTAAATTCTAGTTAGTTAACATATAATGTATACTGGTTTCAGAGTAGAATTCAGTGATTCATCACTTACACACAACACATGATGCTCATCACAACAAGTGCCCTCTTTAATCCCCATCACCCATCTAGCCCATCCCCCACTCACCTCCATCTGTCAACCCTCAGTTTGTTCTCTACAGTTAAGAGTCTCTTGTGGCTTGTTTCTCTCTCCTTTTTTCCCTTTCCCCCCTTCCCATATGTTCATCTGTTTTCTTTCTTAAATTGCACAAATGAGTGAAATCGTATGGTATTTGTCTTTCTCTGATTGACTTATTTTGCTTAGCATAATACCCTCTAGCACCACGCACGTTGCTGCAAAAGGCAAGATTTCATTCTTTTTGATGGCTGAGTAATATTCCTGTGTGTGTGTGTGTGTGTGTGTGTGTGTGTGTGTACACATGCACACCACATCTTCCTTATCCATTCATCAGTCGATGGACACAGGCTCTATCCATAATTTGGCTATTGTTGATAATGCTGCTATAAACACTGAAGTGCAGGTACCCCTTTGAATCTGTATTTTTGTATCCTTTGGGTAAATTCCTAGTAGTACAATTGCTGGGTTGTACGGTAGCTCTATTTTTAACTTTCTGAGGAAACGCCATATTGTTTTCCAGAGTGGCTGTATCAGTTGGCATTCCCACCAGCAGTGTAAGAGGGTTGCCCTTTCTCCACATCCTCACCAACACCTGTTGTTTCCCCTATTGTTAATTTCAGCCATTCTCTCCACAGTTTTTTAAATCCATTCTTCTACTGATGCACAGTTGTCTTTTTTTTTTTTCAGTTTGGGGCTATAACGGAAAAGGTGATGAACATTCATATATATTTATTTGCCAGATGTACGCATTCATTTCTCTTGAGTATATGCCTAGGAATGGAATTTCTGGATCATGGAGTAGGTGTTCATCTTTGGTAAGTATTCCCAGACAGTTTTCCAAAATTGAATCAGTGTATACTGATCTACAGACTGCATTTAAATAGCAAGAAAGCCTTAGCTATTGGAGTGATGGCTCCTAAAAGTGAACTTTCTGGTGTCAGTGAGTAAATAAGGGAAATGCCAGACCCAAAAGTCCTAGAAATCACAGCACAAAAGTGGTCATGCACAATTGGTGCAAATATGGATCAACTGGATGGCATTAATGCCACACAAAATGGACAGTGCCTCTCTGGGCCCTCAGAACCTGGGGAATCCAGGCCTGAGCTGGGGCTCACAGTCCACTCAGAATGATGTCTTTTAGTGTTCGGCTCACACTAACCATACTTATAGGAGGCTGATGTACCTCATCTCCCAAAAGGTGTATATTCATATATTCACAGCCCTGGGATCCTGATCTGGAGTCAGGAAAGTTCTGAATGTGTCAATATGCTAAGATGGGAAGGTCTTAATCATTCAGCTGTTTAGGAGCCATGGACCCTGAACCAGAACATCCTAAAACAGTCTCCTACTCCAGGACTAAGGTACCTCTCTAGTAGCAGGACTGCTACTAGAACTCCTCTATCCAGGGACTCTCCTCCTTGGACAGTAACATAGTTTTCTCTCTGAACCCCAGAATTTCTCTGCTGCGTGCTTCTTGAGGTGGGTTCATGTCCCTAAATTAGGGGTAGTCTCTCTGGACTACTCTGCTTAGCCCAGGATACATCCCCTGAGATTTCGTTCATCAGATCTTAAAGTCTGGAGGCCTTGCTATTGTACTTGCCTTAAAGTTTGATTTAGGACAGGCTGAATTTCTATGCCCTTTGGGATATGTGAGTCCAGAAGGAAAACAGACATATAAGTCACGAGCTTAAGAGATCTTGTTGGACCAGGATTCAGATTTGGTAAAAAGAAATGTTTGAACTCACTCAGGATACATAGAGCAGAAGGCAAAGCAGTTAACCTTGGGGAACACATCAAAATTTTAGGGCAGAGGGAACAGAGTAACAGGGTCTAGAAAGAAACATGTACTTTTGGGGGTACCTGGATGGCTCAGTTGGTTAAGCGTCCACCTTTGGCTCAGGTCATGATCCCAGAGTCCTGGGATCAAGTCCCCCATCTGGCTCCCTGCTCAATGGGGAGTCTTCCCTTCCCCACTGCTCATGCTCTCTCTCTGTCATTCACTCTTTCTCAAATAAATAAATAAAATGTAAAAAAAAAAGAAAAAGAAACACATACTTTTTGAAAATAAGAACATACTCTTTAATCCTTCCAGCTTGTAATACTCTTCAACAGATCTGAATATTTATTTCAGAAGGCTTTGTGCTATTAGTATTCCTACCTAGAAGAGCTTCCCATGAATTAGGTACCAGAAGGACTTTGGACCAGATTCTGAGATCTCTTATTGTCTACTCTGACCACATCTATCTCAGAGAGTGCTTTGAGAGAATCTCTTGGATTCTGTTTCTGCAAGACTAGGGAGCAACATTTACCTGGACATCCCCCAGCCAGTGTGAGATGTGTGACTGCAGAAATGAGAGCTCAGGGTAATGGAGGAGGAGATGGTAATTTAGGGATGGTACCCAACTTTGTGTGGAGAACGAAGATTAGACTATATGAAGACAGTGGCCATGGCTGCCTCATCTCCACTTTTCTATTGCAATGTTTAGTTCTTGTCAGGTACTCCATAAGTATTTGTTGAATGGATGTATGGGTGGATAGATAAATGAATGGGTGGGTGGATGAGTGGATGAATGGATGAGGGAATGGATGGATGGTGGTTGAATGGAGAGTAGGGTGAGGTTTCAGTCACCTCTTTCCCAATATTGTTAGGGTTGCTGCCCTCCCCCTCTCCCATGGCCCAAGCCAGCAGGACCCCTCTAAGAAAACACAGAGGTCTTTTACTTAATCTCTCCAACTTCAGTGATAGTAATACAGATTTCTCTTTCAAACCTGAGGTTTATGTTTGTTTAACAAAAATGTTGTGAATGTGTCAAATCTTACCAGAAAATAAGGTTGAGGAATTAATAATGTGACTATATAAAACTCCTATTATATTTAAGTTGATCTCTACAAAAACACAATACATAGAGTACCATTCAAAAAAAACTACCATTTTACTGGCATTTAAAACATTTTAGATTAGCAATAATGTGCCCTGTATAATTAATTCACAAAAAATATTTTCAGGATCTTCCTTCCCTAAAATTTCAAAAAAAATAAAAATAAAAAGTGGGGGTGGGAGGATTCCCCTACGTCCACTTGCCTTGCTGCAAATGCTGTGCATCTAAGAAGCACTATTTTTCATCTCCATGCAAATATTCAAAGCCTTTCTGACATTATGATCTGGGTCCCTAAGTCATGACTGGAGTGACTCACCATTCATCCTGCCTCCATTATAATGGATCCTGAGTGTGAAAAAAAGGACCCAGCAGTCCAACCACATAGACCAGTATTTTCAACTAGAGGGGAAAAAAACTAGAGGCAAAGCTGGGGAGGAATTCCTGTACCTGCCCCATCTACTTCACAGGGTTTCTGGGAGAATCCCCGAAAAAAATAGATGAGAGGCTCTTTTCTACTTTTCAGGCTCTGTGTAGCTTCATGCAATTCATGCTGAATGTATTAGAAGAGGATCATCCTTCCAGGGAGACTCTCATAGTTCAGATCATGTCACCCACCTGCTCAGAAGGCTCTGGTACCTCCTCTCACATGGCACATAATAAGCAAGCCCTACCCACAGCCTGCAGGGCCAACTGTGATCCAACCCTACCAACTCTCTCAGCTCAGCTCTTACAACACCACCTCTACCAAGGGATTTGACTTGCCAAATTTGATCCCACCCCAGGACCTTTGGATTTGCCATTCCCTCTGCCTGGACTGCTCTTCCTTCTGATAGTCCCACTTCTTCAGTTCTCTGTTCAAATATTTCCTCTGCACAGAGAAGTTTCCTCACCAACCCTATCTAAAATATCATCCATGGAGCCTCAGTCGGTAGAGTGTGTGGCTTTTGATCTTGAAGTTGTGAGTTTGAGCCTCACACTGGGTATAGAGATTACTTTAAAAAATCTTTTAAAATACCATCTACCTCCTGTTCCTATTTCCTCGCCCTGATTTCTTCTTCTTCATGGCAATAATTTATTTATTTTATCTATTTGTTTTCTGTCTCCTCAACTAGGAGGGAATATGCACAAAGGCAGGGAGTTGTCTGCCAGGGAATTGTCTGCCATGTGTCTGCAAGGCACTTAGAACATTAGTAGGTGTTCAGTCAGAATGGCTAAAATTAACAAGTCAGGACACAACAGATGTTGGTGGGGATGCAGAGAAAGGGGAACCCTCCCTACACTGTTGGTGGGAACGCAAGCTGGTGCAACCACTCTGGAAAACAGTATGGAGGTTCCTCAAACAGTTGAAAATCGAGCTACAGTACGACCCAGCAACTGCACTACTGGGTATTTACCCCAAAGATACAAATGTAGCGATCCAAAGGGGCATATGCACCCCAATGTTTATAGCAGCAATGTCCACAATAGCCAAACTGTGGAAAGAGCCCAGATGTCCATTGACAGATGAATGGATAAAGATGTGGTGTGTATATATACAATGGAATATTATGCAGCCATCAAAAAATGAAATCTTACCATTTGCAACGATGTGGATGGAACTAGAGGGTATTATGCTAAGTGAAATAGGTCAATCAGAGAAAGACAATTATATGATTTCACTCATATGTGGAATTTAAGAAACAAAACACAGGATCATAGGGTAATGGAGGGAAAAATAAAATAAGATGAAATCAGAGAGGGAAACAAACCATAAGAGATTATTAACTATAGGAAACAAACTGAGGGTTGCTGGAGGGGAGGTGGATGGGGAGTGAGGTAACTGGGTGATGGGCATTAAGGAGGACGGGTGATGTAATGAGCACTGGGTGTTATATGCAACTGCTGAATCACTGAACTCTACCTCTGAAACTAATAATACACTATATGTTAATTAATTGAATTTAAATTTAAAAAAAGAAATCAGAAGAAAAAGAACATTAGCAGGTGTTTGTATTAGTTATCTATTGCTGTATACACAAAGGTAGTGGCTTAAAGCCACACACATTTGTTATCTCAGAGTTTGTATGAATCAAAAATCCAGATATGGCTTAGCTGAGTCCTCCGCTTCAGGATTTCTCATGAGGTTGCAATTAAGGAGTTAGCTAGGGCTAGAGTCTTACCTGAAGATCTGATTGGGAAAGAATCTACCTCCAAGCTCATATGGTTATTGGGAGGATTCAGTTCCTTGGGGTTGTTGGACTTAGGGTCTCAGTTCCTTTCTGGCTATTGGCTAGAGTCTGCCCTCAGTTGCTTGCCAGCGAGCCTCTCCATAGCTTAGCTCACAATATGGTAGCTTGCTTCATCAAAACCAGCAAAGAAGAGAGTCAGTTAACAAAACAAATTACATCTTATGTAATATAATCACAGAAGTGTCATCTTATCACCTTAGCCATATTGGTTAAAAGCAACTCAGAGGTCCTGCTCACATTCAAAGTGAGGGGGTTGCACAAGGGTTTGAATACCAGGAGGTGGAGATCACTGGAGGCTATTTCAGAGTTTATCTGCCACATTACTTGCTCAATACACTTGATCTTAGCCAAAAGGCTGAGAAGGGATTATTACTTGCTCAATAAACACTGAATATCTTTAATCCAATGTCCAAAGTTGACACGGGAAGGAAAGCAGTAAGATTCAAGATTCTTGTAATTTATTTCTTGTACAATGTAGAACTTATGTGAAATTTACTAATTCTTTTCCCAACTTCCCTCTGATGTTCTGTGACCAGCCTGGTCCACCTGTCTGCATGAGCTGCCCCAGGTTTTGAGGGTTCACCTAAGAGAAGAGACCCACACACAACCCAGACCCTTCAAGAATCTACAATCTGAAGATCACCATTCATAGAGCTTATTTCTTCTCCAAGAGGATCCCTGGAATAGGTGGGTTGCATCTTTATATCTTACAAACTGGAAGTGGTGTTCTTGAACGGGCACTTTGCATTTACCAGGTCTTGCCTAGCCAAGTTAATAATGCATCTAATAAAAAGAAAGAAAGAAATACATTGTTCAGTCAGGTAGATATTATTAATATGATTCCATTTTAAAAGGGCCATTACTTCAGAGTCTTGATGTCTGGGATGTTGTTAAAGAAGTTTTTTTTTTTTTTTAAGAGTCACCATGACAACAGAGAGAGCCCCACTTCCCCTGAATTGATTACAGATTTGTCCATGTAGGAGACTGGAACACATCCGGCTTATTGAGAATTCTTTTCTGTCTCCTTTGGCAAAAGCCCTGGCTTATTGTCCAGAGTGAGCAGGAGTCTCAAATCCATCAATATTCACTGATGAAGTCGTCGCCATTCATTAACAGAGATTTGATCAGCAGACATTTATCGATCGCCAGGCATGTGCAAGGCACTTGGGAGGATCCAGAGACATTGCTGTCTGATGAACTGACATGTCTACCGCGTGACCAGTTGCAGCCCCTCGAGGTAGCAGGAACAGTGTGGGGTGAGCTCTGGGTGCTACAGACCCTGCTCAAGGACCTGGGACCTGCACAAAGGACCCTGGTGATGAATTGTGATGTCATGTTTTGCACACTGGACAGTTCTGACCTGTGAGGGTGTTCTTGGTCTGTGGGGTAGGGTTGCATGCATGAGAGGCCTGAGACAGTGCGTGAAAACCTACTGCGGGCCTTAATTTTATACAAACTCAAACACCAAATTGCTGGGTCACCTTGGGCATGTCACTGGACCTCTCTAGCCATTACTTTTGTCCCTTACACGAAATAGGATTACGTTTCTTCCTACTGAACCCAAAGCAATCACATTGTGCTCTGTTGCTTATTTGACCATACCATCTTCCCAGACAGGCCTTTGAAACTGTTCAGGCAGTGATGATTCAGTGTTGTCTTGCTTCACTGATGCCCAACACAGTGCTGGGCACTGAGCACAGGGCATATCCTAGCACTCAAAAAATGAATGAATGAGAATTGGAGACTTCTCGAAACCACTCCATTCTTTGCCCACCCCTCCATGCTGCCATTATGCTGGCCTGTCACCTTTTCAAAGGGACTTGGGTTGGTACACCTTCGGTTCTCCAGGACAACAGAGAGCACCCCAGTTGTCCCAGGCCTGCTTCCCACCCCACCCCACCCCAATCTATGGCTCAACTCAACTTTTCTCCTTTGGATCATTTTGCAACCCAGGGAGGGTCCAAAGGAATGGGCTAGGATGTTGAAGCCAGGTCTGATGGAGAGGGAGAAGGGAGCAGAGGAGGTACAAGTCAGAGTTGTTTAGCTTCTTGCTCCCTATAAAATGTGTGAGAATATGTTGGGTGCTCTGTGCAGTGAGGGAGCAGCACCATACTCAATTAGCAAAATGAACAAACAAAAAACAGAATGGGACAAATAAAAAGCAAGTAGTAAAATGGTAGTGTCAAATCCAACCAAATTATTAATCTTATTACATGAAAATAGTTTAAATACTTCAAATAAAAGGCAGATTGTTAGATTGAATAAAAAAGCAATACACAGGGGCGCCTGGGTGGCTCAGTCAGTTAAGTGTCTGCCTTCAGGTCAGATCACGATCTCGGGGTCCAGGGACGGAGCCTCAAGCGGGACTCCCTGCTCAGCAGGGGAGTCTGCTTCTCCCTCTCCCTCTGCCCCTCCTCCCCGCTTGTGCTCCGTTTTATGCACACACTCTCTCTCTCAAATAAATAAAATTACACCTTTAAAAAAAGCAACCTACAACTTTACATTGCTTACCAAAAAACTTCTTTAAATATAAAGACATCAATAGATTAAAGGAAAAGGGATAGAAAAGGATGTACCATACTAACCAAAAGAAAGCTGAAGTGGCTGTGTTAATATCATATGAAGTATATTTCAGATCAAAGAATATTTGAAGGGATAGAGAAGGTCTTTTCACAATGATAAAGGGACAACCTATCGGTTACACATAACAATCCCAAAACATGTGTGCATCTAGTAACAGCTTAAAAATACATGAAGCAAAAATTAATAGAACTGAAAGGAGAAATAAACAAATATGTAATTATGGTAGATGTCAACCCCTCATTCAATAATTGATAGAACAAATAGAAAATCAGTGAGGATTGGAAAAGTTGAAAAATATTATCAACCAGCTTGATTTAATTCATATTTATATGATACTCTACACAACAACAGCAGAATGTACCTTCTTTTTCAGAACATTATCAAATTCAACTATATTGTGGGCCACAAATAAGTCTCAATAAATTTTAAAAGAATCAAATCATACAAAGCATGTTCTCTGAACAATGGAGTAAAATTAAAAATCAATAACAGAAATATAGCTGGATAATCCCCACATATTCATAAGCTAAACAGACAATTAAAATAACTCATGGGTCAAAGAGCAATCAAAAAGTGTTTTGAACTGAATGTAAATGAAAACAACATATCAGAATTTGTGAGATGCAGTTAAAGCAATAATTAAAAAGGAAATTTATGTAGCACTAAAAGCCTGTATTAGAAAATAAGGAAGGTCTGAAATCAATGACCTAAAATTTTACCTTAAGAAATCAGGGGGAAAAGGAGGAAAGTAAATAGAAGAAAGTAAATAATAAGTATGAGAGCAGACATGAATGAAATACGAAACAAAAAACCAACAGATAAAACCAATGAAATCAAAATTTTTGAAATGCTCAATAAAATTTATAAACTCTAGCAGAGAGAAGAGACATAAAAGACACAGACTACCAATAACAGCAATGAGAGAGGAGAAATCACTACAGATTCTACAGATATTAAAAAGATAAGGGAATATTGTGAACAACTTTATGCTAATATGTTTGACAACTTACATGAAGTTGACAAATTACTTTGAAGACACAAACTACCAAATCTCACTGGAAAATAAATAGATATTTTGGACAGTCACGTCTATTTGTGTAATCAAATTCATGGTTTAAACATTCCCCTAAAGGAAACTCCAGGTCTAGATGGCTTCCATGGTGATATCTACCAAATATTTAAGGAAGGAATAACACCTGTTCTACACAGAATTTTCCAGAAACTAAAATAGGAATGGTTTCATTCTATGAAACCAGTATTGCCCTGACACCAGAAGCAGAAAATTATTTTACAGGAAAACTATAGATTAATATCACTCATGAATATAGATGCAAACATTTTAAACAAAATTTTAGCAAATCAAATGCAGCAATGTATTAAAAAGATAATGTATCATGACCAAGTGCATTTATCTCAGGAATCCAAGGTTGGCTTAACATTTAAAAATAATGAGTATAATATACCATATTAACAGCGATAAGAGAAAAAATTGTTTCGTCATCTCAATAGATGGATAAAAAGCATCTGACAGAATCAACACCATTGTTGATAAAAACTTTCAGCAAGTTAGAAATAGAAAAGAACATCTTCACCCTGATAAAAGGGACCAATAAAAAGCCTACGGCTAACATCATACTTAAATGTTGAAAGACTCAAAGCCCCTTTACAATCATAAACATTCTCACCTCTCTTGTTTAGCATTTTACTAGAAGTTTAAACCAGTACAGTAAGAACAAGAGATAAAAAGCATCCAGTTGGAAAGGAAGAACTCTTTATCACACATGACATAATCACCTCCAAGGAAAGTCTTAAAGGATCTACCAAAAGATACTAGAACAAATAAATGAGATTAGCAAGTTTGCAGGATACGAGAGCAATATACAAAAATCAATTGTATTTATACCTAGTATCAATGAACAATTGCACATTTTAAGGTGTTTCTTTTTGAGATTTTATTTATTTATTTATTTATTTGAGAGAACGAGAGTGAGAGATGGAGAGAGAGAGTACATGAAAGGGGGAGGGTCAGAGGGAGAAGCAGACTCCTTCCTGAGCAGGGAGCCTGATGCGGGACTCGATTCCGGGACTCCAGGATCATGACCTGAGCCGAAGGCAGTCGCCCAACCAACTGAGCCACCCAGGCGCCCCAACAATTGCACATTTTAAAAACAGCATCAAAAATATGGAACTATTGAGGGTAAATTCAACAAAAAGTGTGTAACACCTGTACAATGAAAACAATAAAACATTGTAACAGAAAGTAAGGAAGACCTAAACAAATAGACATATATGATGTACATATTTCAGAAGACTTACTACTGTTAAGTTTGCTAACCTCCTCAAAGTGATCTATAGATTTGATGCAATCCCACTCAAATGTCCAGCAAGTGTTTTGTAGAAATTTGTAGAAATCACAAGCTGATTCTAAAATTTATGTGGAAATGGAAAAGACCTAAAACAAAACAATTCTGAAAAAGAAGAACAAAATCAGAGGATTGTGCTACCTGTTATTACAACTTATTATAAAGCTACTATATTCAAGACCATGTGGCATTGCCATAAAGACAGATACATAGATAGATTAATGGAACAGAATGGAGAGGTCACAAATAGACAAACATGAATAAAGCAATTGATTTTCAACAAAGGTGTTCAGACAAATCAATAGGGAAAGGATAATGTTTACACATGATGACAAAACAATTGGAAATCATATGCAAAAACTTGAACCTCCACCCTAACCTCACACTCTCTCTAAAATTAACTTGAAATGGATCATAGACCTAAATGTAAGAGCTAAAACTTCTGAAGTAGTTAGGAGAAAATCCTATTGGCATTGGGTTTGGCAAAGATTTCTTAAAGAAAACACAAAAATCAAGAGCTGTAGAAGTAAAAAATCAACAAATTAAGCTTCACCAAAATTAAAAACTTTTGCTCTTCAAAAACTTGTTATGAAAATAAGAATGCAAACAAGAGGCTGGGAGAAATTATTTGTAAAATGTATGCTGACAAAGACTTGTGTCTAAAATATAGAAAGAACACTCATGACTCAATAATAAGACCAAAAAAAAAAAAAAAACCCAATTAAATAGTTAAAAGGTTTGAACAGACACTTCACCAAGGAAGATATACAGATGGCAGATAAGCACATGAAAAGATGCTCAACATCATTAAACAGTGCTGAAATGCAAATTTAAACTGCAGTGAGATACTACTACACACCCACCAAAATGGCTAAAATTTAAAGTGCTGACCATATGTATCAAGTGTTGGTAAGGATATGGAGCAACAGGAATTACCATACACTGCTGGAGAGAATGTAAAATGATGTAGGCACCCTATAAAACAATTTGGCAGCTTCTTAAAAGGTTAAACATAGGGGTGCCTGGCTGGCTCAGTCAGCAGAGGATGGGGCTCTTGATCTCGGGATTTTAAGTTTGAGTTCCATGTTGGGTGCAGAGATTACTTAAAAAAAAAAAGTTAAACATATGCCTACCATATGACCCAGCCATGCCATATCTATATAGTTACCTAAAAGCAATGAAAACATGAGCCCACTAATACAAGTACCAATACTTGTACACAAGTGTTCATAGCACGTTTATTTGTAATAGCCCAAACTGGTAACAACCCAAATGTCCATCAACAGTGAATTGATAAACAAATTATGATATATATCTTTAAAATGGAATAATATTCAACAAGAAAAAGAATATTTAATACACACATTAGCATGGATGAATGTCAAAATAATTACACTAAGTGAAAAAAGCCAACAACAAAACAAAAAGCATGCATTCTGTGTGATTTCATTTATATAAAATTCTAGAAAATGCAAAGTACTCTCTCGTGATAGAAGGCAAATCTGTGGTTTGCACTATGGCAGTGATGGGGAGAACCAAAGTAGGCAAATTGGGGGAATATTTAAACAGGGTATGATTAACAGGAGCTGGGAAAGGTAGATGCAGGGGATGAGGGAGAGAGGAAGACCTCCCAGTCTCTAGTTTCCAGGTTAGGGAAGCTGGTTGCTGTGTTATTCCCTAAGGTAGGAAACACCAGGTAGGACATCAGATAAAGTGTTCAGTTTTAACATGGTGGAGTTCGTGGAGGTTCAGGGGGCATCACCGAGCAAGTAATTGGATGTTCTTGTCTGTTGCTCAACAGAGAGGCCCGGGCTGGAGGCAAAGGATCTCAGAACCCAAGTCAACTCAGCCAGTGTTAAAAAATATAAGTAACCTTAGTACACTGAGAGTATGGGTGACCCCAGCTGGCTTTGGAATGCAATTTCCAAAAAAAAATTCAAGCTGACTAGAAGATAAGTTTGTTCAGCTCCTCTCTGGATAGTACTGAGGTGTTTCGTTTTCTTTTCATTCAGTGGTTTAAAACATATATATGAAGTAAAGAAAACACCTTGGTTCAGTGAAAAGGACCCTGAAATGTTCAGGATGCCCCAGAGCTCTCCTTTTCTCTGATTGATTTTGGACAAGCTGACTATTCTGTGTCCCCTGTTTTCTCTGGCACAGAATTCTGCATTGGCAATGACTTTCTTTTGGCATTTTTTAAAATTTGAGTGAGAGAGAGTGGCAGTGGGGGGGGGGGCGGTAAGAAGAGGGGGAGGGAGAGAATCTCCATCTGAGCACAAAGCCTGACACGGGGCTTGATCCCACAACCCCAAGATCACAACCCTGAGCCAAAACCAAGCCTCAGTCAACCGACTGAGCCACCCAGGTGCCCCTCCTTTGGCATTTTAAAGCTGTTTTCTAGCTTCCATCTTTTCTGTTTTGGGTCCTAACTGGAAGTCTGGGGTGTTACGTTCATGAACATGAACCCCATGAGACTGCAGAAAGCTCCACCCTGTTCCCACTTTCTCTTGTCCCCTTTCTGATTGGCTTCTAACTGAGAGGGAGGGACTCTTCAGTCCATTCATCCATTCATCCTATTTTTAAAAGTATGTGCCAAGTACTGTGGCAGATGAAATAGATTGCCAGAATCTTTGCTGTCCCTTTATGATTTCTAAATGAGATTCGTGTGAGTTCATCTAGTGCTTATTTGTTTCTTTTTTCTTGGAAACATCTTTCAGTTGAGCTCAGAGTTTAGAGGACAAAAATGAATATTTAGATCTATGATTCAGCAAATTACTTCAATTCTTTGTGATCTTTTTTGGCTCTCGGTCAGGTTCAGAGCCATCTTTTATTTTTATTTAACATGGTTATTTTGTGTTCTGTTCTTCCAGATTTGCCTTTCTAATTAAATTTCACCCTGATAGACGGTAAAATGAATTTGCCCTCCCTAGTTGCTCTCAGGAGGGGAAGGGGCTTAGATAATAAGCCTGGGCAGTGAGAAAAGATTGCAGCTGGTAAAATGAATCATGCATACATAAATAATAGAGAACAGACCACCCCGAAGCTGAGAGGCTCTCATTGCATTTTTTTTTTAAACATGCAAGTGTTAGGGAGAGTACAACATTTTTGCAAGAACCTCTGAAATGACCTTTCGCCTTTTTTAAGATATTTATCTCCTGAGGCCGGTGTTGTCAGCAGTGAGGTGGAAGATTGCATGGGACGATCTTCTCTCTTGAGAGTTTAGTTTGATATTCTGTACTATATTAATTGACAGAAATTTATGACGGAGAATTTTTATTTTCATGTTTATTTTTGTGTACTGTGTAGTTTTCCAAGTTTCTACAGTGAATGGGCACTCCTTTAATAATCAGAGAACCAAAACCCACGGTAAATGGAATTTAAAAAATAATATTTGTAACCTAGATATTGTGGAGGGCACAAAAGAAATATTTTGTGTGGATGTATACTTCTGTCGTAAGGCAGGATTGCAGGCAGCAGACCTTTGGAACTTAGAACCTGGTGCAAATAAACCACCCCACCCCCTCCTCTAGAGGACTCCCCAGTATTGTTAGGTCATGTCAGTTTCTGTCCTAGACTGCTTGTCTTCCCCTGCAGTGAAGTTCCCTTAAGGGTGAGGCAGTTGTCCATTGTTTCTCTGAGTCCGCAGTGCAAGACAAAGGAGGCTGTCCAAATATTTGTTCAATTTTTGCTTAATGAATTGAAACTGAATTGAAGATGGGCACCTGCTCCTAGCTGCTCTTGGTCTAGGCAAGGACTGCTTGTGTGAAATTGCAGCAAAGCTCGGCAGAATATTCATTCAGCAAATGGCAGCTGCCTAGCAGAATATTCATAACTTGGGTGAGCCTGGGACTGTTTTCCTAAGATGGATGGGTTCAGCTTTCACTGAATTTTGATAGTTTCCCTGGGGGGGCCAAGATGTGAGTGGAAAGGACAAAGGAACAGGCTGGGAAAAGAAGGGGAGACCAAGGTTGTGAGCCGATGACACTGCATGCTTTCATTTGTTTTCCAGTCTTCGATGGGCATCACTTGCTCCTCTATCCGATGACACTGCACGTTGATGACAGTTCCTATTTTGTAGGAAGCAAGGTGCCAGGCACTGTGCTGTGGGCTGGTACTACTCAGGACTCTCTTGCTTGCAAGTGACAGAAAAACCAATTCTAACTTGTTTGGGGGATGCAGGGGATTTACTAGACAGTGTACTTGAAAAAAATCCAGGTCCTAGGAGGTTTCAGACATGCCAGAAAGCTGCCTATCTCTCAATTCTGCTTCCCTCTTTGTCAGCTACAATCTCTGGTACAGCTGTCCCAGGTGCTGGCCAGATGACCATTGGCGCTTCGGGCCGATGACATCCTGCCTCCTCAACAACCACAAAGGAAAGAGGTGGAATGGGGATCATGGTCTTGAGATACTTCCCCGTATATTTTTTCCCATAGGAACCTTTTCTTTTTCTTTCCTTAGAGCCTCTTCTTCCTTATAGCTCAGCCATGAGGTGTTATTGTCCTGGAAGCTGGGCAGCATGGGTACCGGTCAGAACTAAAATCCACAAGGAGGAGGAAGGGGATACTTCCACCTGAATGGAAGGTGGCACAGAAGCTCTCAGGAAATAGGCAATGTGAGGAAAGAGATGGAAGAGAATGAGCCTAGGGAGAGTATGATGCCCAAGTTCCCTGAGGGGCCTGAGGCCACGTCTCTGCCAAGTCTTCTTTTTTTTTTTTAAGATTTTATTTATTTATTTGACACACAGAGAGAGATAGCTAGAGAGAGAGAGCACAAGCAGGGGGAGTGGCAGGCAGAGGGAGAAGCAGGCTTCCTGCATGAGCAGGGAGCCCGATGTGGGGCTCGATCCCAGGACCCTGGGATCATGACCTGAGTTGAAGGCAGTGGTTTAACCAACTGAGCCACCCAGGCGCCCCGCGTCTCTGCCAAGTCTTGACCTAGGAAGGGGTATAGTACAACAAGAGAAATCCCAGCAGGTTGAGGAGAAAGCTGAGAGCAGAGAGAGCCTGTACCCACTTCCTGTTTGGAACTCTGCCCCAGAATGCCATGTGCCAACACAGGAGGGCTGTGGCAAAGTGAAGTGGTGATGTGGCATATTTAATGGGAAATGGCTCCCGATGGGGCCCCTGAGTCACCTTTAGTCGCCCTGTGACAAGGAAGGGATCCAGGAGCACCCACATGTTCCCTGTGGGGGATGAGAAGGCAGCTCTGAGAGAGAGAAGAAACCAATCTACCCTGAGGTCACAGTGGCTGAGAGAACAGGATGGACAGGTGACCCACTCCTGCTGAGGAGAGTCAGGCCCAAGGCCTGTTGGAATGGTTGACAAAGAGAAGTTATTTCTCTGCTGGACTTGTTGCTGTGAGGTTGTGAGCCTGGATCTGCTGGGGTGTCACGCGGAAGGAAGCAAAGCTGAGAGATGGAGAATCTCTGGATTCTTCAGTCTCTGGAACCAAATCCAGACCAGAGGCAGATGTGCCCCGGGGTTTTCATTTGCATAAGTCAACAAATTCTTTTTTGTTTTGTTTTTGTTTTTGTTTAAGGAAGTGGGAATTGCATTGTCTATCATTTACAGCAAAAAGTGCTCTAACCCATGTAAGTTAGAGGGAGGAAGCACCTGCAAAAGGGTGGAGCCGGGAATCAGTGGGAGGACAGTCAGAAGGAGGAGTGCTGGGTGGGATGGGTAGACTGAGCGCCAGGTGAGAGAGTCAGGGGTGATGCTACAGGCACAGTGAGAGATACACCGTTCCCGGCTTCATAACTGGAAGGGGTTGTGTGTCAGTCAGGGCAGGAAGGAGCTCAGGAGGGCAGGGCATCACAGGAATGAGGCGAGAAGGGCAGGCTAGCAGGGTTTGAGGAACCCTGAACCTTCAGGGGAGGAAGGCATCCGAGGTGGCTGGGGGAAAGGTAAGACTACATGGGTAGATGGGATTGGGAGCTGGGAGCAGAAGACTTTGGTGAGGGAAGTTCTAAGCAGTTCTAAGCAGAAAACCAGAGAGCAGGCAGAAACATGGGTAAAATATGGGTGTAGTGTAGTGTAGGAGCCATTAACACACGAGTGAAAGAAGGGGCCAAGTGATGAGCTCCTCCAGAACGTGCTTCTCGAAGGTAAATCGTAAACACTTAGCAGTGTCTATTTTGTTCGAGGCCAGTTGTGCTAGGGCACATAAGGGGTCACTGACACCAAAAGCCCGACAGTCACAGTTGGTGAGATCATCTCCCACAGAGAAATCATGTAGGAATTCGCCCCAGCTGGAACCCAACATTGAAAAGAAATGACCCACAAATGCTGTATCAAGTTCAACCGCAAGCCTCGCGGCTAACAGCACATAACACAAATCCGTTTCAAGCGCGGGGTGAGTCCTCAGTGGCCCGCTCTTAGGAAGCCGCGGCCGGGAAGGGGTGAAGGAGAGGCCCTGGGGCCCGCGACCTGCCCAGGGCGCCTGCAGGCCATCCCGAGAGCCAGCAGCAGCAGCAGGTCTACAGTTGGCACACATGGCCGGATGTGGTCGGTGCCGGAAGAGAAACGTGAGGAAGGCTGAACGAGGGTGGGGGCACTGTGGCAAGAATCGTGACAGTTTGGGTCCACGAGGCAGCAGTCCCCGGTGGTGGAGGACCCCAAACACGCGTGCCCCTCCCAGCACCGGGATCGGGGCGGCGCCTGGCCGGGCACACGGCCCAAAGACACTCTCACTGGGTCCTGGGGCCCGGGCCGGGTCCGTGCACCCTGGCCTAGGCGTGCATCTGTGTAGCCCCTGATCGATCCCAAGTCCGGCTTTGTGAGGCGCGCGGCGACTCTGCGCGCCTGTGGCCGCGGTCCCAGTGCACTCAGGATGCCCGTGACCGTGGCTTAAGCACGCCGGGAACTCCGCGGGCTGACGGGTCTCTGGGGACTGTTTTGCCTTCCCGAGTCAACGTCCTCTCCGCTAACCCTTCCGCGCCCTTCTCCCGGGCCGCACTGCTCCACATCACCGCCTCCGGGGCGGAGCTTGAGGGCGCCCGGCGCGGGGCGGGGCCAGCAGGGGGCGCTGCGGCCGTGCGGCCAGGCAGTCGGTGCGCGCCGCCCTCGCCTCCCCCCGAGCTCCCCGCACCCGGCTGAGCAGGCGGCCAGCGCAGAAACGGGTGCTCTGCAGCGGAGCTGGGGCCGGAGCCGGGCCGGGACCATGGACGGTGAGTGGGAGCGGGCCGGGGTCGGGCTGGTTGCCGTTGCGGCTGAGCGGTGTGGAGGCTCGAGGCGGACAGGCGTCCCGGGGTTGAAAGCCCAACGGGGTCCTCGGGACGCTCCGAGGCCGGGACGATGGGGCAGAGTCTCCAGTGGAAGAGTAGTGCTGGGGTCTGGGGCGGGCTTCCGAACACCGGGTCTGAATCCCGCGCCTGAGTTCCCTCCTCCATTCTCGCTCCCTCCCCAGACCCCCAAACCCCAGCCCCCGACTCGCGCTTTCTCCCCAAGCCACCCCGCCCTCCGCCCCTATCTCCAAGCCTCAGCACCCTCCAACTCTGCCGACGATTCCGGCGCCCTCTCCCGCGCCCTCGCCCCTACCTCCCGCCGGGCGCCTCCCCCAATCCCGCTGCCTCTGGCTTCTCCACCTCCAGCCCCGCGCCTCTCCTGCCCCGCCTGCCTCCACCGCGTCCCCGCCCCCTCCAACCCGCTCCCGCCGGGCCCCCGCACTCCCGCGCCTGGTTCCAGCCGGCCCTCGAGCTCCCGGGATCCCGCGGCACTTCCGAACCTGCTGGTCTCCAGGTGAGAAGGCGGCGGCAACTTCGCGGCCTTTCCCGGGGGTGGGGCTGGCTTCCCCCGCGGCTGCCTGCGCCGCGCGCCTGCGGGCCTCCGGGGACCCCGCCGAGGGGCCGCTGCGCTCGCGGGCTGTCATGCCTGGGTGCTCAGGTTAGGGCTGCATGGTTCAGACCCCACGGCGTTGCTTTTGCTCGTCTGTTTGCGATCTTCTGAAGAAGCCGGCTTTGTCACACACAAAAATGGAATTGGCTTAGACCAGGTTGCTTTCTTTGTGGCAGCAGCGGTCTTTCAAGTTGTACCTGTGGATGGTGATAGGATTAGCGGTGCAGGAGGATCTGGAGCCATATTTTCCCGCTCCGCTGGGCGTTCAGCGAGGCTCTCATCGCCTCGGTGGCCAGTGCCTTCCTGGGAAGGCTGGGATGCTTTGTAGGCTTTCAAAAAGTAAAAATCAGGAGAGATGTGGAATTAGATCCGTGCGAATGGGGAAGCGTGGGGTGGATGGCCACGGGGGCCCCAAGAGGGCTTCACAACTTGGGGACATTTGTTGCTGTTTGCGGAGGGCCCCCGGGTGAACCCGAGTGTGAAGCAGACCGTGCCCAGCCCAGCCTTACAAACGTGACGTGACTGCAAACGGGGCTTGGCAACAACTCCTTCTTAGAGGTGTTGGTGCTCAGTTCTGGACATCTGTGGGAAGAGAGTTTAAAGCAGATGGTTTGAAAAGCCTCGTGGTCCCTAGAGAGAGGTGGAGATGTATTGGTTACAGCCCGGAAGCCAGTGCCTGAATCTGCCCCATCCCTTCTCCTGGCTTTCATTAAGTCTTCGCTTAAATTAATTGCCCATTTCAGAGAAAGGGCATGCAGGGGATACTTCTCTTTCAGGGATTAGCTCCTGGCCAGCCCACCCTCACTCATGCTTGGGAGGCTGCTTTGGGGCACCAGGGAGAGGATGGACCACTTGGCCTCTGAAGCACAACACTCTGAGCATTTGTGAAACTGCAGGATCGGTAACTTTTTTTTTTTTTTTCCTATTGATTGGCCCGAAGAGTAATTAGCTCAATATTCTTTCAGCACTGAAGAGTGAATTAATAAGTAATTAGCCCAAGGGCACACGGGGGCTCAGTGGGCTCCCTCTGAGTGCCCACGGATTGCTGCGGGCATCTGCTCAGTCCTCACCATACTGCTGGGTGCTGAGTTGTTGGCTGTCAGATGCCCCACTAGCTGGAGGGCCTCAGCACCCAGCCTGGCACCCTTTAAGTGATATGTACTCAGTGTTTATCTAGGAAAGAAATGGATCCTCCTCTTCAATCTAGTCCAAGTCCATAACTTATGTTTTCCGTTGTGCTTCACTGTTTTCAAAATATTATCCTTAAATTCATTAGTTTTTTAAAAAGTACGTAATGTCACTGAAGACAAACTTTTTTTTTTAGAGAGAGAAACTCATTTTCATGTTTATTTGGGGCCGAGAGCTCAGTTTGTGGGTCAGGCTCTGATAGCTGTGTCTCTGACCTCCGTGGGGACTCCAGAATTTCCACGAAGGAAATCAGTTGTCCTCATCCTAGAACTGGAGTGAGGAAATGATGGGCACTCTGGGGAGCTAAAGCTGTCGGCTGAGGGAACGAGTCCTGCACAGCTCATCCTATAGGGCCCTGAGCTGTGGCTGCATCCCCCCACCTCAGGCATCCCTCATCCCTGTGTGTGATGGGATGAAGCCCTCAGGGAGACTGAGTGCCATTGGCAGAGCCCTGTCGGCTGCTTCAGGTGGCACCATCTGCGGTCCGGTGGTTGCTGTCCACTCCAGATAACTTGCCCATGGAGAGCAGGGAGTACCGCCTCTTAGACATTTCTGGCAATATGGTTTGCAGCTCTGGAGTGGGGGAGCGGGGCTGGTGTTTTATGAGGACGTTTCTGTCTGTTGAAGGTGGCTCTGACCCACTGGCAGTCTGAGCAAAGGCCAGCCTTTCTGCCTCTGTCAAAGGCCAGCCCTGAAGAACAGCCAGAGGCTGAGGGAGTGGGCATGCCTCGCACCACCTTTTCCCAGGAATCCGGGAAGGGCTGGCATTCAGAATGTTACCTGGATGTGGGAATTCCCTGCACTGCCCACAGGTCCAGGGTTGTCCTGGGCTTATCTTTCTTAAACAGACTGTCTCTGTCTTCGGGTCTGGCTCTTACCCAGAATTCCTGCAGCTGGTAAAAATCTGTTTTCCAGAAGAGGTTTAATTATTGCCTGCAGTCTGTGAGTGAGACAGAGAGGGAGAGACTGGGAGGGGTTGGTGGTGCCTGCTATCTCAAGGTGGGGAGGGAAAAGGATGGGAGACTCTCCAGGGTCCTGGAAAAACAGAAGGGGTAGACTTCAGCCCCAGGATTTGCCCTGGGTCAAGGCTTTTGGTTGGTGGATAAGGACATGTGCCCACATTCTGGTCCAGGGGTTACCATGAGGAGCAGAGTCACTGAGATAGGAAGAATAGCCCCATGGTAACCTGAAATATGGTTTGCTGGGCTCACTGTTCTGGTTTCTAGAAGGCCTTGAAGAACAACTGAGAGTTGGCCTTAGCAAGGTGGGAGAGTCCAGAGCTCTTTTAAGTTTTTGAGGGAGGATTGTGCTCCTTTGGAAATGGCTTGAGTGACGTTGGTCTGGGCTCTGGCCCTGGGGAGTCACCTCACACCTGAGATGCTGAGGGGAGAGCACAAAGGGGAGCAGAAAAGATGAAGCAACTGGCAGAGTCTGTGCACCCCCGCTAGGGGGGAAGAAGAGGCAACAGCTGCTTGTTGGTAGGATGGTGGGCCTTTGGACAAAGGCAGCCTTCCGGGGGGCCCTTCTTGAACCTGCTGGGCAGCCTGGCAGATGGATGAGCGCCTGCCGAAGCCCCTCAACCTTGCAGATCCTGCAGGGCAGCCGCGAGGAGGCACCTGTGAATGAATCGCAGCGTCTGCCCTGAGTTCAAAAGGCAGGAGGGTCAGGGTTATCCAACCGAGCCATAGACTCCGGCCTGCTAGCCTCCACCCCCAGAACCAGTAGGCTGTTCTGAACGTTTTGGGCCTCTGTTGGGGAAACCTCTGGTTTTTGGAAAGGAACCGCTCGCTCAGTCAGTAATGAAGAGGGGAGTAGTCCCAGGAGCATGGAGGAAGATAAAGGATTAAAAAGATAAAATGATTGAAAAAGGAACTTAGAGGCGCCTCGTGGAGTAGTTCCTTGCACCCAGAAGGCAGCCTTCACTGCGTGTTCTTGGCTGGGTCATCCATGTACCCTCCCTCCCTTCCTTTGCCCCTCCCTCCTCTGTCCCGTCCCCAGTCCCCAGTCTCATCCTTCCGCACTACACACAGCAGTGGAGCTGCCTCGTGTGCTGGTACCCTGGGGTGGAAGAGAATTTGGGGAACTCAAACATCTGTAGGAACTTGAAAATTCTGTTGCTATTTGCCCAGTCACTTCCGCAACATACACATTCATGTTTCCATGTTATGGGGTATCTTTTTGTCATGTGCTTACCACTGTGTGCCTCTGCGTATAACTGACTTCCTTAGAATGAGCTGTAATCATAGCATGGAAACCCGAGCTTTAAAAAACAAACTAAGGTGAAAATTATTGCACCTGGTTTTGACACACCCCTCCCTTTCTCTCTGCTCATTTGTGGTTAGAGTCATAATTTACACCAAATTTACAAATAGTTTGAATACTATCTGTCCTACCTCTCAATTAGAAGGAGACATGTATCTTTCCAACTAACAAAACCACAGTTTATTTTCCTAGACCCTCCTCATTCTTGGATGCAATACCCAACATTGGGCCTTCAGAGGTACAGCCATATCATTTTGAGCTTTGAAATTATAAAATAAAATGAAGCTCTTGCTTGCTAATTTTGTCAACTAATATAGAAGAATCTGAAGTTAGAATAAAACATTTACTGCCTTGTTAACTCTTGGTGCTTCTCAAATGAAAGAAGCAGGTGGATTAAGGTGGAAGAACGGTATTATAGTAGAAATGTCTGGAAGGTCAAAAATAATAATGGAGGGACACAGTTATTAAGGCTTAAACATTGCTGTTAAAATGTGCAGAGATATAAATAGGAACTTCCATAGAAGTGTAGGCAAGTATAGAATTTTGGTGAGTATAGACTGATGAGTTTAGAAATCTTAATAGGTCATTTTGTTGAAATATATTGATATGATCATACGTTATGCCTATGCAATACCTTACCATTATAAATGGGCAACTGAGTCCATGATCTCATTCAATCCTTCCAGCAAGTCTGGGATCTTAGAGATGGAGACGGGACCCCTGGGGGTTTCAGAGGCTTCTAGAGCTCAGAACTCTTGAGCAGGGAAATACTGTGTAAACCTAGATATTCCTGCTACAGTTGCATGATAACCAAATGTGGCTACATAGTTATCTGAAAATTATAGATAGTCTCCTGCTTAGGAGTAAACGTAGGCTTTCTTTAAAATGTTCTGCAGGTCAAACAGACAAAAACTGTATGATTAACAGCACCAGAAACCACCTGGAAGGATTTCTAAGGGTTTGTGGATTTCAGAGGTTCTCTGCTGATGACTTCCTAATACTAGAGTACCTGAGTTTGTACATTCAGCATAGTACAGTAGTGGAGAGTGTAGACTCTGAAGCCAGGCTAGCTTTGAATCCTGGATCTGCCATTACTGGTCTGTACACTTGGGCAAGTGACTTAACCTCTCTGTGCCTCGGTTTCTTCACCTGTAAAATTATGATGATGATGATGATAAAAATTGAGATGCTATTATTGTAAGGCTGAAGTGAGATATCATGATGAGGACTTAGAACGGTGCCTAGCACATGGTATGCTTTAAAATTATTAGCTGTTGGGGCACCTGGGTGGCTCAGTCGTTAAGCGTCTGCCTTCGGCTCAGGTCATGATCCCAGGGTCCGGGGATCGAGCCCCGTATCGGGCTCCCTGCTCAGTGGGCGGCCTGCTTCTCCCTCTCCCACTCCCCCCTGCTTGTGTTCCCTCTCTCACTGTGTCTCTGTCAAATAAATAAATAAAATCTTAAAAAAAAATAAAAATAAAAATGTTAGCTGTTATTGCTATTCATTCATTCCTTAATACATTTTTGGAGCCAGCCAGCTGCACTGAGTTGATAGATATAGGAGAGTGGCTAAGACACAGGTAGTCTCTGTCCCTCTGGCACAGAGGACACTTAAGTTCACGGCGAAGGACACGAAGGGTAGTACAGACGTTGCCCAGGCATTCACCTGGCTCTCGGCCACCTATTGCGGTCATGAGAGCCTAGGGTGGGCCTATAAAGGGTTGACCATGGCAGGAGGGGGAGCTGGTGATCTTCAGCAGGTGCACACTGGTGTGATTTGGCCTTGCCGGCTGTTTAAGGTAGGCACTCAATTGATTGGTCTGCGTCCCGACAGGTGCTGGTTGTTAATGTTTTCACTATAACTCTTGGTCTCAGGTTGTTAGTGGGAAGTGTGATAAGAGACCATAAACTCAGTATTTACTCACCTGGTTTGCCAGCACTGCTCCTGGTCCTGGTGGACAGCATACTGCCCTGGCCACTGCTTTGAACTGGTCTTTTAGCAGCCCTAGAAGCCTGCAATACCAGGAGGGACCCAGTTCTGAGTGAGGACTGGCACAGCTGCTCCCAGGGGTGGGTAAGGGACTTGCCAGAGGCAGAAGGCCAGACTCCCGTGCTTCCCGAGTCTGCCATAGCCAGAACCTTCTGGATGTGGAAGATCTCTGGGAAACTGTGTTGATAGGCTTGGGTTAATAACTGGTTCTGGAGAAGGGAGGTCCTCACTTGCTCTGTGTGACTTACAAAGAAACTCCCACTGGAAGCCTGCTGACTAGTCCCTGCCATGAGGGCCTGGCGAGGGGCCCTAGCCGTGGGCCATGGACCAGGGAGCCTGGGATTGCTGCCTCAGGAACATGAGCACCTCTCTGCCTTGTGTGAGTGTGATTGGTACGCCCTTCGCTCTACGCTGGAGCGCTTACGGTAATAAGTTGGCAGGCAGACTGGAAACCTGATCTCTTAATGAGGAGCCTGCTTATTTTATTCATTTTTAAACTACTGGAATTTGAGGTAAATGAGGTTTTGTTGTATTATTGGGTTTTTTTTTTTAAAGCTTGCCCCACGCTTGGAAGATAAAGACATGGCAAATAATGTCATTCCTTTTTTTAAAAAACCATTTATTTGTATGTAGGCAGAACTGAGTTAAACAGAGTGCTCTAAGTTTTCTGGTCTTGGGTGCCTCTCGATTTCCCAGATGGGGTCATCTTTTGTCGCCAATTTGTCTGTCTCCATCACAGTTCCTAATGGAAACACAGACCTGGAAATCAAAGCTTGGACATTTCTGGTTGAAGGTCATGGCACGGACAGTTGATTCTGTTTTGGCTTTATCTTCAAGGTGAAAAATCACTGGGTCTTTTTTGAGAAAGAGAAGGTGTATTTCAGGAGATGACTAACATCAGCAGGCGGGAAGATGTCGACAAGGCTGCCTCGTTCTTGGTTCCTCTCATTTACAGCATCTCTAAGTTAGTGGCATATGATATTTTAATTTTCTCCTCTTGTGCATCTTGCTTTCATGACGGCTGATTATCTTGGAACAGCTGCATTAATTGATGGTGTTTAACAACTCAACGTACAGTAAGTAATTGCAGTTGGCTTGGCTGAGCATAGCTCATTCTTTTTACTTGCTTTTGAGCTTGAGGAGTGTTTTCTCAGTGTGCTGAATGCCAGAAAGGGAGTTGGGAACTCCGTGCCCCAGTGCCCGCCCACCACTCCACGCTTACACTCCCCTGGGACACCGTGTGCCATCATAGCATCTGTTCCTGCTGCATGCGGGTTGTCTGCTCATGGGCCCATCTCCCCGGCTTGCCGGGGGGCTCCTGGAGGCCAGGGGGCCACATCCAGCTTGTCTCTGACTCTTCACCCCCTAGCACAAGGACTGGCAAGAAATACGCCTCAGTAAAGGCTGCATGAATGAATGCATGGGCGGTTGCAAAGCAGTCAGGTTGGTTTTTGACTGCAAGTAACAGAAAGCCCTACTTTAGTGGCTTAAGCAAATAATGGTTTATTTTTCTCCTGTAACAAGATGTCTGAAGGTAGGTGGTTGCTAGCATTAGTTTCAGCAGCTGATGTCCGTCTGGACTGATCCTTCTCTTCTTTTCTTGGCCTGTCCTTCATGATGGCAAGATGACTGGGGCAGGAAGGAGGTGCCAGCAACATCCGTACCTTTTATCAGGAAAGCAGACATTTTCTGTTCCTTTCTTTTCTTTTTAATAAATTTTTTAAAGACTTTATTCGTTTATTTGAGAGAGTGAGAGAGAGCAGGAGTAGGGAGGAGAGGGAGAAGCAGGCTTCCCACTGAGCAGGGAGCCCTACGCAGGGCTCGATCCCAGGACCCTGGGATCATGACCTCCGCCTAAGGTAGACGCTTAACTGACTGAGCCACCCAGGCGCCCCAGGAAAGCAGACATTTTCCCCAAAACTCCTAGCAGACCACTCCCAGTTTAAAGGGCCATGTGAGTATCTGGCAGGGCACATTGCTGCCAAGAATAGTTAGGTGGGCTTACTGTTAAACAACCCAAATAGGCTTAATGACCCAAATATGGTAGACATTTACTTTTTGCTCACACAAATCCCAAAATGGCTGTTCCTAATTCGTGGGTAGTTCTCCTTCAAGAGGTGATTAAGGGACCCAGGCTCTTAAGACTGCCATGCTTGTTTACATCAGTCAGAAGAAAAAGGAGCACGGAGGATGGTGTGTGGGAGAATTTTATGGGCCAAGCTTGGAGGTGGTGAATTAATTCTACTGGCTGTGGGGGAGGGGGGAGTTGCTCAGACACATGGCCACACCTCCTGCAAGAGAGGCTGGGGACCGTGGTCCAGTGCCTAGGAGGAAGAGGAGTTGGGTTTCATGATTAGCTGGCAATCTCTAGCACACTGTTTCCCCGCACCCCCCCAACCCGCCAAAATCAGAATTCTCTTAGCAAGGAAGAAGGAATGAATATTGTGGGACGTCTGGGGGAGTCTGTCTTACAAGGAAATACTGTGCTAAGAAGGCTCCAGCCAAAAATAGTCTTTTTTTTCCCCCAGATCATCTGTCTTAACTCCCGGCTTCTGTTCCTACCTTTGGGAACTGGGCCAGCAGGACAATAGCAGGTCCTCATTATTCCTCTTTCTTGACCCAGGGCATGTTCTTAACAGCTTTATGAGAATGAGTCATAATTGATCCCACTCAGCAGTTGAAGATTACCCCCAGAAGAAATGGCCCTCAGCACCCGTGGGCCGGAGGAGCTCTGAGCCTGTGAGCCTTTCAAGTGCCCCCACTCACCTAACCTTCCAAAGTTTTTCTTCCTCTTCAGCCCCCACCCCAGCCCACATCCAGAACGGAGGAGAAGATGCGGGAAAGAGTGACCTCTGCTTCCCACTCCAATGATTTGAGAAATATTTTTCCCAACCACTTCCTGCTATTTTTCCTCAGTCTGATGAATGATCCATTCATTGATCTACTGGGTGTTACTGTTCTTGTTCAGTTTGTTGTAGGTTTCTGTGACAGGTGCCTCTCCATCCACAGCATCTTTCTTGGTGCCCTTCCTCCTTCCCTCCCTCCTTTCCTTTCTTCCCACACACACCTACTGAGCACATGCTCTGACTCAGCTCTGTGTCCACCTAGCCCTGGGGGTAGACAGGCAAGGAAGCTGACATGAGCCCGCGTGTTGATGAGTATTATGGGAAGGCTATGGTTGCCCAGTATTGGGGGGAGGCTCACCTAGCGTTGGGATCAGGGGGAGCTTCCAGGAGGAGCCGGCTTTTGAGCTGAATTTAAGGATGAGCAGGAGATGGGGTGTCTGGGTGGCTCAGTCATTAAGCGTCTGCCTTCGGCTCAGGTCATGATCCCCGGTCCTGGGGTTGAGCCCCACATCAGGCTCCTTGCTCAACGGGGAACATGCTTCTCCCCCTGCTTGTGCTCTCTCTCTCTCTCTCTCTCTCTGACAGATAAATAAAATCTTTAAAAAAAAAAAAAGGTTGAGCAGGAGTTAACCAGGTCAAGAAGGCACGTGGGCTGAGAGAGTGAAATGGGCACAGACACTGAGTTCTGAGAAGGGGCATATGGGGCTTCAGAGGGAACGGTGAGTAGGTCCAGTGTGCCAGACTTGTGGTAGGGCAGCGTGGCCATTCTCTCATTTAATACAGCAGTGAACAAAGCAGATAAGGTCCTAGCCCCAGGGGATCGCAGGGTCTGAGCAGGGTCTGGGCCGGAAGAGGGAATGAAGCTGTTGGGGAGGGTGGGCAGGAATCTGAGGAGGGCTTGGCTGCTGGAGGTGAGTGGGATATGGGCCCATTACTTGTGCCATCACCTCTCCTGCCCCGTCCCTCTGTTTCCGATTCTTGTCTGGTCCTTTGCCCGGGCATTACTCAGGCTGTAAAAATAGAGGCTGCCACCAGATCATCGGCATGTAGTTGGTGAGGAAAGTTGAAACTGTCATTACATATCAAGATATGTGCCAGCTAGATTTTTGACAAAGCACTTTCCTGGAGCCCCGAGGATGAGGTTCTAAAGTTGGTTTACAATTTTTTCCCTCTCCTTTCAACTCCTACCAATACTTCTGGCCACTTGGCTCAGAACCTGGCCTGGTTGTGCCTATTACCCATCCTGTGAGCACATTGAAATCCACCAAGTGAGGTTTGGCCTTGCCCTGGGCTGGCCTGTTGGGAGAGGCCGGGTCATCTCTGTGGGCCCATGAGGTGCTGCCCCCCAGTCCGTGAGGAGTTTACGTCCAGACGAGGAAGATGCGAGCATTGCCCGGGAAGGGACCTGCTCTCACCAGCCCGCAGGTTTGCTCAGCTCCCCGAGGAAATGAGGGCTGTGCCAGGGTGTAGCAGAGCTGTTAGCTGCCTTCCGGGTGAGGAATGGCCCCAGGACGGTTCCCTTCCTTCTCCGTCCCCAGCCGTGTTTGTTAAGGTGGAATTGACAGTGCTGGGGGGTGGGGTGCAGAGAGGAACCTTCATACACGTCTAAGCCCAGGGCTGAACGGATAGCGCTTTGTTTCCAGGTAAGGAAATTTCAATCCATAGAAGGGAACTCGGACCAGTCCCCCGGTGTTTACCAGGTGCCTTCTTGGTGCTAAGGGCTGTAGGGAATGTGCATAATAACAAAATGGGAAAAGGAGGATCCTTAGAACCTCTACTGTGATTTATAATAAGAAATAGAGATGTGTTCGTCCCTGTTTCTGGTATAGACCCCCCTAAAATCTTTGGAATTTCCTGTGATGGGACCAATGGAGATGTCTTTTGTTATGTTAATGAGGTGATGTTTTTGAAAGCCCCCAGGTAACCTGAGGAGGGGGGCTGGTTGACTGGAGAACCAGCCAGGCCTTTAGAAGGTTGGGACTCTCAGTCCCATCCCCAGACCTCCCGGGAGGGGAGAGGGGTTGGAGGTCAAATCAGTTGTCAATGGCCAAAGATTTAATCAGTCATGCGTGTGTAATGAAGCCTCCATTAAAACACAAAAGGATGGGTTCGAAGAGTTTCCAGGGCGAACCAATGGTGATGTGGGAGACTGGCACCCTGGGAGAGGACGTGAAAGCTGGGTGACCTTTCCCACATGCATGTCTTGCCCTGTGCACCTCTTCCATCTGGCTATTCCTGAATTCTATCCTTTTATAGATCTAGTAAGTAAAATGTTTCTCTGAGGTCTGTGGGCCACCCTCGCAACTCAGTTGAACCCAAGAAGGGGTTGTTGGAACCTCCAGTCTGCCGGTTAGTCAGAAGCACAGGCAACAAGCTGGATTTGCAATTGGCCTCTGAAGCGGTGGGGGCTGGAGGGGCAGTCTTGTGGGACTGAGCCCTTAACCTGTGGAATCTGACGTTGTGTCCAAGTAGGTGGGGTGGGATTGAGTTGAATTGTGAGACACCCAGCCCGTGTCCGAGAACTGCTGGGTGGTGTGGGGGAAAAACCCATACACACATTGGAATTAGGTACAGGATCCTTAATACCCTAAATGCTTTCCAGGGAGTACCTCATCCCTTCCACAACCCCGTGAAATGGGTAATTTTACATTCCACGAGCATATAAGCTCCATGAGGGAAGAGTTTTGGACTGACTTGGTCACTGCCGATCCCCAGCTTCTAGAACTGTGCTTGGCATATAGCAGATGCTCAGGAAATATTTGTTGAATGAATAATTGAATAACCATTTACAGGTGAGGAAGCCAGTTCAGAGAGATTAAGTAACCTGCCTAAGATGGTAAGTATAATAAATAAAAGGGATATAACAGGGATAAAATGGGCTAGATCTCAGTACCAGGGAGGCACCATGAGCTGTGACTTGGGGTCCCATCCCCATTGCCCTCGAAATGTGGGTGGCTTCCAGGATAGCACTGGTGGAAGACCCGCAGTCTATCTGGCTGACATTCTGACCAAATGCAGCAGAAGCTTGGCAAAAGCTAGCATTTTAGCCTCAAGCCCCTAAATGCCGAGGCCCACAAGGTTGTCTGCCTTCTTGGCTGCCAGTGCCTTGCTGTAAACTCGAGGGTGGGATGAATGTGCAGGAGTGTATCCATCAGCCGCTCAAAAGTGATGTTTCTTTGTTGACGCCTTCATCCTATCACGCATTTGTTCAGGAACCTTCTGTGGCTCCCTCCTCTTACAGGAACCTAGTCTGGCCCCAGTCACTCTCCCCGTTCACTGAGGAGTGACTGCATAGAACCTGTCAACAGTCAACAGTAGAGGGAGGGGCGTACTCTGCCTCCACTTGTGTACCACTCTGTACATGGCCTCTCCTCTCTGAAATGCCAGCTCCCGTCAGGCAGGCCCACTGACATCCTCCCTGCCCTTGTAGCTTTAGCAATTTCTGCCTCTTCCTTGAAGCCCCCCATGACCAGCGAGCACACTGGCCCCTCCCCGAGCCCTTGCAGCCTCCGTCTGTCTGTACAGTGCATTTCCTAATGGCGTTCCCAGAGTCCTGGTTTCTGCGCCTGTGATGGGACTTCTGCTGAGTGGAGGACCCCGCCCCTCCCAGTAAACTCTGATTTTATCTTTCTTACACATCAGGTTTCATGTTGCATTAGTTTTGAAAGGAGGTGCTCTTTCAAAACCACTGGTCTCTTTATAACTTATCATGTACCCAAGAAGTCTTGTGACTTCTTGCTTAACTGCATTGTTGTGGGGTTTTTTTGTTGCTTTAAAGATTTTATTTATTTATGAGACAGAGCACGCCATGGGAGATGGAGAGCACGAAGTGGGGGAGGGGCAGAGGAAGAGGGAGAAACAGGCTCCCCACTGAGCAGGGAGCCCAACCATAGGGGCCCAGATCCCCAGGCTCTGGGATCTCCGACCTGAGCCTGAGCCGTAGGCAGACACTTAACCAACTGAGCCACCCAGGCGCCCCATGGACTGCATTGTTTAAAAAATAATTTAAATAAGTTCTGCAGCTTTCTTTTTTTCAAATTTTGAAAGTAATAAATGTTTGTTTAAGAAAGTTTGGAAAATAGAGAAAACTATAAATGAGAGAAGTCTTCCAGGACCTCACCACCTACTTAAAGAGTTGTAAACCAGTCTTTCACCCTTGCAATTTGTTTCAAAGAAAAGTAGGATTACTTGTAAATCCCAGTCATAACCACTCATAACATCAAGGGTCTATTTTATTTTTTCAGCATTCCTTTAAAAATTGTCTTTCAATGATTTTTTAAAAATAGCAATAGGTTCAAAATTCTAAAGAGTATAACAGTAAAAAGTCCCACTCCCAGCCCTGTTTCAAACCCCTCAGTCCAGTTTTGTAATATATCTTTATAACATAATTGAGCTCAAACCGTATATGCTGTATCATAGCTTGCTTTTTTGACTTAAGAACATCACATTTTCTGCTGTCATTACTAATCTTTATTTGTTATTTGTACATAATGCATTGTAAAAACAAAGCATTAAAATATATGAGTAAATTTTGAAAAGTCCACAATAGAGACGACCACTATTAATTTGGTGGTCGTCATAAGCACGCTATGAAGGCACACACGATTGTGTCTTTCCACGATGTCAGCTTTATTCAATCATAAAGCAAAGTTAAATCACAATTCTAAAGCAGGTTCAGGATTCCAAACTCAATGACAATTCACCATGTGATTAAACTTGGCTTCTTACACAGCACACAGAGCAGGGCAGAAGACAAGCCACACAACAAACAAGATAACAGAGGGTGCAGGAGGTTAACAAACCAAACTGAAGTCAGTCTTGGGGCGCACAGTTGAGATAAGGCCTGGGTCTGGTCCAGGTCAGCTTGGCACTGACTGCTTCCGATGTTCCAGCAGGGAAGGATATCGGTTCTGTTCGGGAATCCATCCGGCAGAACCTTCCGTGGCAGTTGCCTTTTTTAAGTGGTCAGACATAGAGGGGTCAGGTCTGAAGAGTCTGACAGTTTGCTGCCAAAATCCTTCCCTTTTTTAAAGGGATTTCATCAGTTTTGGGTCTCTGCAGACCTCCTCTGGTTCTGCCACTTACCGGTGCTGGGGTATCAGCTTACGTTGGTCCCGGCCATATCTTCCCAACCACTTGTGTCATTGCTTGACCCAGGCTCCCTCTTGAAACGAGAGACTCCATTTTGCTCTCTACAGAGGCTGTCTCTTTCCAGACCTTATTCTGTAAGTTTACATGTTTTCTTCAAATTTCCTTGTATATGTTGAGATGTGCAAATGTCTTACCTACGTGAGATACCTACACAGTAGATATGCTCTGTATCTATGAGGCTGCCACTTGCATACCCTCTCTCATTCATTTTTAACTTGTAGAAGCTGGAGGTTTGTCCACATCCACACCTAAGCCTACTCCTTCCTTCCTTCCTTCCTTTTTTTTTTTTAAGATTTTATTTTTAAGCAATCTCTATACCCAATGTGGGGCTCAAACTCACAACCCTGAGATCAAAAGTCACATGCTCTACCAGGTGTCCCCCTCTTCCTTTTTTAAGGCAGAATCATGAACAAACTGTAATTTTCCAACCATTGCCCTATGGGAGAACATTTAAGTTTTCAGACATTTATATTTATTCCTATTGCTGCTTTGTACACATGAACGAGCATTTTTTGAGGATACCCAGAATACAAATTCTAGGGGCAAAGGGTATGTGTGTTTACTGTTTTAATTAGACCACCAATTCTTAACAAATACTGTTCCAGTTTAACCCTCTTGCCAAGAGTGTGTGAAAGAATTTGTCCCCATTGGGACTAACATCCACTAGAGATAAGTGATCTTTTATTTTTTATTTATTTATTTTTTTGCCAGTCTAAAGGGTGAGACGTGCCATGTCATTTTTAAATTTATATTTTTTTCCATCCAGCTTTTCCAAGCATATATATATACACACACATTTAAATAAAAATTTAGAGTCGTGCAATGCATGGCTTTATCTTTTTTTAGTTTTTCACATTAAGTCACATTAAAATGTTCACATTTTCTTTTCTGGGTCATTGCACTGTCTTCAAAAGCTTAGTTTCAGGAGAGCTATCTTACTGAACTATTGCAGATCATCTGGAATATTCTTTTTTTTTTTTAAGATTTTATTTATTTATTTGAGAGAGAGTGAGAGAGCACGGGTGGGGTGAGGGGCAGAGAGAGAAGCAGACTCTCCACTGAGCAGGGGAGCCGGCCACAGGGCTCCATCCGGGGACCCTGGGATCACGACCTGAGCCGAAGGCAGAGCATAAACCGACTGAGCCACCCAGGCGCCCCCACCTGGAATATTCTTTATCTTCGTTTATTTAAATCCTTAATCTCCAAGACCTGGGGAATGACAAGTAATAGAAAAGAAAGGAAAGCAGAACGAACACCTTCTGCAGGGCTCTGTCCAGTAAAAGAATCAAATTAAAATCGGAATTAGATGTTTGCCCAGGGGCTCATCCCTTAGGTATTTGGCGGGGAGGTGCCTAAAGTAAACATCTGCATGAGCTTTTTTTACTATAGAGACGTTGAAGAGTGTATGTTAAATATGAAGAAGCTTCGCTGGGTTCCTGGGTTCCATTGTGGAAAGTGCGCAGGTTTGCTGATTGTTGTTTGAAGGGAGGGATTATGATTCTCCCAGATCTTTTCACAGCAGTGAGAACATCCGGGAGGCGGTGTGGTGTGATGGACACCGGGTGGAACTGGCAAGTCTGAAGAGTTGGCTTCAGACCCCAGCTGTTCCTCTGACTGCCGAGTAAACCTGAAGAAGACACAACTTCTTGGTTCCCTGGGCATCTGTGTAGTGAGAATGACCAGGGTGTGAGTGGGTTTGGACAGCCTGGTCAAGGATAGGCTAGCAGTTAGAGGCCAACTGTAGCTCAATATTGATGAGAACAATAAAAACGAGCACCGTCTAAAAACAGGATGGTATCATAAAAATAAATATTTGGTCATTTTCCCCCAGTTCCTGGCACACAGCTCCTAAAATGCTGGGAATCTCCAGAGTGCTAAGAATGTCTTTTATATGCTAATATCTGCTGGCAAGGGGTGGGGGGTGGGTAGCTTCTGGATGGGAGCTGGTTGCCTGAAAGGCCAAAGCACCATTGGAGGGCTGGACTTTCAGCACCACCCTCTGACCTTCAGGGAGGGGAGAGAGGCCAGAGGTTGAGATCAGTCACCAATGGCCTACAATTTAATCAATTGTGACTACATCTAGAAACCTCAAAAACAAAACCAAACCAACAAAACCCTCTAAGCAGCAGAGGTTCAGAGTGCTTTCAGGTTGGCGACACATCAGGGTGCTAGGAAGGCAACATGCCTAGAGAAGAGTATGGAAACCCTGTGCCCTTGCCCTATGCATTTCTTCCATTTGGCTCTTCCTGAGTTGTATCCTTTATAATAAATCTACAGTAAGAGCAAGTAAAGTGTTTTCCAGTTTTGTGAGCTGTTGGAGCAAATTATCAAAACTGAAAGGGGAAAAGGGGTTGTGCAAGACCCCCCCCCCCGTCTGACTTTGTAGTTAGGTCTGACGAAAGTGGGCAATTTGGGGACCCAGTACTTGTAATTGGCAACTCAAGTGGGGGCCGTCTTTGGGACTTAGCTCTTACACCAATGGAGTCTGACACTAACTCGGGGTAGTCAGTGTCAGAATTGAATTGAATTGTAGGACCCCCAACTGGTATCCACAGAGTTGGAAAATTGGTTGGCATGAGGACAAAACACTACACATTTGGTGTCAGAAGCCTTGTGAGTTAAAACAGCTGAGCTGTATGTTACCAGTCTCCAGAAATGTTCTGACACACAGCCAGCTCTGGGAGAGGCTTTGTCCCGCACTAGAGACATGCTTGTGAACAGACCCCGCTGCTGCCGTCTGGTGGTTTATAGTTAACCACAGGAGACAGCCAGCATTTCAGCGTGGCTATATTGAGTATGTAATGAGAGTCCTGAGATGTGTCATGAAGGTTCTAGACAGGGTGACTTGAGAATGTCAGACAGGATCTGATCTAGACAGGGGAGTTCAAGGGCAGCTCCCTGAGAAAATAATCTTGGAGCTGGGAGCTGAGGGCCAGTCATGAGTTAGCTAGGTGGGAAAGGTAGAGGTGATGTAGGAAAGAACGTTAGGGTTTGAAGCCTTGACTGCCAAGAAAGAATTCTTGAGATATCTTTGGTGCAAAAACGTGATTTTATGAAAGCACGGGACAGGACCTGTGGGCAGAAAGGGCTGCACCGGGGTCAGGAGAAGTGGCCCATTATATACTCTCAAGTTGGGAGGGGGTTAGGGACAGCGTAAGTCTAAGAAATTTTGGAAGCAAGGTTTCCAGGACCTTGAGGAGGTAGGCCATATGCTTGGCAGGTGATTGCCAACATGTGTCTTGGGTGGTAGAGATGAAGTTTCCAAAAGAATTTTTATATGTTGAAGTAGACTTACAGGATCCTGTGTGGAGGCGGTATTGGCCTAGGATTGCCTGTTGCCTTAGCAAAGCATTAACATGGAGGCAGTTGAGTCCCCAGAAGACTGTCACTCTGCCAGTTTCAAGGACTTGTCAGTGGGCTGTAGCAAGTAAGGAAATTTAATCATTTTCCTTCTGCCTTTGTTTCCCACATCACTGGGGTAGAGGAGAGATGGCAGGGTGCCGGCTGGGGGAAGGCAGAAAGGATGGCCTGCTGGTGGCTGTGATGAGCCTCCCCTTTGTTCATTCATGCATTCATCTGTCCACTCATTCAGTCATCCAGCAAACCTTGATGGATCACCGGGTCTGGGCCAAATACTGTTCTTGGTACTGAGGACAGAAGAGTAAGGAGCAAGATGGACAGAGTCCCTCGCTTCATTGCTACCGCTGGGTAACAAATCATTCCAGAACTTGGTGACTTAAAACCGCCATCATTTTACTGTTATCCTCATGGTCTGGAGGTGGACTGAGCCAGCTCGTGTGTATCACTCGGGTCTCGCACAATTATTCAGGCACCGGCCGGTCTGGAATCACCTGAATGTTCCCTCACTCACATGTGTGAAGCCTGGGCTGAGAAGCCTCAAACAGTTGGGCGTCCCTGTCTCTGGGTGGCCTCTCATGTGGTATCTCCAGTATGATAGCTTCAGGCCTCCAAAGCAAGTGACCTGAGAGAGACCAAGCCAGGTAGAATCTCAGGGACTCTTCTGACCTGGTGTCAGAGGTCACACCGCATCATTTCTGTCCCATTCTATTAAGGTAGTCCTGAGGCCTGCTCAGGGGACCTAGAACCCCCTCTTGATGGGAGATGTGACAGAAAATTTGTAGATGTGCTCTATCTAGAACCACCACACTCATGCCCTGCTCTCCCTAGCTTTTCATCCGTGGCTTTTTTTTTTTTTTTTAAGATTTATTTATTTATTTGAGAGAGAAAAAAAGTACCCACATGAGTGGGGGGAGGAGCAAAGGGAGAGAATCTTCAAGCAGACTCCCTGCTGAATGGGGAGCTTGACGATGGGCTCGATTTCACAACCCTGAGATAATGACCTGAGCTGAGACCAAGAGTCAGCCACTTAACCAACAGAGTCCCCCAGGTGGCCCTCATCCTTGGCTTTAAACCTACCTGCCGGGGCGCCTGGGTGGCTCAGTCGTTAAGCGTCTGCCTTCGGCTCAGATCATAATCCCAGGGTCCTGGGATCGAGCCCTACATCGGGCTCCCTGCTCCGTGGGAAGCCTGCTTCTCCCTCTCCCACTCCCCCTGCTTGTGTTCCCTCTCTCACTGTGTCTCTCTCTATCAAATAAATAAAATCTTAAAAAAAAAAAACACAAAAAACCCTACCTGCCTGGCTCTGCTCACCAGAGTTCTCTAGAGGAGACAGTCTTATGGCCTGTGTCCTGGCTCCAGCATGCCCCTTGGGGGTCCCACCTTCTTCCCCTGCCTCAAATGGCTCCAGAAAGTCATCGTTTTCTTCATCTCTGGCTCTTTCTTGCGGGGAAGGGAGTTGATGCCTCTTGCAGACTGGTACTCCAAGCATCTGTCCAGCTGACTCACCTCCTAATTGGGTCATCAGAGGATGTACGTGACCACAGACACCAAGTCCCCAAAGAGCAAGGCTCTTTTGTGGGGCTAAGAGATGGCTAGAATGACTGGAGGGCTATAGTGTGTGGCTGAGGTGAGCCTGGACTGACACTGGGGCCTTGTAGGCCATGAGCAGGGTTTGATCAGGATCCCAGGAGTATTATAGGAAACTGCTAAAGGCCCAAAGTTTTGATGACCACCTGCCAGGGATATTATAGAAGACAGTCCTACAATCTCATTTAATATGTGGAATCTGAAAAAAAAATAAATGAGGTCAGAGACACAGAGACAGATTAATGAGACAGAGACAGATTAATGGTTGCCAGGTGGGGATGGGCAAAATGGGTGAAGGGAGTCAAAAGGTACAAATTTCCAGTTATAAAATAATTAAATCATGGAGATGTAATGTATAGCATGGTGACTATTGTTAGTAATACTGTATTGTGTATTTGCAAGTTGCTAAGAGTGGATCTTAAAAGTTCTCATATAAGAAAAAAATTATAACTGTGTGGTGATGAATGTTAACTACGGTGAGGAGTGTTAACTAGACTTACTGTGGTGATCATTTTGCAATATGTACAAATATTGAATCATTATGTCGTGCATCTGAAACTAATACAGTGTTATATGTAAATTATATCTCACTGAAAAGACGACAGACCTCTGGGAAGAACAAGATTTTGCATTATGTTTTTAAATTAACCTGTTAGAATGATTTCTTTTGCTTACAGAAGACGACTTTTCTGAAATTTCCTAATTTCAGAAAAGGAAGCATAGATCTCCATCCTGATTAAACACGTTATGATAATGTCAGTGATTCGGCAGTCTGTGGTTAGTTCTGACAGAGTTGGTGGGCAGAGCAATCTTCCGTAGCTGACAGGGCTCACAACACTGTTAGCTGAACATGGACTGCAGCAAACATTCCTACCATCATGCTGTCCTGTAACACCCAATTAATAGTGCAACAGTTAACAATGAATAGTGCCCAATTAATAACCAGGAAACCTTGGAAGATGACTAAATATTACAGGATAGCTCTTTGCTCTTTTAGTAGACATACTGAGAAACTCAATTTAGAAACTCAATTTTATGATGATAATACAGAATAAGTATTTTTTCATTTAGCTTAAGTTTGTGAAACTGATGTGTAAACAAAGATCATGACCACCCCGGTGCTTGGCATCCTCAGAAGCACTTGTGTGAACAGCTGCTTCCCAGTTTCTCATTAATTAAGTACCATTGACTTTTTTTTTCTTTCTTTTTTTTTTTTAGAATACCTAGTGATTTACAGGTAGGCATGGCCCCCTCTGGAAGACTTTTTAAAAGGCCCTACCATCTACCAAGTGACATCTTTGTTTCAAGGCCTCTACCTCCCTCAGCTTCAAGTTAGGTTTCAAGGTAAGTACCATATTCCAGATGACAGAGTGTTTTAAAGATGTAAATGACCAAAACTCTCCTGAAAATGTTGCCTGATAATAAGTTTATGGGGCTTGCCCCAATCTGTGCATTTGAATATTCCTAGAAAACTCCCTTGCTCCAAAGCAAAAAAATTGATTTTATTGGTGAATTGGTATATTTTCAGGTGGGTAGCGGACCAAAGATGAAAAGAAATTAACCATGACTCAGGTGTTTTATATATATTATCTTGTTTAATCTTTTTTTTTTAAGATTTTATTTATTTATTTATTTGACGAGAGAGACACAGCGAGAGAGGGAACACAAGCAGGGGAGTGGGAGAGGGAGAAGCAGGCTTCCCGCCGAGCAGGGAGCCCGATGCAGGGCCCTGGGATCATGACCTGAGCCGAAGGCAGACGCTTAACGACAGCCACCCAGGCGCCCCTTATTTTGTTTAATCTTTATCAAAAGCCTATATATACAGACAAGTGTAAGGATTTGTGTTAAGCTGCTATAACAAATTCCTAAATTTCCGTGGCTTAACACAGTAGATTATTTTTCCATATAAAAGCAGTCCAGTTTGGTTCCAAGACAATGGTATCAAGGATGGGGGTTCACGAGCTCCATACAGAGATTTGGGGATCCAGACTAGTGGAAGCTCTGCCTTCTATAATATGCTACTCCCAAGTGTGCTTTTTTCCTTTGGATTATTTTATTAACACTGTACGTTTCTATTTACTCAACATCAAGTTATATCCTATTTTCTTTCCTTTCCAGTTTTATTGAGATATAATTGACATATAACATTGTATTAAGGTGTATAACATAAAGATTTGCTATGTGTATATGTGTATGTATTGTGAAATGATCACCACAAGTTTGGTTAACATCCGTCTCCTCACACACAATATTTTTTCTTGTGATGAAAACTTCCAAGATTTGTATATTTTTTTAAGATTTTATTTATTTATTTGACACACACAGAGAGAGAGAGCGCACAAGCAGGGGGAGCAGCAGAGGGAGAAGGAGAAGCAGACTCCCCCTGAACAGGGAGCCCAATTGCGGGGCTTGATCCCAGGACACTGGGTTCATGACCTGAGCTAAAGGCAGACACCTAACTGACTGAGCCACCCAGGCGCCCCTCAAGATTTACTCTTTCAGCAACTTTCAAGTATGCAATAGAATATTGTTAACTGTAGCCACTGTACTATTCATTACATCCCCAGGACTTACTTATCTTATAACCAGAAGTTCGTACCTTTTGACCACCTTCACCCATTTCCCCTAACCTCCACCGCTGCCTCTGACAGCCACCAAACTCTTCTCTGTTTCTAGGAATTTGGCTTTTTTAGATGCCACATATAAGTGAGGCCATACATTGTTTGTTTTTCACTGTCTAACTTATTTCACTTAGCGTAATGGACATTTCATTTAGCGTAATGCCTTCAAGGTCCATCCATGTTGTTGCAAATGATAGGATTTCCTTCTTTTTTTAATAACTGAATAATATGCCATTATATATATATATATTCCACATTTTCTTTATCTGTTTATCTGTCAATGGACACTTAAGCTGTTTCCATGCCTTAGCTATTATAAATGTGGGGTACAGATATCTCTTCAAAATATTGACTTTGTTTCCTTCAGATGTATACCCAGAAGTGGGATTGTGGGATCATAGGGTAGCTCTATTTTTCATTTTTTGAGGGACCTCCGTACAGTTCTCCACAGTGGCTGCACCAGCTTGCATTCCCACCAGCAGTGCGCAAGGGTTCCTTTTTTCCATGTTCCCCCCAACACTTACTATCTCTTGTAATATAGCCATTGTTTTGATAATAGCCATTCTGATAGATGTGAAGTGATATCTCATTGTGGTTTGGAATTGTATTTTGTATTTCTCTGTAGATCAGGAATGTTGAGCATCTCTTTATGTACCTGTTGGCCATTTGTACATCTTCATTGGAAAAATGTTTATGCAGTTCCTCTGCACATTTTTTTAATCAAATTGGGGGGGGTTTGGGGTTTTTTTTGCTATCAAGTTGTATGAGTTCTTTATGTATTTTGGATATTTTATTCTTTTTGATGTGATTGTAAGTGGGATTATTTTCTTAATTTCTCCTTCTGAGAATTTGTTGTTAGTGTATAGAAGTGCAACTGATTTTTGTACACTGATTTTGTATCCTGCAGCTTTACTGAATTCATTTATTAGCTCTGACAGTTTTTTGGTGGTTAGGTTGTTTATATATATCTCTCCATCCCTGCATACAGAGGCAAATAGAGACAGTGTTACTTCTTGCATTCTGATTTGGATGTCTTTTATTTCATTATCTTACTTAATTGCTCTGGGTAGGGTTTCTAGTACTATGTTGAGTAAAAGTGAGAGTGGGCATCCTTGTCTTGTTCCTGATCTAAGAGGAAAAGCTCTCAGCTTTTCACCATTGTGTATGATGAGTACCATTGACTTTGAGGCTTATGTTTAATTACAGCTTTAATCCAAGCCAAATCAAAGTTTTGGAGCTTATAACAGTGCTAGTCCCTACTTTACTGGAGGGGAGTTTGGACTAGATAGCCATTCAGATTCCTTCCCAAGCTAAATGTCGGTGATTTCTGTGTGACAGTGCCCTTAGCTCTGTTTTTGTAGAGTTTGTAAGTGCAAAGGCGCCCCCCTACTCCCCCAAAAAAGTTTTGAGAGCTTATTTTGGGATCTGAACCAGAGAATCCTTGGATCTCAGGTACATGGAGGGCTCCTAGAGGTCACCCACGTGTCAGTCCCCCACAGCATTGCCAGCAGGTGACTACCCACCCTTGACCACCTCCTTGAGCAGGAGGACTCATTCTGTACTGACACTGAGGCTGCCAACTTCCCACTGAACCATGCAGAAGTTTTCTAAAACATATTTTAAGGGCATGGAGTTCCTGCCCTGGGCACAGGTAGTGATGGTCCACAGGGGATCTGGTACTCCGTACCTCATCATGATCGAGTCATGGAATGAGCTGGCATTGAGCACCGGGTTTAGTCAAAGCTCTGTAGGTAAGTGTGCTTCAAGCCTGAAAAAGCCCTCATTGGTCAAAACACCTTGATCTGTAGCATGCATCAGTGTCCCCATTCATGCGTCCATCTAGAACAAAATCCCATTTCTGTGTAGTATTGTTAACCTGGAAAACACAGCTTTCAGAAAGGGGCTGTGGCAAGCTGCACTTACAGACGGGCCTGATCCACATGGCACCGCTGGGATTCTCAGGCCCTCTGAAGCTCTTTTTATTTTTTGCCTGTAAAATGTGGCTTTTACCATGCAAACCTTCGTTGTACATTTGTATTTCTCATTTTACAACCCTGCCTATTGAATGTTTTGTGCTTTCGTTGACATCATAACAAACTTCTGGTTGACACAGTTTGCTTGGAAAATAAAAAAGAATCAGCTCTATTTTTTAAGGGGCTTTGTGATGAGTAAATCATGCCAACTGCATGTTCTCCCATTTTTTGTTGAGGTACTTATAGTTACTCTTGACATTCTAAAGTCAGAATATGCCAATTTCAGATGTTGCTGCTGGTGCAACTTTAAGAAGGAGCAAAGCAGTGATGTTGAATGCAACACAGGCTTCTCCCACAGGATCCGAAAGAGATCACTGAGGAGTACGTAAGATTGGAAATCCTGGCTTGACGAATTAGTTATTTCAATCTGTTCTGGCCCTGAGAAGTGATCAGACACCTTGACAGGTTTATCCTTTGTAGAGCTGGGGGGAAAAGCCTCAAAGGAGAGAGGGGCAGGAAGGTATAGTTCAGAAATGGGGGGGGAAACCTTTTAGTATTTCAGGGATTAAAAATACTAAATCTGTAGATTATCTGCCTCAAATCCTTTCTGGAAAGAAATGGTAGGTAAATAATTCATGTTGCATATTTAAACACATGTAAAATATAGAATAAACGGTCTTGTTGGTAGGACATGCTACGTGAGGGATGCTGCCCTCCCGTTTGTCACTGCGGAATTATACCTGAGCAAACCAGCGCTGATGTTCCTTAAACATATAATTAGGACTGTATGTGCGTTGATTGCTAGATCTGACAAGTGCTGGTACTGTCATTATTTTTTAGAATAATTGTGTGTGTTGTCAAATCTTCTCCAGTTGTGGGTTATTGCAGACATCCCCTTGCTCCCTTGTTCCTAACAGAACTCTTGATTCTGTGCAGGCCTCCACCCTCTCCCTTCCTCCATGGGCCTCTGCCAGGAAGGAGGTGAAGCCCAGTTGGTTTCACTCAATCGCTGTGGTCCATTCCCCGTGCCAGTGATGAGTTTGCGCGTGGGCTCATGACACTGTTCTGGCAGTTGGACATTAGGGGAAGCCTGCTGGAGGGTTTCTGGGAAAGCCTTCCTTGCTTCCAGGAGAAATGTGCAGGATTGTCCCTTCTCCCTCTATAGATTGCCCAGTGTGACCGTGATGCCCACCAGTATGACCACCATCTTTAAACCCTGGGGGGGAGGTCATCTTAGGGAGAGGACAAAGACAGGATGGCAGAGAGACCAGAGATGGAAAGATCCTGGCTTCCTGATGATGCTTTTGGGGTGCTGAATTAACTAGCCTTGGAGCCGCTGTTCCTCACACTATGACTCATAATGTGGAGAATATGGATGAGTCCCTTTGCATTAGTGAGGCTTTCCTGCTACCTGCATCCAAGCCATCTTCGTAGATGAATAAATAATTTAAGATAAAATAAAAAAATAAAACTCAAAAAGAACAAAGGTTATTACAACCGTGACTCATGTATATCATATCTAAGAGTGACATTTAAAATGTGTGATGAGATTTTTCTGCCGAATGCAATTTGTCATGACTGTGTGTTTATTCATCACTGCCTACAGAGGGAGCCCCCATGAAGAGGACTAGTGTCATTTAGTGCTAGTGGCAGGTTCTAGTTAGGATATTGGTTTGACTGTTTTGACAGAAGTGAAATAACAATGATTTTAAAAGGTTGTGAGATTGTTTCTTCTCTCCCAAAGCAGTTTGGGCTGGTAGACGGTCAAGGAAATGGGTAGTCTGCCCCATGAGGTCATCCAGGGTTCTTCTCTGTTATCCACTAGGATGTTGTCTCCATAGGCATCAAGAAAGCTGGCTACCCACCATGCCAGTGTTTCAGAGCATGGGAAATGGTGAAGAAGGAAGTTCAGAATGAGATAGGGCAGACAGCCTCCTTTTGACCCAGAATTGCATATAATACTTCCAATCACAACTCATTGGCCCAAACTTGATCATATGGCAACAACTAGTTGCAAGGGACTCAGGAAAATATCATCTCTAGCTGGGTGGCCGTGTATCCAGCTAAAACCTAGAGGATTCCCTTAGGAAGAAAAAAGAGCAAATAGACTCTGGGAGACAGAAACATCTGCCACACACAATATGTCCTATACAGGGGGAGGCAGCACATAACAAGGAGAGCGTGCTAGGTGCCACACAGATTGTGAAGCAAGGATTTGAGTTACTAGAGCCAGTCTCCCTGAGCAGCCTGGAGCCTTTGCCAGTTCTGACCTGTCCTGGCCTCTCTTCTGGTCAACCAAAGGACTTGAATCAGGTGATGTTTAAACCCTCTCCCAACTCTGACCTTCTCTGGCAGGGTCCTGCAGACCTTCTATTTCTAGAGTGGGGGCAGAGATGAAGGGGAAGCGGGGTGAGTACCTCATACGTGGGTTGTAGGTATTAAAATCATAGGAGAAGTCACTGCTAACCTGTCTGGCACTTAATTAGGAGCCAGGTACTGTGCTAGGTCCCTTACACCTGTTAACTTCACTATCCCTAACACAGCATGTGAGGTGGAGCCTGTGGTTGTTCCCATTTCATAGGTGGGGAAACTGTGGCTCTGTAAGGGTTTAAGAAAGGCTTCAGCCCTAGCCAACTGATCCCTGAGCCCACACGCTTAACTCCGTGTTGTGGGAAGGGCTGGGACATGAGGTGGGATTTGTGGGGTGTGGCCAGATCGTAGCGAACCATGCAAGGAGGGCTAAAGAGCCTGGGGCCTGATGCTACCCTTTATCCAGGGCCAGTTTGGGGGTTGATCTGCAGTGTTGAACAGCCCACCGCCCCGTTACCTCAGGGCCAGGAGATGGCTCCCGTCACCACCTGTCACATCTGCGCCTGACGTTGCCATGGGTTACATCACCTTTCACTACTCCAGGGGAGAAGACCGGCTGTTCTGTTGGAGGAGAGTACCCTGGTGAGAGAGGAGCCCTGGGAGGGTCAGCCGTGGGGCAAAGTGCAGAACGCTCAAGGGGAGAACCACCACACACCCTATAGGCATCCTTTAAGCTGTCGCCCCTGTGAGAGGAACACGGAAGCCTCTGTCCTGCTCCGGTCCTGTATTCCCAAAGGAGGCTGGGGCTGGGAAGACACCGGACCCTGGCCCCAGAAAATGAGGGTCAGTCCAGGAAGTCGGCCTGTCCCTTAAGCTGACACAGATTGGTGGCATGGATCCTGGGATCACACTCCCCCTGCTCCGACCTGGAAGTCAGGGGCTTTGTGCCAAGAGGGGACTCTAGGGAGGGAGTGGGCATCAGTGCATGTACTGTCTGGTGCCCTTGGTGATAGGACTCCTTGGGGTCATCAGGCAGGCTGGCCCGGGCAGGGGGAGTGAGACCCTTGCAGCTCACCTGGCCCTGGGTAGCCAGCTTTCCCCAGGCACAGCAGCCTCACTGCATGTGCAGCTGGTGTGGGGTGCCTGGACTAACCCACCTCCCTTCTGTGGCTCCTGACACTCAAACAGTGCCACAACCCCCGCCCCATTGCCCCCCAACAGTCAATACAGTCTCACTTGGTGCTGTCTCTTTGGTTCCTTCTGTTTTCCTAAAATGCAATTATAAATGCACCAGCTCCAGTCTGCTCTTCAAGACTGAGCTCTAGCTGAGCCTCTTGCAGGAAAGCTATCCTCCCTCTCTGGGCCTAGGTGGATCTCCTCCTCCCACTCCCGCTTCTGCCTCACGGCACTGGTTCCATATGGTGTAATGGTCTTTTTACTCATTGTTCCACTGACCAGACTGTGAGCTTCCTTTCTCTTTTTTTTAACTTTTAATTTCAAACATACACAAAAGCAGAGAGGATCATATAATACATCCTCAAGAATCCATCAATCAGTTGTTAGTTTTGCCAGGAGTTGTCAGCATTTTGCCACTCTTGATTTATTAATTCCTCTTCAACCTTCCCCCCCCCCCAATATTTTAAAGCAATCCCAAGATCTCGTATCATTCTGCCGTATATACTTTTGTACATTTCATCTGTGAGCTTCAAGATGGCGGAACTGTGTCCTGAATCCTGTGTTCTGTGTCCACAGCACTGTGGATGATACCCGACACATATTGGATCTTGAGAAATAAGGTGGTTTTGAATCGACTGATTGACCAGATGAGTGACTTGGTTTCGACCTTTGGAACTGAGCATGCACACTAGCTGGAATTTGAGTAACTGGAATGTGAATAACTGCTAGGAACCCACAGCTTCCTTGGTGTCTGCCCTGCGGCCTGGGGGTTTCTAGGAGGTTCTGAAGTCTGTCCATCATTCCTCAGACTTAAAGGTTGGTTTATTTTTAGCCAAGCATCTTTGATTTTGCAATTAAACTCTACATTGAGGTGACGTTGGATAGAGAGGACTATTAAGATGTAGCTTTTAACTGGGTGTTATGCACAAACAATCGTGGAACACTACATCCAAAACTAATGATGTAATATATGGTGATTAACATAACAATAAAAAATTTAAAAAAAAAAGATGTAGCTTTTACCTTTGCTTGGTTCATATTTAGTTCACAACTATAGCCTTGGGTTTTTTTTTTTAATTATAATAGTGTATTTACTTAGGCCAAAGTGATTAAGGCCCAAAAAATCAAAGTATAGAATACATCTAAAGCATTTTCTTTAATAACATCTTTCTATTCCTGGTAATGGTATTTTAACTACACAAATAAGAGATAATTAAATACACATTTTTCTTTCAAGCAGTTGTGGTCATGTTTAAAACCCTAAATTCTGTACACTTTGAAGGGGACCCTGAGACCAGAGTCATTAGACGTGGCATTTCCCACTCTTATGAGGTAAAAATCAGACCAGCGCTTGGGCTTTGGAAATTTCTGGGGGTAGAATGGTAGTTTATAAAAATGCCTTTGACATGTTCCTTTTTCCTCTTAATTCAGAAACAGTACTTACCATAATATAAAGGGAAGTACCTATCAACTAGTCCTTTTTTCAAAATTATATTCTAAAATATTTCCTTTCACCATTCAAATCTGCTGTAAAATTAAAGTTGTCTGGGTTTTCTGTTTGTTTTGTTTTTTGCTGTTTCATCAGGATTTCAGAGTAATAATTCTGTTTCTGGATTTAAGGTATTTTTACTGTGTGGGTTTAGCACAGGCACTAAGGCAGTGCCCAGTAGACATCTGATGACTACTAGTCACTGTTACATGTTCAGCCTGGAACATAAAACAGTTGTTTCTACAGAGGTATTTATAGGAGTTGGATTCGGTCATGATGCCATATTGAGTCTAGAGCGTCTTTTCCTTGGAAGGTGGTGGGACTTGAGAAATGTCAGAGGACAGGGAGATGTGAGGACCATGCTGAAGTAGGTCATAATCCCAGCATCTCACCCTGCTGCTGTAGCAGTGATTCTTCCCATGCACTTTATTTTCTGGACTGTGAGTGAGCAGGCTCTGGGGTTTCAACTGTGGACCCAGAGGCCTGGCTGTCACTTGGCATTACTTGAACAAATGTGATGGAGTGTCCAGCGGAGCTGTAGTAAACCCCAGGAGCGTTTGCATAGAGCCCGCATGGAAGGAATATGCGGGAAGATGCCTGGAGGGAACTCATGGATTGCATGACTTCTTGAGTGGCTGCACGAGCCTCCTCCCTATGGATGAAAATGAGAGTGGGCCAGAGCTCAGGCCACAGAGACAGAGCCCTTTGGCTGGTAATCCTCATCTTCTTAGGATGGAACCCGAAAGAAACTGACACAGATATTCCAGGCTGGAAAAGCTGTGGTGGTGCCGGGGCACGCCACAGATGAGTCAGCCAAAGGAAGACTCGTCATGCTGGGGGAGTCGGGAATGAGGCTGCAAACGTGGCTGCCTGCCCTGACAGCTGGGGCTGGCGAGTAGAGATGTGGCCAGTGGCCAGGATTTGGAAGAGGAACCACAGCATGGGGAAGAAGCAGTAGCTCGGGGGAAGGGGCAAGTCTTTGTGTCTAGATGATGGTGCAGGGATCTGTATGATTCCTCCAGAGCTGGGCAAACACAGCATATGCCCGCTGCCACTGCTGTGCACCTCCCTGCCTTCCTGCTCTCTCATTCTCTTATTCCCACTCTCATTTAAAGATGGACACCCAGGACTCAGAGAAATGAAGTTAGTTGTCAGAGGGGCACACACAAACTAAGCAGCAGAGCAGGGAATTGGCCCAGATCTGCCGGTCTCTGGAGCCGCCTGTTCGCCACCATGTCAGGGCTCCTCTCCGTCTCTCGCACTGAGGAAGTGTCTCTGCCAAAGGCGTTTTTTCTCTGACCCATGCACCCTAGGTCCCACCATGCGACCAGCACTTGGGTGCTTACACACACACATTGGGGTCCTAGCTCCAGCTGGCAAACACAAATGTCTTCAAATCCATGTGAATTTTAGCTACCATGTTTATTTAGCCATTAAAAAGAAGAATAAAGCATGACCTTCCTTTCCAAGTTTTCTAGGAAAATAGGCTCCAGAAGAAGGTGTGTGTTTTCCCTGGGGTTGAGGTCGCCACCCCCTCCAGGCTGTGTGCTCACCCCCGGGGCCATGATCACACTAGCATAAGTGGAAATAATGAGACTGTGACCACATACCTGGCATTTGGTGTTTGGTGGTGCCAATGGAGGGTCAGAAGGGGGAGGGTGCTGAAATCCTGGGAGTATTAAGGGGAAAAGGGTGGGTGTTCCCAGACTGGAGCTTGTGTCAAATGAAAAGCTGCAAACGTGTAGAGATGTCAGTAACCTAAAAACTAGAAGCAGTCAGGCAGGCACACAATCCCCGCCATCTGGTTAACCCAGCACATCCCCAGTATTTTAAATCTGGAACTAAATATAGCTCCTTTCCGAAAAAGCACTCAGCTTATTAAGGAAAGTAGAAAAGTAGAGTTTTGCATGTGCTTTCTGCAGATGATGGTACGGAGCTCTAGACCCTGGCTTAGGAATTCCTAGTAAAGATGCAAGCCATTTCCTCTTTGTTGTTATCAGTTAGCTTTCGTTTTGTATCAAGCTCCCGAAACTTAGTGGCTTAAAACAGCAACCATTATACTTGCTTGTGATCTGTGGGTTGGCTGCGCATTTCTTTTAAGTCTGGGCTGACTTCCTGGTCCCCATCCGCTGGTGGCGTGGCTGGACTGGAATGGTCTGGGATGGCCTTGCTCCCACGTGTGGTGTTGGGCAGGCTGGTTGAAGAGAGTTTCAGCGGGGGCTGCTTGCTTTGGCTCCATGTGGTCTCTCATCCTCCACCAGCTAGCCCGGGTGTCTCCCCATGGTGGTCTCAGTGTTCCGAAAGCAGCAAAGGAGGACAGGCCCCAGTGCATTAAGTACCTTTAAAGCCTCTGCTTACAGCTCAGTTAACTGTTGTCCCCATTGGCCAAAGTCAATACCTTGTCCAAGCTTAGAGTCCATGTGGGAGGAAACTACACAGGCCATGGATACAGAAAGGCTACAAATCCACCATGCTATAAGCCTAAGGTCTAACTCAGTAAGTAGTGGTTATTTCCACCTAATGCCACTAGAAGGCAACTCTGAACAGTCTTGTGGTTCATCCTCATGTAAAGAGGCAGTGTCAGGTAAAACCATAGGCAGAGTACTTAGTCGTCGTTCTGGTGGCCTCACCTGCCAGTAAGTGTGGTGGAAAATCCCCCAAGAGGCCGGAGGCAAGAAGTAGTTGAAGAGCCAGACCTGGCCCAGCATGGGAAGAAAGATCCTCACCTCCCACACCCAAACGCAGAGCAATCAAGTGGCAGGTCTGGTTTCTGAGGTACTGGAGCAAAAGACACCACTGGGCTTAGAAGTCAGAGGTGGGTGATTTCCCAGGGCCAGCAAGATTGTTTCCCACGCCCAGAGGGAGAGAGGCTGAAGACAGCATTTGAGCTGGAGCTACAGAGGGAGAGGTGAACCTTCAGTACTCACATACCTGGAGAAACCAACAAACAGGTGAAGAAACTCTTCCTGTCTCCCAGGAGGAGGGAAGAAGCAGCAAAGTGAACTGAGAGAAGATGAGGAGGGTATTCCCTCCTCATGCTAGTAACAACCATTGTCTTTTGAATGTCTGTCATATGCTGTATGTAGACTTTAATCTTCACAACGTCCTGAGGTGATTAGCCCCAATTCACAGATGAGGAAACTGAGTCTCAGAGAGGTTAAGGAATTTGGCCTGTGTCACTGAGCTGAGTGCTCTGGCCTAGGTCTGTCTGGCTCTGTAGGGCTGCTCCTCTCTTTCCCCACAGCGCTGCTGATGTGGTCCACAAGAAAGAGCTTCTTCAAGCAGCAAGGGCTGCAGAGCTCTCCTACCAGGAGAGTTCTCAAAGACCCCAAAGGCCATCTCCCAGGCAGGAACGCTGGAAGATGCTCATGTAAAGGAAAAGATGGTGATCTCAGAAATTGGCATGGTGACAAAAGAGTGAGGAAGGTGTCAAGAGAAACCCCAGAATATTTATGGTCGGGAGTTCAGAGATACCCCAAAGGAGACATATCCCCTAGAACCTCCTCCAGACTCCTCTGTGATCCAGTCTCCACCTGCACACCCCACTCACCCTCCCCAAATTAAAAGGGTCACCTTATAAGAAGGTCATTGATAAAGCAGAATAAATTCAATCAGGAATGACCAAGACAAAGAGAGGGTTCTGAAACCCTCAGGCTATTCAGTGAAGAGCTGTCAGCCATCTTCAAGTACCTAAGAAGCTGGCTGGCACGTGCCAAGAGCTAACTGGTTCTGTGTTGACCCACAGCTGGCAGCTAGAGTCAGCATGCACACCTGTTGGGGACACCACAACACGTAAAATGAACTGTAAAGGCACAGAGATCTTGTTTTGTATCTTGTCACTGAGACGTAATAACCTGTACTCTTGAGTTTGGGTTTTCTGCCTGCATATTAGAAATGCATGTGTCTGTCCTGCAGAGTGTGAAAGAGGTTGTGTCAAGGGCCCCACATGGTGGCTGGTTCACATTGTGCTCTGTGGATGGAAACCTAGGGAACACTGATTTTGAGCAGTTAGAAGTTCCTGGTCCCTGGAGAAGCAGAGCAAAGGTAGAAGGCTTCTAAGGGGAGGTGCGAGGGTAGCCGAGCATTGTTATTCTGCCCAAGTGGGGTATGTTTTGAAAACACTGTGGCCAGTGTTCACAGGTGAATGTTGTCGCCTTCCACACACATTCCCTGGGAGCTGGGCCAGGCAGTAGAGGCTGTCTAGGGTGGAGGACAGAAACTGTCCTGGGTGGCCTCGATTGGTTAAGCGTCTGCCTTTGGCTCAGGTCATGATTCCAGGGTCCTGGGTTCGAGCCCCACATTGGGCTCCTTGCTCAGCGGGGAGTCTGCTTCTCCTTCTCCTCCCCGCTCCTGTTTTCTTTCTCTATCTCTGTCTCTCAAATAAATGAATAAAATCTTAAAAAAAAAAGAAAGAAAGAAACTGTGACCCGGATTTTACTTAGGTTGTTTGGTCCCTATGGGGAGGTTTACTGTTGAACCTGCTCAGATGAGCATTACCAAGGATACCCCCAAGGTCAAGGTGGCCCAGAGCCACCCAGGCTTAACACTTTGTATCTGGGATTGGGTTTATCAGCATCAAGGGTTCACCTTCGTTGTTAGCACAGAAAGGACGACCTGCAGTGCCACAGTCAGGCAGACCCACGCTCTGTCTCATACTGTGACCTCAGCTTCCTTGGGGGTTCAATGTAGAAGCCAGTGTTTCTCACCAAGCACAGATTCTGCTGAGCTGCTTTTAGATCTGTGTGTGTCTTTTTAAACACTCTCAACTGGAGTTTATGAGGAATTTGAATTTTGGAAACAATTATTTGGGGTCCCAAATATATTAAGTCCTGGTAGGATCAGCCAGGATAGTATGCTGTATTAGCCAGGATGCTAGAGAGCTTGCGAGGCTAGTGAGTGCCCTCCAGGTCAAGGAGGGGGTGTCCGCAGGAGGAGTTACAGGCCATCTTGGGACACTAGGCACTGGTCCTTGCTTAGGGGTGGTGACTGAAGGGACAGAAGCAGTGATTATTTGAAGGTGTAAATTAGGATCTGTTTGTCAACGGAGATGTTGGTTGCCAATGTACAGGCTCCATTGTGAGGTACAAGTATATTTTTGTTAGTCTTTTAGCAAATGTTCTCTTTTTGTAGACTGTCTGACAAATCCCTTTAAAGGAGTGGTTCTCAAACTCCCTTGCAGGGTCCTTCCTGGGCTTAGGGGCTGGGAAACAAGGGACTCCAGGGCTCTGGATCCTGCTTCATTCCCTACAGATATGCTTTTTTAAAAAAAAAAATAGATGATATAAGATAGAATTCACAAACCATCCAATTCACCCAAAGTGCGCAATTCAATAGCTTTTAAAGATTTATTTATTTATTTGAGAGAGAGAGAGCATGCGTGCATGCATGGACGCACACGCACACACACACGAGGGGGGAAGGGGTAGAGGGAAGGGAGAGAGACTCCCAAGTGGACGCCACACCGAGCTTGCAGCCGAAAGTAGAACTCGATCTCATGACCCTGAGATCATGACCTGAGCCCAAATCAAGAGTCAGGGGCTTACCCGACTGAGCCACCTAGGTGCCCCTCAATAGCTTTTGGTACATGTGTTCACAAAGTTGTGCAACCCCAGCCCTCACCATGTGAGCAAATGAGCTTTTGTCTGATTGTGTCTATTGGGGTTCTGAAGGAGATTGTATTTGAAGGAGGAAAAGATGCTGCCGCTAAAATCAGGTTTGAAATTATTGTTGTCCTCTTACTATAACAGGTTGGACCTTTTCTGAAGAGAGTGTGGTTTTCAAGTTCTGTTTTAAACATCAGAGAGAACAAGGAGAGAAACTTAACTGATGGGTTACACCCTCGAGCAGCCATTCACTTTTCTCACAGAAGGGCCTCATTCAGCATTTTTGAAAGTCGTTTTGCACAGCTCTAACGTGATGAGTGGAAAGGAGAATGGGTAGAGTGGGGCTGCAGGAAGGCGGGTGGACACAGCAGAAATAGGGTCACCAGTCCAGATGGGAGAGGTCTTCAGTTAGCAGATGGGGCCACTGAGTGTAGCGACAAATCCTCTGGCATACTCCAGCCATTCCTAAAGGTGTGACTATGGGACACGTGGCGGTGATTGGCGTTCAGGTTAGTGATTACAGTTTTTAAAAGACCAGAATCATATCAGCAAAATATTCACCAAAAAAGGTTGAAGATTTAGAAGTCGGTTGTCTGAATGGGCTGAGCATGAGCTGGTCCGTCAAGACTTGAGTGTCTGGCACACGGTAAGTTGCTCGATAAAAGCTCCTTACATTTTTCTTTGGAAAGGTCCTGCTGGGAAGTGTTTCATTCTGTGTTGATGTCGGATAAACGAAGCAGTCATGAACTGGTTTCCTCTTATTAATTTGAAGGGCGCATTCTCGGCTGGGCTCATTTGGGGGCAAAGACATAACCTGCTCTTGTTCCGTGACTAGGATTCACGCTTCCCTGCTGGAGGACTGGGCTAATTGGATTATTTTCAGTTGACAAACTTGGTTTTCCACCTCGGAGCACATGTTTATTGCCTCTGTTTTGTTCACAGGACGTGTTCCCGATTGGAGGTGAAGCCATGAGCAGAAAATAGAACAGACAATAATGCTTTTCCGCAGTCGCTTCTTGCTGCTGCTGGCCCTGGCGGGGCTGCTGGCCTTCGTGAGCCTCAGCCTGCAGTTCTGTGAGTATCGCCTGGTGCCGCCGGCTCGTGGGAGGGGAGGGGGCTTCATTCCGAGATAGAGGGCCCTTGTGGGGAGGAAACAAGCAGGCCCCAAAGCCTTTGTTTTTCAAATGAACAATGCAGTTTAAAACAACCGAGTCTTTTTATTATTGGTACTCTTGGTGGATGGTTGTGAGTACAAACCCTAAACCGCTGAGCTTTGTCCTGAGTGTCGTTTTCGGCCATAAGGAACTAGAGTGCTCACCAGGCCTCACAAAATGTTTTTGGCTTCTGCATAGGTTCCTAAACTGCCCAGTTATTCCTGGACTCTTAGATTCCCAAGGGGGAGACACTGAGCGGCCCATTGTGAGCCGGGGTGTTTAGCCTGCTGGTTGGTTCTTTGAGGGTTGGGTGTCTGTTTTCTGTTCAGTGGGCTGTGAGGCTGCAGTTGTTGGAGAGCATAGGGGATTAGGTACCAAACTCAGTTTCCTCTGCAGCAGGGACCATACACGGGGCATCTCATGTGGTGAGGCAAGGGCAGGGCTGATGAAGCCAGTCCATGGATCTCACTGCCCAGCACTTTGTCCTTCACTGGGCGCCTGTGTTCAGGTTCGACCCCAAAGCTGCATACCCCACTGCTCACCCCAAGAGAGGCCATCCTCAAACACAGATCTGGCCCCGGCACCTCCTTGGTTGTAACCCTGCAGGGGTGGCCCATGCTGTCCGGGAGGCTCTCTGTCCTCCAGTGGCCCCTCTCTCACGCCGAATTGCTTGGCGTTCTCTACGCATTTACCCCGTTCTCTGTGCCCAGATCCCGCCAGCCCCTCTGCCTGGAGCACCATCCTCCTCACGCCCCTCCCATCCTTTCCTCCACGTGGTTCACTCAGTCTTTCTCTCCTCTAGGAACCTCCCAGGATTTCCCCCCACCCCCTCAACCGGGTCTGATGCTTCTTTGGTGTATGTACTTCCAGGCTGCCCTAAACCTGTTCCCCTCCTCACACCAGCCATATGGTATTCTAATGTTCAGCTCTTGTGACTCTTCCTCTTACAAGACTGTTCTCTGAGAGCAGGGACCATGTCCTGTTTCCCTCTATACCCCAGGGACTGCACTGCCAACCACACAGTAGGTGTTTCATGACCATTAAACGAATGAATGAATGAATCGACACCTGCTCTGAAAAGCAGGCTGACCCGAATTCCCTCTCCTTCTGGTGCCATATACTCGAAGCTGAGAATGTCTGTCCAATGCTGGGAATTGCGTTTTTGCTGTCACCTGCCTTCCCTCCATCTTACCACCGCACCCTGATGGATGGGAGATACGTGGTCGGCACCCATCACTGCCTAGGATGGCTCTGTGAGGAGGTGGCATTTCTATCGCAGCTTGAGTGATGGGAAGGAGAGCAGGTGGCTCGGCAAGTGAGATGTTCTGAGAGCGCTGAGGAATGTGGGAAAGACTTGGCATTTGGAATAAGTGGTTTGAAGAGAGGAGGCTTTGAGCAAGTTTCCCCTGATACACCTCCAATTTGTGACATACTCCATGTACACGTCTGGTACCCACAACAGGCTGTTTCTAATACTAAAGACAATTAAAAATACTCATTTTATCGTTCCAGAATAGGAAACGAGGTCAAGAGTAGGTGGGCATAGGAAGTTTAAAGATACTCCAGATGGTTAATGAACCATAAAATACGAATCCTTTCCAAAAAATGTGTTAGGACTCTCAGTAGTTTAACTGTTCATAACTTTTCATTAAAAATTTTCCATCCTTTGGCTGGGGAGGTAGGAGGTTACAATCAACCTTGACTTTTTATTCTACGAAGCTGACAGGATCTGAGACGTGAATGTGGGTTACTTGTGTTTGCTGCGTTTCTCTTGCATGAGGTGGTTTCCACGTCACTGAATTGGCCAGTGTGTTTTGCTTATATAACTCTTCTGAAAGTACCTTCTGTTTTAGGAGAGCCAATTTTCAGCCATACTTTTTTTAAGGGAAATTTTGCAGGGTAAATTAGCCTGCCCGGGTTGGAGCTCTTTATTCTTGGATACATTGGAGTTCGGAAAGATATTAAGATATGGATGTTCTTACTGCTCTTCTACTTCTCGGTAAACTATAACTTTGAAACTTACCCATTTCTGTAGATATGGAGTTTAATTGCTTTATTTATTTAATTGCGTTGTGGCTTGCTGGTTATTACGGTATAAGGAACCGCACTAGTTGGTAATACAAAAGCATACCTTTAACTAACATTTGTGTTTTCATTCTTACCCTAAAATATGTGGACTTTTTTTTCATCATTTCTTTTGACTAATTTTTGAATAAATACCAGATTAGCACATATAATTGTTTTAGGTAATATATGTGAGGCAATCAAATATAACTTGGTTTTTCTCAGGCTTTAAGTGAACCAGTATAGTTTTATTTGCTTTCTGCAATGATGATGTATTTTATTTTGTCCTGTTGGCTTTTTCTCATGTTTTGAATATGAGAAAGTTATGACCCGGGTTACAATTTAAAAATCAGGTTGTTTAAATAAGCATTTCTTCCTCTTGGTACAGAAAGTAGGGTCTTTGACCCCAAATGTATTTATTAAGTGCTTATGTGTGTCGCATTTTTCTACAGTGTCGGGGTGGAGGTGGATGGAAAGGATATAAAAAAGGTTAAGATACAGTTCATAGTTTCTCAAAATATGTTTATTTTAAATAGTACTAATGACCTGCTGTAGACTAACAGCCTTTAATGAAAATCATTCATTTTGTCTTTTCAAGTCCTGGATATTTTTGAGTTTGGAAATAGGAAAACTCTGAAATTCCTGATATCCAAATTGCAGAAGGGAACAAGTAAGACATACCTATCTTTAGTTATTCTAGTTAAAATGTGTACCAGTGTAAAAATTACTTCTCAGATTAAGGGAGTGCTTCATTGCAACAGGGCAAAGACCACCAGCATGTAAAGACTTGATTAGTTGTATTTCTGCTTTTTCTGCTCTTTTTTGTAATCGTCCATTTTTCCTCCTTCAGCCCAGCCTGTCCTTAATTCTTATTTTATGCTCATTTCACCGTGTTCCAACGGCCATTCCCAAAACGGCGGTGCGGCGGCAACGCGCAGGCTCTGGAATGACAGCTTTGGGTTTGGATGCTGCTCTGCCACGTGGCAGCCCTGTGCCCTGGGCAAGTCGGACCTCTCAGAGCCTCTGTTTCTTCTTCTGTAAAATGGAATGAGTTGTGGCTGCTGCAGTGTCAGTGTGAGAACAGAGACCTTGTGGGAAACCCCTTGGCTTGTGGAAGCGTAGGCAATGTAAACCTTTTATTTTATTTTTATTTTTATTTTTTAAGATTTTATTTATTTATTTGAGAGAGCGAGAATGAGAGAGAGAGAGCACATGAGAGGGGGGAGGGTCAGAGGGAGAAGCTCTAGGATCATGACCTGAGCCGAAGGCAGTCGCTTAACCCACTGAGCCACCCAGGCGCCCAATGTAAACCTTTTAAACAACAGCACAGAGTCCCATCGCCAGGTACCATGTTCAGAAACCAGGCCTCTCGGGGTCCCAGAGGCTGCCGAGGCTTGGGTTCCTTCAGGTGCTTGTCAGAGAGGAGGCTCCTGAAATATATTCTACTTCTTTTTGTTTTTGATCAGAGCCCATTGGCATGATAGTGGCCAGTCTACGCTGGGCACATGGCACTATATCTGGCGGTGATTTTCCTGGGTAGCGCCCCAGTTGACCAGAGCAGCTTCTGAGGAAAATACCAAAGATGGACTGGATGTTCAGATCCCCAGGTGGAAGAGGGAAGGTTACCCCGCAGCAGTGAAAGCCAGGGTTGTCTTCAGTATCTCAAGAGCCCTTTCTGCAGGGGTCAGACTTGTTCTGTGTGGCCCAGGTGACCATGGGGCCACATTCCAGTGGAGCGTCCTAAAAGTCAGTGGCATGCAGAGGTGGAATGCTTGGGGTGCAAACTCTGGAGCATTGCTCTGTGAAGAGGAGGATACTAGGTAGGTCATCGGGCCTGATTCCATTTAAAGTCTCTTCAGACTCTGAGGTTTTAGGAATTTTATCTTTTCTTGTTGATCCAACGCCATGAGTGTGTACAGCTTTGTCCTTCAGCACATGTTCCTTGAGTTTCCACCGTAGGTTAGGTCCTGGGCTGGGAGCTTAATCCGTCAAGGACCACAGCAGCTATCTGTCCTACTGGGGGAAAATCACGAGCAGACACTTGGAATACAGTGTGTGATGTGCTAGGAGGGTAAGAGGTGATAAATAACATGTAAGGTGACGGCGGGGGCAGGGGGGACAGTGGTGGAGAACACGGCTCTAAGAAAAAGCCAGACTGCCCGGATTGAATTCCTGTCCTGCCACTTACCAGCTAGGTGACCTCAGCCATGTTATTTACCCTCTCCCTGCCTCAGTTTCCTCATCTGTAGAATGGGGATAATGATAGTCCCTATTTCACAGCGTTAGTAAAGGATTTAGTGAGCCCATATTTTAAGACACCGATAACAGTGCCTGACACATAGTGATCACTGTATGTGTGTTTGTTAAATAAAATGAATTAGAGATCATTTATGGCAGGGTGATATGGGAGGATAGAGGACAAGAAGCTAATCCAGTCTGGGAATTCAGGGAAGACTCCCCGGCAGAGGTGACATCTGAGCTTCATCCTTGAGGGGTAAGTAGGAGTTGGCCGTGGAGGAAGGTGGGAGGGGCATTCCTGCAGAAGGAGGTGGGTGTGCAAAGACAGTGAAAGAGAGTAGGACCCAGTTAGTCACCTACGTGTAGCTGTTAAGTTGGACAAACGCTGGGGCCACCTCCATCACTACATTATATCCTGAAGGCTGTGGGGAGCCAGCCGCTGGAAGCAGGCAACAACACCAGGAGATTGATGGCTTGGAAAGACCACAGTCCAGGATTGTGTTTGCCCAGGTGTGGTCTCCTGAGCACCTTGAGCAGGGTGGCTCTGGAAACGTGTAAAGAATGCATGTTCCACAACCAAAAATGAGCACATTTTGTGCCCCTCCCTACAGAATCAGAATTTTGGCAGGCGTGGGACCCTCGAAATCTGCACTTTTGACAAGCTCCCTGGGTAAGTCTAATAAGCACAAATCCTGGGCACTCCCTGTTCGGGGGCTGATGGGAGGGTGAAGCCAGGTGGCAACTCAGGTGGTTTTGCCTTCATGAAAGACTGAGGGGGCACCTTGAAGGTATTGGCCGTGGAAGAAGAAGCAGAGACAAAGCGGCAGGCGAGGGTGTGGGACGTCGAGCTAATTGGGTGGTAGAGTGGGCCAGGGTGAGGGGAGAAGGGGAAGACGCCACGATGACACACAGGAGTCTGGCTCAGGTAGTTCAGTAGATGCCTCATTCAGTCAGGCATTTGTGTCACATGAACGTCTCATCTCCACCTGGGTTAAATATGCCGAAGGCTAAAGAAAATGCCCAGAATGTGGACTGGGAGGGAACCATGTGGGGCTGATGGCTCCCCGGGTCTAGATAAGGCCCAGGCAAGTGGACAAGCTGGGTGTGGAGCGGGACGAGGAGTTGGAGGTGTTGAGGAGGTACCTGAGGGCCAACTGGGTACCGTGTCTTGCCGGAAAGTGGTTTCAGGATCTGAGCCTTAGAGAGACCATGCTGGGGGACTTTGTGTTCACTGTTCCTGAAGCCCTGACCTGGGGAGACCGGGAGCATGCAGAAGCTACTCCAGATTGACAGTTTTGTTTGGCTCAACCAGTGTTTTCACATTTTTACATTTATTTACCAATGTTTTAGAACTTAGGCAATTTCACGTAAACTTCTAGCCCCTCTTTAAAAAAAAAAAAAAAAAAAAAACTGTCCAGCAAGTCAAGACCCATGGTCTCTTGCAGGGACAGTGGCTGGAGCCCGCAGCTGGGTTCTGGCCACCCCCGTCGTGGGGAGTACAAGCTCTTCCGTTCTCCATGGTCTCCACTTGCTGAACCGTGGCACCTTGGGAGTTTGCGCCCTGTGGTACAGGTAGGAGGAAGAGGGGACAGGGCAAAGATGAGATCCGGGCAGACAGAGGAAGGGAGGCCATGAAGGCAGCAGAATGGCAGGTGGGGCCCCAAAGCCGAGGGAAGCAGGTAGGCAGCTGAGGAGCCTCTGCCTAATCAGCTCTGTGTCTGTGTTCAGTGGGCACCCCGGCTGAACCAGCTTAGTGTGTGTGAGTTGTATATATGTGGTGTGTGAGTGGCGGTTGTGCATGTGGTGTGTTTGTGTGGTGTCTGTGAGTGGTAGTGTGTGTATGTGGTGTGTGTGGTGCATGTGAATGGGGCGTGTGTGAGTGGTATGTACGTGGTGCATGTGAGTGGTGTGTATGTGGTGTGTGAGTGTGTGTGAGCAGTGTGTGTGCCCTCTGGGAAGGAGAATAACCAAGTTTTGCTAGAGCAGTGTGTAAATTAAAAGAAAATTGCCTCTGAGAAGGAGAGTGAGGAGCCCCTATAAGGTGCCTGGGTTTTGTCACATTTGCCTTGGTTGTTCAGACCCTGACTTCAGCCTGCTCTTCGTAGTCGCTGTTGGCATTCACGGCTCCCACTCTTTGCAGGCACCCTGAACTCCATGGTAGGTGGTGGCAGGGATTTTGCTGAGGCACAGATTTGGATTATAATAGCTGGGAATGAGCTCCTGGCTGCTGAGCGGGCCTGGCCCTGCCAGCCAGCCAAGGGACTTTGTCACTCCTGCTCTTCATCCTGTGTCTGTTTTATGGAGAAAACCATGTGCCCCGGGAGTGTGTGTGAACTGGGGATTCCTGAAGATTTTAATGTTTCCATGGCAAAGGTTTGGGGCTGCAACCCTTAGAATGCCAAGGGTCTTATATACTATGTACTCTATTTTATCTATTTATTTTTTTGAAAAGATTTATTTCTTTTAGAGAGAGAAACAGTGCACGAGCAGGGGGAGGGGCAGAGGGAGAGAGAATCTCAGCCAGACTCCCTGCTGAGCGCAGAGCCCAACACAATGAGGGGGGCTCCATCTCAGGACCCTGAGATCATGACCTGAGCCGAAACCAAGAGTCAGATGCCCAACCAACTGAGCCACCCAGACGCCCCTATGTACTCTATTTTAAAAGCCACAGTAAGATTCCTCCTGGGATTTTATTTTGGTGAATTGGAGTCAGAAAAAAATGAGGAATTAAATATGAGGGCTTGCATTTTTAACCTAAGAAGTTCATCATTATCACTTAGGTTTTACATTTAGCATTTTTTTTATTTCAATTCTTTTCTTGGAGGTTTATTTTCTGTTTGATTTCTGAGAATTTTAATTTTGCTTTTTCTCTGAGTGCTTCCTGTCCAACTACCCCATAGAGTTAAATAAATATCTGTGGGTGAAAAAACTCTGTAGGTGTCAAAATTAAGTGTGACAAATCAGCTTTCATCATATGTCTTAAGTTTATGTTGTAGTTACATAACAGGGGGAGGGCAGAGTATCATGCCCTTCCATGAGCTAAAAATGACACATTTATGTGTGGGGGTCATTTCTAGTATTCTTCTGGGGGTGGGGAGCACAGTGTTTCTCCTCTCTCCCCCTCTCCCTCCTTCTTTCCTTCCTTCCCAGTTTCTGATCTTAGAGAATTTCTACTAAGAATAATTAAATAAGAGGATAGAAATGTATATTTAAAGATGTTTATTGCAGCATTGCTTACAGGAGGCAAAGGCGGGGAAGGCAGCCAAAGAGTCCAACAGTAAATACTCTTGCAGCCATTATGCTGTGATTACACAGATCCGTCTGTATTCACGTGCAAGGGTGTCCATAATATAGTAACTGAAAATACATACGGTGTTTTATATGGGAATACGTGTGTGTGTGTCAACTCAACAGTTTTCGCAAGAAGGTGATCTCCCGTTTTAGAGAAGAGACTATCGGGGCTAGTTAGTAAAACAAGAGAATGTTAGTAAAAGTAGCCAGTGAACTCAGGGAAGGTACCTCCCTATGCCAAGACTGTGTGGGGAGAGGGACAAAATAGGAGAGAAAGCTGGGGGATGTTTGCATTGGAATAACTGCGGGATGGAGGGGAGCTGAGGACACAGTGGGAAGGAGTTTGTACCAACTGCACTGATGAACTTGGGCCCCAGTCCCTGTTGTCTTGGCAACAGGGCACCTGCTCCAAGCTGGATGACATTTAAAAAAACCAAAAAAACCTGAGAAAGTCCACCTTGACTTGAGGTCAGTGGTAACTGGAGGTGGAGCCCCGTGATCTTGATAGCAGCTCTACCCCGAGGGAAGGGTGGCCGGGTGGTTGGGGGGTCGGGGGGAAGGACCAGGAATGAGGTCTTGAGGGCAGAATCTGAATCCGGAACATGAGGGTGAAGTCAGGCTGCACCCAGAAAGAGCTATGCAACTGTCTCGCTGTCGGCACCCAGCGCCTCACACGGCCCAGCAGAGCCAGGCTGCCCCTGGGTGGGAGGGACAGGAAGTCGACCATGATGCATGGCCCCTCTCTGACCTGTGGGGCTTAGGCTGCAGCATCACCTCATGCCCCTCCCTTGATTTCCTGTGTCATCGAAGGGGCTGGACCCCTCTGCCCGGGGGTGTGCCTCTTGGGGAACCTGGAACCCAGCCAGAGCTCTGCCTCTCCCCAGCCCCAGGTATCCAGCAGAGGGTGGGCTGGCTGGTCAGTCCAGGTACCTGAGGGTGCAGGCCCCTCTCTCAGCACTGTCTCTCAGTGAGGGGGCTTCCCTGAAGCCCGCCCCCACCCCTGGCCATCTCTTCCTTGTCACCCTTTCCACAGAGGGCAGATGACCAGCTGCCTTCCTGGGCGGTTGGTTTGGTGGCCTCAGTGGGGTTTAGGGCTCTCCAAAGGTAGGCCTTTGAGACACCGAAAACTTACTTGTTAGTTAGTTAGTTAGTTATTTGTCAGAAAGAGAGAGAGAGGGAGGGCATAAGCAGGGGGAGCGGCAGGCAGAGGGAGAAGCAGGCTTCCCGCCGAGCAGGGAGCCTGATGTGGGGGCTCCATCCCAGGACCCTGGGATCATGACCTGAGCCGAAGGCAGATGCTTAAGTGACTGAGCCACCCAGGCACCCCTTACTTGTTCCTCTTGAGGGGAGGGGAAACAGTGTCCTTGGGCCTCAGTACCCTCCTCAGAGCAGGGACGGAAGCATAGATTAACCTCTGGCAGGACATCCAGCCACACATATGCACTAAAATGTAGACTGTGGGTTGTTCTGGGTGATAAGATTATGGGTGATTTTCACTTCTTTTTATACCTTAGTGTTGAACAGCTATTTTAGGATGAACAAATGTTTATGTGAGTTGTAAAGCTCCCTTTTCATTTTGAAAAAAGAAAAATCTATCAAGGGTGTCAAAATCAGAAAACTATTTCCAGGCACATTGGGTTGTTAGCCTGAGTCCACAGATGTCAGCATCGTCTTGTGTGGTTTCGGAGTTTCCTGTGAACCCTCAGAAGGCAAATTCAGAAGCTTGTGCATGTAGTCCTTTTTCAGGGTTGAGGAGCAGTAACTTTTATCAGATTCTCAAAGGGGAGGCAGGGGGATTCGGGCTATGAGATGGTTAAGAATGACTGAGGTTCTTTTCACAGTTCTTTCTGGGGGCCTGTCCTTGGATGGCTTTTTGATTTCTAGTTTCTGTCATGATTTGGAGTCCTTGGTGCTTCTGTCATCTAACCCAAAGGACCCTGTTTGGGCCAGGCCAGTTATCAGTTGCCCCAGAGAACAGTGAGATTTCCTGTCCCCTCTGGGAGGCCACAGCTGGGTTCAAGCTCAGGCCACCGTGGGAACCCTGTCCCTGTGCTCTGGCAGTCAGTGGACTTAGGGCTTAGTGGCTGACATCAGAGGGAGGGTCAGGCAAGGAGCAGATAAGAGCTTGGGAACAGCCTAGAGCAAAACCTCTAGCCTGCTGAGTCCCAACCCTGTGAGCCATACCTCCTTGTGGTTTGCTGGCTCCCTAAATGGGACCGGGCTTATTTATCACTGGCACCAAAAGCACTTACTAGATTCTTACCTAACGGTGGTTCACCATGAGGCAACAAGAATGAGGGATGAAGAATAGTTAAGAATAAGGAGAACAGGAAAAGTTGGTACTGTATTGTGGCCCAAAGTAGATAGGTCAGAAAGGATGGATTCAGCTGCTTGATCAATCTTGTCCACGTAGGGGCGCCTGGGTGGCTCAGTCAGTTAAGCGTCTGCCTTCAGCTCAGGTCATGATCCCAGGGTCCTGGGATCGAGGCCCTCATTGGGCTCCCCACTCAACGGGGAGCCTGCTTCTCCCTCTCCCTCTGCCTGCCGCTCCCCCTGCTTGTGCTCACTCTCTCTCTCAGTGTGTCAAATAAATAAAATCTTAAAAAAAAAAAAATTCTTGTCCATGTAAAACCAAGTTTCTCAAAGTATGCAAATGTGGACTTGCCTTCCATCTTGCACCCCTAAGCATGATTTCTACTCCTGCCTGTAAAAGCAAATGGCCAAAGGCAAATAACAGAATGGGTCTCCAGTTGTGGTTCTGGCTTATATTTGAGAATTACACACAGACATTTTTATATTCGGTGCAGGGTAGAGTCACAACGGACCTTTAAGACAACTCGGTGGATTGAGGAGCACTGAGGGAATTGTGAGAACTGCCAGTAGAGCAAATCGTTACTCTTTGGCAGGCCAGCGCAGGAGACAGAACTCGAGAGCCTTTGGATTATTGGGGGATGCTAGAACTAGGGATGTTTTAGCTTATAAGAAGGTGACATCTTGGGGGCGTCTGGCTGGCTCAGTCAGTAGAGCAAGTGACTCTTGATCTCAGGGTCGTGAGTTCGAGCCCCACGCTGGGTGTGGAGCTTACTTTAAAAAAAAAAAAAAAAAGGTGCCATCTTGGGTCAGCTGGATGTATTTAAAGGAGTCAGAAAGGCTGCCAAAATTGGGTGGTTGAGAGGGGAAGGGAGACTGGTTCATTGTGCTTCTGTGAAAGGTGTGGACACAGAGGGTCAGCATCCCTTCCAGATCCCCAGGTGAAGGGAGCACCTTCTAAGAGCCTGGAAGTAGCCAGAATAATCCCCTCAAGGGGACTGGCGAGCAAAGAGCACTTCTTTATCCCTTCCACACGGCAGGCCCCGTGCAGTGCTCCACAGGGGATGTCTCAGGCCATCCACACCACCACTCTGGTAGGGGAAGGGAATGAGGCATAGTGAGGCAGGAGGATTTGCCCAAGGTCATGCAGCCAGGAAGTAACAAGGTCAGGACTCGAACCCACGTTTGTGACTCAGTAGTCCGCAGCCCCATACCACCTCCCTGCATTCAGAACCGTGGACAGCCATGGCAGCAGGGGTGAATGAGGACAGCCCTTAGCGGCCCTGGAAATGACAAGTCCCAAGAGGTGACTACCATCCGCTGGGGAGATGAGCAGCCCACGGCTAGGTGGGGAGGCAGGCCCTGGAGCGAGGAAGGTAAAAGGCAGATGGCAGGGCCACGCCTTTGGCCCCATGAGGGTCTTTGCTGGTGTGGTCAGTGGTGTGACTCAGGCAGCCGAGCCAGTGACGGAGAGGTGAGCCAGCACTTTCGCCCCCTCGTGTTTGCCTTCACCGGGACACCCGAGCGTCCCTGACACCTGATTTTGGATCTGCCAGGGTGTCAGTGTAACAAGAGGAGGAGCTGACAAGTAAACCACATAAACCCAGGGACAGTAGAAAGCAGCCTACAGCCTCGGGTAGGGATGGCAGGAGGCCACCTGACTTCTTATAAAATTGCTTCTTCTACATGGGGAAGCCGTTCTCTCCTGGAAAGGGCCCTTTTTGGCACAGTTGGCTAGACTCGAGTCCCTGTCCCTAGACCAGTCAGTATGGCAAGGGTGGGATCCTAGAGGAGCAGCGTGACAGTCCCCCACCCAGCCACGGGGTTGGCATGGGGGGAAGTGCCACTCCAGAGAAGGCGGGGAGGGGTGGTGATCTGACCCGGGGATTCGAGCCCCCACGATGCTCAGTCAAGTCTGATTTGAGGCGTCTGTGAAGGGCTTGCATACTAGTAGGAGGTTCTTAAGGCTAGAGCTAGTGGAGGAAGGCCAGGTGTGCAGGTAGATGTTTGTTCTCTATCCTGTACCAGGGCCCTGATATGGGGAGGTGAGCTTGGGCTCATGGGCATTGGCTTGGTGCCCTGGAGGAGGGGCTCTAACCTTGTCCGTGTGCGAGTCAAAGTGTCTCCCTGGTAATGAGCTGGCAACAGACACACCTGGCTGTAGGATCACCTGGTGATCCTGTGGATCACTGAGTTTGTCGAGGTAACTGAGGTGGCCTAAGGCCCAAGGCCACACAGGGGCTTATGGCCTAGGGGCCTTTGCTGATAAGTAATGATCTGATCCTGACCCTGGGCCCTTGCCCGTCTTTCCTCTGTCCAGTGAAACACTTCATCAAAAGCGTGGAGCACAGCACCGGGCTCAGAGTAGGCTTCCGGTTCAACAAGCGGTATAGGGGGCCTGCCCTGTGCTGGTTGGACGGGTAGTATAAAGATGAAAAAGACCTAGCCCTGACCCTCCGGATGTTTGGGGTGGCTGGTTGACCAACTGTGGACACCCCTGTTGATGGGTACTGTGCCGTGAGCCAAGATGGCAGCAAGGACCGGGGGTGGGGGGCCAATGGAAGACGGATGTCAGGGTGGGATGAGGGTGGTTAGATACAAAAGGAGGGGTGTGGGGAAGAAACACCGTGTGGCCATGGGGGCAGGTCCAAGCAGTTCAGGACTGTGAGGACTAAGTTGGGGACGAGGAGGTAGGAGGGTGGATCTGGGGGAGACATCTCACCCCTTGGCTTCTGTGCATCAGAACCTCCCCCAAACGTCTAGCATCTGGAGGACCCATCGGAGGGCTCTGTGTGGGCTGGCCCTGCATTCTGGTGACTCAGGAGGGTGCAAACAGCACGGGGTGATCTCAATAACTAGTGGGTGAGGCCGACAGGCCCAGATGTCAGGGAAGCAGCAGATAAAATCTTTCTGGACTGAAGGCCTCTGATTATCACCCAGTCTTTATCTGTGACTTTCAAACCACTGCTTCCTTGGGTTGTGAATGGGTCCTTTGGGCCCAACTACCATGGTTCCTTCTTATTCCATTAGGTCACTTAATAAAAATGCCATAAACGGGGTAGCTTATAAAACAACAGAAATTTATTTTTTTCAGTTCTGGAGACTGAAAGTCCGGGATCAAAGGACCAGCAGATTCAGTGTCTGTGAAGGCCCGCTTCTGAAAAGGCATCTTTTCTCTGTAAACTCAGATGGTGGAGGGGCAGGGAGGGGGTTACTCTTTTTTTTTTAATTTAATTTTATTATATTATGTTAATCACCATACATTACATCATTAGTTTTTGATGTAGTGTTCCATGATTCATCGTTTGTGCATAACACCCAGTGCTCCACGCAGAATGTGCCCTCCTTAATACCCATCACCAGGCTAACCCATCCCCCCACCCCCCTCCCCTCTAGAACCCTCAGTTTGTTTCTCAGAGTCCATAGTCTCTCATGGTTCGTCTCCCCCTCCGATTCCCCCCCCTTCATTTTCCCCTTCCTACTATCTTTTTTTTTTTAACATATAATGTATTATTTGTTTCAGAAGTACAGATCTGTGATTCAACAGTCTTGCACAATTCACAGCGCTCACCATAGCACATACCCTCCCCAATGTCTATCCCCCAGCCACCCCAGCCCTCCCACCCCCCACCACTCCAGCAACCCTCAGTTTGTTTCCTGAGATTAAGAATTGGAGGGGGTTACTCTTTGGGGTCTCATTTATAAGGAGGCTAATCCCATTTGGCCTAATCATCTTCCAAAGGCCTCACCTCCAAAAACCATCACATTGGGGGTTAGGGTTCCAACATGTGAGTTTTAAGGGGACACATTCAGTCTAGAGCAGTTCCCAAGTGGTGGCCCCCATAGGCCTTACCCCATGTGCTTACAGGTACACTAGCAAACCTATGCCCCTATGTCCCTGTGTCACTCACACGCTCATGTGTCCTTAGCTTCACAGGCATGGCCAAGGAGTCAGAATCTGGCACCATTTCATAAAAGAGCAGAGTTAAGGACTCAGGGTTGCCACACAGCCAGAATTGCTGGGTCATTAAGGTGCTGCCTTCAGACATATACTTTTCTCCTTCCCTTACTCTGGCACAAATCCCGCAATAGTAAATTACCTGTAGACACCTGAGCTTGTATGTTACCAGATCCGGCTGTTTCCAGCTGCTGGGAAGAAAGTGACTATAGGGCCAACCAAAGGACTAATTTTGAATTGTTGAAGGACCAATTCTATAGCTCTGTGATGGTTGTTGTAATACAAGTAATACAAGTAATGAATGAAAATATGCTAATAAAAGAAGTATGGCTAGATGTTATAGAAAGATACATATATGTCTGTACATAGAGGAAGTATGTAACACATGCTTACTGTAAATATGTATGTGTGCAGATCTCTAAAACAATATAGACATTTATAGAAAAACAAGTAAAAATACTTCTTCACACCCTATTCCATCCATTCCCCAGAGGAAACCACTGCTGCATTGTGATGGGTGTCCTTATAGACATCTCTCTATGCATTTACATAATAAACAAATGCCTGTATATTCGTACATTTCTGGTTTGTTTTTTCTTATCCAGTAGCTTGATTCATTCACCTCACTTCATTTATCTTTGATTCTTTTCCAGTCTTTTTAACTGTAGCAGAATATTCCCCAATATGGGTGTAACGTTCTGTTCTGTTAATAATGGATACCTAGTCGATTTCCCTTTTTTGTTATTACAAACAGCACTGCAGCAAATCTCCTTGGCCATACATCTTTAGGACTGCAATTGATGTCTGACGAGTAGATTCCAAGATGTAGAGTAATGGGATCAGGGATAAGGCACATATAACATTTAGCTGATACTGCCAAATCCTTCCAAAAGGTTTCTATTTTCACTCTCAACCCGCGGTGTGGAAGTGAGTTTTTACGCCCTTGCCAGCACTGCTTTATTATTAAAACAGGATATTCTAGCCTGATAGGCGAGATCAGAGGCTGTTGTTTTATTTTGCATTTAAGTATGAATAACGTTGAACATCTTTTTGTACGTTCATTGCCATTAATATGCCAATTTTTCTGTAATTGGCCTGCACATATCCCTTACTGATTTTTTAGTTGTAGGAGCTCATATGCATTTTGGATATTAATAATTTGTTACGTACATTGCAAATATTTTCCTTTCGGTGGATTGTTTGTCTTTTACCTTTATTTATAACATCTGTTTGCCAAAGGGAAGTCTTAAGTATTTATTTAGAAAAATCTGTAGAAGGAATTAGGGAATTTAAATGGATTTAGGCTGGTGGTTGGGCCCCGTTTTAGCTATTGTTCAAATGTATGTATGTGTATTCTGGTGATTAATAAACCTTTTAGAAATTAAATGATACTTGGGCACAGCTATTTCTGTGCATTTCCTCAGTTGGTGGATGCTAAAAATAGAACTATCATTGTGTAGAGAGTTCCAGAAAATCTGTGGTGCTGCAAAGAGGTCCCCCATACATGGAAAAGTTGGGGACCATTGACCCAGAAGATGGACTTATATCTGCTTATAAGTAATTGATAAAGTCTATTAGTCAGCACTCATTTGGTTGAAAGTAAGCCCAACTCAAACTAGCTTAAGCAAGAAGGGTTATGTATGATGTATATTACTGGGACATCTAAGAGAGGTTCTGGCTTCAGCCACATCTGAGCCCAGGGTCTCCAAGAATGGATGTCCTCAGGTCTTTCTCTCTCCCTCTCTGATTAGGTCTCTGCATTTGTTGGTCTGCCTTGTCTCTATTCAGCATCATTTTCTTCCACTGCAGACAGAGGTTTCTCCCACTACAGACAGACAGGTAGCTGGAGCAGCCCCAGGTTTCCATTCTTAGAGATCAGTGTTCAAGAGACCCTTTGCTAGTGTGTGCACAGCACCTCTGTCAAGGAGAAGGAGACTAGTTGCCCCATCACTATCCTCATTGACTCAGTCACATGTCCCCCCACCCCCTAGCCTGGGGCAGGGACACTGGGAAGGAGCAGTTCACCCACAGAAAGAGGGGTGCTAGATGGACAGACTGCAGGACCAATGCGTGACATCCAGAAGACTGGTGGGGAGAACCTGGCCAGGAGGCAGAGGAATGAGCTTGACATGGGGCTCCATCCACCACATCCGCCTTGGGTGGCTGCCTCAGTCTCCCTCTTGGCACTAGGCTCTCTCCTCTGTAAAGTGGTCTTGGGAGGGTTAATGAGTGACGCCTGCCATTGGGCTCTTGGGGACCCCAAAGTGCAAAGCAGATGATATCAAATGAGATCTGTCAGCACATCTAGCACTTCATAGGCACTCAAGAGGTGATAGTTTTCCTTTCTGGTATTTACCAGAATTCAAAGGGCATTAGGAATGAGGTAACCAGGCTGCACGAAGTTTTTCCTTTACCACCGGAGCAAGGCCCCTTTCTCCGGGGTGGCCCACCTGCCTTTTGCACAACTAATTATTGGTCAGGAGAAGGTAATGGCATTGAGAAAGAGGCAGGGCACACTGAGGGCTCAAGAAAGTTCTTGAGGAGAAGCTGACCGCTTGCTGGACTGAAGTCCACCTTAGTGCCGAGGGAGAGAAGAGTTACTCGGTGAAAGTCCAGCCGTGCTCTGGGCCCCTGTGGCTGGCCTGGTGCCTCCCATGACTGCACATGTCATGGCCTGCTTTGCTTCCCTTGCAGTCCACCTGACCCCCGTGTCCACCGCTAAGAATGGAGTGAGTAGCAAGAGTCGAAAGAGAGTCATGCCTGAGCCAGTGACAGAGCCCCCCGTGACGGACCCCATTTACGAAGCTCTCTTGTACTGCAACATTCCCAGCGTGGCTGAGCGCAGCATGGAAGGTAGGCCTGCCTGCGCTGCCCAGCGTGGCACCTGGACCCGCACCCCTCTGGGGACTAGTAGTTCTTCAAGTGGCACAGCATGGTAGGAAGGAGCCAGACAGCCTGGGCTCAAATCCTGCAGTCGCCACTAGGCCGTGTCCCTGAATGAGTTCCCAAGTCTTAGCTTCCTCATCGTGAAATGGGCGTAACTAGCAGTCCCTAATCACAGGGCTGCCCAGAGGCTTCGGTAACTGCTCTGAACAGCTCCCGAGAAGCCCTCTGTACATATTCTCCATCATGGTTTTCGGTGAGATACCAGAGATGGAAAGGTAGGCTTGATGGACTCTAGGGTGTCTCCCCCATCTACCCCCCCTTCCAGTAAACTCTCTCGGGGCTTAGGACATCCACAGGATGCGGGATGCTCTGTTGGTATCTTGCGGTAAAAGTGTCGGAAAATAGGATTTCTGTGTTGAGTTTTGCTTTTTTGAAAGTGCATCAAAGAATGATATTTAATATTTTTATCAATTTGTGCCCTGATTTGTTTCATGGAGCTTTATTTTATTTATTATTTTAATTAGGCTCCACACCCAACGTGGGGTTTGAACTCACAACCCTGAGATTAAGAGTCACGTGCTCTATTGACTGAGCCAGCTAGGAGCCCCTGTTTCATGGAGCTTCAAAGCAGAAGTCATTGTTTCTAGCACTTCTGTAGGCCTCCCTCTAGGCTGTGGATGTGAGTGAGGCTACCTGAATCATCGTGCCCCCATTTCACTGGCCTCCAGCCCCCAGCCATACCCCCAGAACCTGTTACTTCTGGGGAGTCTGAGACATAACCAGCCCTGTCTCTGTTCCTCCACCTGCCTTGTGAGCAGCCCCCCTACACCGGCACCCTCCTGCCATGCTCATCCCTCCACTTGTGCGAAGCGGACAGGATCCACACCTCCTGAGTGCTAACCAGGCGATATGCTCCTCTCCCACAGGTCACGCCCCGCATCATTTTAAGCTGGTCTCAGTGCATGTGTTCATTCGACACGGGGACAGGTACCCACTGTATGTCATTCCCAAAACGAAGCGACCAGAAATTGACTGCACTCTGGTGGCTAACAGGTAAATTGCACTTTTTCTACTAGTCATTTTCAAGAATCTGTTCTTTCTGTCCCGATCAAAATGCTGGCTGGAGAATGGCAGAAAAGGGGAATAAACTACGTTTGTTGAGCACGTCCTGTTTGCCAGGAGCCTGATCTTCAAAAACAATCCTGCGTGTTAATTGCCATTTCCCAGTGGAGAAGGAGGAGGCCCAGAGAGGCAAGGACAGCTGTGTGAGGCCACACAGCAGATAAACTGAGATTTGGGTCCAGGCCAGTGTGAGGCCCACTCTCCCCTCCTGTGTTCTGCAGTTTGAGAAAGAGCTGGGACACAGTGCAGTGAGCACAGGGCCAGATGTCCTCAGACCCTGGGGCAGCTCTGCTGTTTGGGGCAGCAGGAAAGTCCCTTAGTCTCTGAGCCTCCCCCTCCCATCTCTGCAGTGGGGATGCTGCTGCTGACCGTTGGGTCAGGAGGAAGTGAAATGATAGAGGAGAACGTGCACCCCCCGCTGCAGAGCCATATACATGTGAGACTTGACTTCCGCCTTTTCATTTTTCACGGGAGTAGGGATAGCACGTTCTTGGTTGAATGCCCTTAGGATGAAAAATAATTCAACAGATTGCATACGGCTCTAAAACGAGAGGCCGAGTTAGCGCTGAAACGACGGGCCGGGCCTCAGCGCTGTGTCAGGGGGCACATAACATCCCTCGCAGGGCTGACCGAATGAGCGGAGGAGACAGAGGGAAGTGCTCAGTGAGGAAGACGTCATGTAGATGGAATGCTTCTGGATGCCAGCCTGCCCCGGGCAGGGCCGGTCTGGGGGAACCATGGGTTGCCTCCCTGCAGCCAGGCCTGTTCCTTCTAGTGGGTGGTGGTGTGAACCCCAGGGAGGGGGTTTCAGGGTGACTCTTTGCGTCTCCAGGCTTCTCACCGTCCAAGATTATATGGAGAAGAGAAAGTGAACCCTTGGATATAAACACATCCTAAAATAGTGCCTGGCTGTAGGCTTTCATGCACTCCTTCCCTACTAGAGGTCACAGAGCTCGCAGCCTGGGTACTTGTGTCCCTTCTATGTTAACAAGCCTAGGTGCATGCCCCAGTGTCCGTCCTGTGGCTTGGAAGAGCCCCTGGGTCGAGGGCCACGCAGACACTGGCTTTCTTCCTCTGGTCTCTAGCCTGTGCCAGCCTTCCTGCTGGGACCTTCTACCCCTGCTCTGCCCACCTCTCGCCGGCCCCCTAGCCCATCAGGCCTTTGCCCCTGCTGTTTAGCTTGCTCGCCCCGTCCCCACGTGACCCACTCCTACAGCTCCTCCCAGGCTCCCCTGAGATGCTGCCTCCTCTGGGCAACCCCTCCTGCTGTGTGAGCATGGCTTCTCCGCTGGTAGCGGGTACTGCCACTGGAAAGGGGGCTTACGGGAAGGGCCTCAGAACAGAGTAATGAGCAGTCCTGAACTGGCCTTAGGATTGGGGCAAGGCTAGAGGCCACTTGCCGGGCTGTGTATTAACCCTGTGGTGTCTGGATCGGGGGATCGTCTGGAGTGTCTGGGATGGCTGGAGGACATGGAGAGGGTGCAGGGAGGGCAGCTCAGCAAAGTGGCTTTGCACCACCGGCATAGACTGTGGGTATCTGCCCTTTGAACTGCCCAGGAATGGATGGGCCAAGAGGTCTCTCAGTTGGCCAAACTCGGGGCAGCCTCAAGGACTCCGTGGGCAATACCATGCTTTAGCCCTGGTGACTCGTGGCTTCTGCTCCCAAATGGGAGAATTTCAGTGGCTCGGCTCAGACCAGGGGTCTGTCTCCAGACCAGTCGGGTCCCTGAGCACCTCGAGGCTCTGGAGTTTACCCTAGCTGTTCCTACAGAAGGTGCCCACTGGGCATGGCTGCCCGCCAGCCTGCAGGGCCTCCCCTGTGCTTTGCAGCGTATCTTCCAGCATGATGGTCTCTGCCCTTCCCACACCACTGGCTGGCTCCTCAAGGGCATTGGGTCTTGCTCCTTTATCACTGGTGCCCAGCTAAAGCCTGGCATAAAATAGTTGTTGGACTAGTTGGTTGCAGAGTGAATTCAGGACCTTAGAATCATGAGTCATAATTGCCCATCCAGCGCCTCATGATAGATTACAGCCTCTGCCGTGGAATCCTCTGAGGCCTTTGTAACCTTTTTGATAGAGGGCAAAACCCTTCACCTTTGTGAGCCTCAGCGCTCTGTCCTGGAATGTGGGGACAGTAGTCCATCCCTGATCACAGCCTTGTGAAGTCTAACTAAGGGGATGGACTGAAGCACTGAGCTGGTCATACTGAGAGGTGGACCACGATGGCATTTCATTTACTGCAGTGGCCTGCAGGCTTGCTGGGCCCGGCCTCCTTCCTCCTCTGCGAGGTCATGGTCATGAGGCCAGGCCAGGTCCCAGGGCCCATCATTCTGTCACAGCCACGGCAGGACCCCCTGACAGGGCCATTTCTGGAGCTCCCATTTGAGAGGCGCAGTTCCTAGGGGGACCAGCTGCTCTTGTCTCCGCCCTCATTTTCTCTGGCCTTGATCTTTTGACGTACTTCTATTTTATTGCACATTCTGTATCTTTAGGAGCTGCTTGAAGTCCTTGGTGGAAAGAGGGAGGAGTATGCATGTTTAATTAATTACTCTCATTTAATCCATCTTTAAAAACATGAAGTTGACTTGTCATTATAAATGCACACTTAGAGTGAGCAGGACTCCCAGCGACGTGACCCCACTTTGGGCTTCTGAGTCCCCTGGGACTGTGGGGTCTGGGTCACCAGCTGCGCCTGCTGCCTTCCCAGGTACTAGCTCAGCTTCAGGAATCATTAATTTTTATGGCCCCTTAAAGGCAGTGGGTCCTAGAATGTGCCCGCTCCTCTAGTCTAGTGAGAGGGCAGATCTGGGCCAGCAGGCAGGTTCGCAGTGAGCTGAGAACGTAGGAGCTGATGTCCGTGCATGTTGGCGGCCCCAATGTTTCCCTTCACGGGGACACGGTCCGTGGCTCTCCCAAGTCTTTGTAGTGGAAGCTGCCTCTTCATGAATGTCCTGTGCCTCATGACAGAGGTGCAATTTTCACTCTCCTAGGACAGTGTTCAGCCAGCAATAAGGTTATTAGCCATAGATACGCAATGTTTATTGGATGCTTTTTTTTTTGCATTCATGAATATGAATGAGATACTCTTTTCTACATCCAAGGAAGAAAAGAATATTCACTTCAGTTAGTATTTATTCAATACATTTTATTTTTAAACACCTGTTATGTGTCAGGTATTGTGACATGTGACTGGCCCATGTACCAGGAGATGGCATGTGGGCAGGCCCCTAAATAAAATGAAGGAGCCCGCCCTGTGCAGATCTGGGGGAACAGTGTTCCAGATAGAGGGAACAGCAAGTGCAAAGGTCCTGGGGCCAGAAGAACCGCACAGGTATGAGAACAGTAAGATCAGTATGTAGCTGGATGGGAGGGGGAAGGAGGAGAGCCGGCTGCTAAAGATTTGTAGAAGAAAGGCTGTTCCTGCCCCCAGGGGGACCACTCCCCTTTGAGAGACAGATCTGGTGGTCAGCACTGATGGTGGTGGCAGCAGTATCAGAGAAGAAGTGGAAGAATTAGAAAAAGTAGAAGTGCAGGTAGTTTGGGAACCATATTTGGGGGCATGAACCATGAGAGGGCAGCCTGACTCAGCCTGGGGCAGAGGGAGAGGTGGGATGGCAGGGTAGGGAAGGCCACCAAGGCAAAGGGACCTAAAGGGTGTGCAGGAACATGTCAGGTGGCAGCTGATGATAAATGGCACCTGGGGCGGTGAAACCTACCTGTGCAAAGGTGGGGGGAGGTGGACAGCTCAGCCACAGGCTGCAGCATGAGTGGAGAGGCGGGGAGGGACTAGGTCATCGGATGCTTCGAATGCCCAGCCAAGGAGTATGGACGCCAGGCATGAAGGTGGCGAAGGAGCTGGGAAGTGGAGGGATGAAATTATGAAGATCTCTGGCTGCCATGATGGGGGGGTGGGATGGATTAGAGGCTGGAGGCGATGTTTACGTTCCTGTGGAGATAGTGATCCAGAAGAAAGATTTCCTGCAGACACTCCCAGCCCAAGTCCTTGACCTACAAGGCCTCCAGTGCTCTCCCTCCTCCCCATGTGCTGCCCTTGCCTTCCCCTGGGGCTCTGCTCTCTCCCTCACTTACTCCGCCTCAGCCACACTGCCCTTAGCTCTCCTTCCCACTGTGTCCTCTCTGCAGACAGCTATTCCCCAGCAGCTTTATGGCCCACGGGCTCTCCCACCTCCTTCAAGCCTTTGCTTAAATGTCACCTTCTCAGTAAGACTGCTCAGAACGCTTCACTTAAAATTACCATGCACTTCGTCCACCCAAGTCTCCCAGGTCCCCCTTCCCCTGCTCTTCTTTAGAAACCAGTCCATGCTTCATAGCATCTGTTACCTTCTAATGTGCAAACATGCACACATACGCACATGTGCGTGCTCGCGTGCGCGCGCGCGCGCGCGCACACACACACACACACACACATTCTAGTGTTCATTGTATGTTGTCTGTTTCCCCAGGCTAGAATGTAAGCTCCCTGAGGGCAGTGTTCAATGCTGCTGGACCCCAAGTGCCTAAGACGGTACTTGGCACGTGGGAGCAGCACAATTAAATATTTGTTCAATGAATAAATGATAGAGCCAAAACTCAGGGAGTGGCAGTGGATTTGGAGAGAAGGCTTGGATCTGAGAGGTCACAAGGTGGGGTTTTTAGGACCTGCTGACAGGTAGGATGGGGGTGAGACAGAGACAGAGGATGATGCCCCGATTTCTGATTGGGTGTCTGGCTGGTGGTGGTTCCCCTGCCCGGAATAGAAAGTGCAGAAGAAGGGAGGAAGGGGAAGGAAGTTTTGAGGACAGGTCTCAGTGCTAAGCATGAGCTGTCATCAGACATTCAAGTGATAATTTCTAGAAGGTAGTATAGGCGTGTAGTGTGGGGCTCTGGCATGTTGTCCTGCTCGGAGTTGGAGGTTCATTTGAGAGTTCATGTGTCAATGGCAGCTGACGCCCTGGGTGTGACTGGTATCACAGAGCCTATGGAGCAAGGGAAGGCTAAAAACAGAGTCCTGGCAAACACCAACCTAGAACATAGCACAGAGAGAAAGGAGGATCCCAGGAGGAGACCATGACTTTGCAAACAGGAGGCGATGTTAGGAGAGCTAAGAAAGGAGAACGTTTTAAGAAAAGATGAGGGGCAATTAATCACCTCAGGTAGTGCACAGAGGTCCAGAAAGCCAAAGACCGAGAAAAATATATTAAGCTGGTCTTTTTAGAATTTTATTTCATTAATAATATAAAGTAAATTCGGTTGCATAAATTGTAAAAATCTATGGTATGAACTCTTTCCAGTTTCCAGCCATGTAAGCTTTTTTGAATTGTGTTTTCTGATAACAGTATCACTGGTATTATATCTCTTCTCTGTTTTAATGTTCTGTGCAAGACTCAGTAATTGCTCCGATTATAGCTAAAACAATAAATTTTCTCATGGGTGTATAGATTAGCCTTGGGGTTCTGTGTCAAGCTCTGTGGCACAGGGAGATATTAAACAATGCATACAAAAATGTAAATACGAATACTGGAAGTGAATAGTTTGAAGCCTTAAGATAGTAGCACCTTTAATTCTTTCAATTTTTAGTAGGAAAACATATTTCCAATGAGGCTGCAATAACATGAGTTTTTCCTGAAGAAAAATTCATCAGGACAAATATAATTTCTGTGCTAGTCAGAGTAAGGCTAGCCTTTTGTAACAAAGAGACTGAAGAATCCATTGCTTCAAATAACCAAGTTGATCTTTGCCTTGTGTGAAGGTCTGAGATGAGTGATCCAGGTCATATGACATGGCTCCACTTGGTCATTTAGGGCCCCAGGTCCCCTTCCAGGTCATGGCTCCCATCATGCCCTGGGGATGTCTACGTGACTGAACCTGGATTGCTGCCATGTCTACCTAGTGGCCAGTGGGAAGGAAAAGAATGTGAAGGGGCACCCCATGATCTGAAAACCTAAACCCAATAGTGGGATACATCCTTCTGTTCCGTCAGTGAATACCATGTGACTCTACCTAACCACTGGGACCTCAGAAACTGGATCTAACCAACTTCCCAAGAAGAGGAGAATAGATTTTTTTTTTTTAAAGATTTTATTTTATTTATTTGAGAGAGAGAGAGAGAGAGAGAGAAGCACAAGAGGGGGTAGGGTCAGAGGGAGAAGCAGACTCCCCGCTGAGCAGGGAGCCCAATGTGGGACTCGATCCCTGGACTCCAGGATCATGACCTGAGCCGAAGGCAGTCGCTTAAGCAACTGAGCCACCCAGGCGCCCTAGTTTTTTTGTTTTGTTTTGTTTTGTTTTTAAGATTTATTTATTTATTTGAGAGAGAGCGAGAAAGTACACGCAAGTGGGGGGAGGGGCAGAGGGAGAGAGAGAATCTCCAGCAGATTACTCACAGAGCATGCAACCCAACATGGGGCTCAATCTCATGACCCTGAGATCATGACCTGAGCCGAAATCAAGGGTCAGATGCTTAACCAAATAAGCCACCCAGGCGCCCCAGAGGAGAACAGATTTTAGTGTACAACTGTTAAGTAGTAAAAACAGATTGTATTCAGGAACTAATGCAGGAGGGGAAAAGAGATCTCAGTGTAGAACTGGGCTCAATTCCAAATACAACATGGGCAGTGGGAATTTATAGCCAAGGAGCAGGGTGGAGGTCAGTGGATGGAAACTGACTAAGAGGAGACCTCAGAGGTGAGTTGATTGCTGAAGGCAGGCAGGGTGAACAGATACCACCTGGGGGATGAGGAAGTTTTGTTGTTTTTTTTATCTAAAAGAGGAATTTGATCAGATATCAAGAGCGGGATATTCTGGCTAACTCAGCTTAGCAGGATTTTTGCTAAAGCCGAGCGATACAAAGATGGACGTAAGTCCAAAGAATATGGAAGTCCAAAGGTTGAGGCCTAGTTGGAAAGAGGGTTCAGAGGAGCCTAATTATAGTTTACTCAAAGAGAGTCTTTATCACAGTTAGCAGTTTCATTCGTATTTCCATTGAATCTGAATATTTTAATAAACCCGTATAGGAACTTGGCATATTCATTGCTACAGATTATGGGAGGCCTGGACTTTCCATAAAGCATCTAAGGATGTGGTACTTCCCAGTCAAATTCATTCACACATGTTTTGGAGTATCTGCCACATGCCCGGTACCCTCTTGGCTACAGGGGTGGGGCCATGGACTCCGCAGGCAGGATCTTGTCATTTAGATCCAGGACAGGCCCAGGGACTCAGGTTACCTGGTCCTTGTCTTGTTAAAAAAGATCCAGCCATTTGCTATCTCTTCTGTAAGTGAAGTTTTTCTTCCATGAATCACCATCTTTCCAAACCAAAAACAAGTTCTCATGTATACAGTTAGATATTAACATATCATTAAGCAGTCAGATGCCCTGAAAAGCTGGGATAGCTCAGCAAACACTTCCAGTAGTGAAATTTCAGTCCTGAAATTGGCAGCAAAACCTTCTCAGATCCTCAAAAATCACCAACCCAAAATAATGGTCTGGAGCAGAACATTTGACTCCTGTTGGTGGATGGCCTTTGTGTATGTGGATTCATAGCGGCAGCTTCATTGTCAGTCTGGAACTCTTATTCCCCAGTTTGCAAATATTTCTGTGTTTTAGCCTCAGGAATAATAACATACCCTCTGTTTTTATGGAAAGACACAGTGCCCTGCAGCAATCCAGGATGATTACACTATACCGTGTCAGGATTAGCATTTTCTAAATTTAGGACATTTTTTTTAAAGATGGGCTCTTTTTTTTTTTTTTTTAAGGAAATATTTTTTATTTTTTTTTAAAGATTTTATTTATTTATTTGAGAGAGAGAGAGAGAGAATGAGAGAGAGCACATGAGAAGGGGGAGGGTCAGAGGGAGAAGCAGACTCCCTGCCAAGCAGGGAGCCCGATGCGGGACCCGATCCCGGGACTCCAGGATCATGACCTGAGCCGAAGGCAGTCGCTTAACCAACTGAGCCACCCAGGCGCCCAAGATGGGCTCTTTTTTAGCTTTACATTTTTGAAAGATAATAAAAGCATTTTAGCAGCCTAAGTTAACTGGGCTTTCAGACAGGAGAGGTCTGCCATTAGAACAATTAATCCCTGCTTCCTTTCATGCTGATTTAGCTTAGCTGGAAACTCGTCTTATCTGTTCACTTCCGTTCAGCTGGAGAATGTATGTACATTCATAGGCCATTTCATTATTCAAAGAAAAGGTGTGTATATTCATAGGTCATCTCATTATTCGGAGAAAATGTGTATATATTTGTAGGGCATTTCATAGTTCAGGGAAATTGTATACTAGCAACCAGAAAGATAAATTAAATCTTGATTTACCCCCATGTACTTCATGGCAGAAATATAAATAATGTCAGGTATTATAAAAAAAAAAAGAGATGTTTTTTAAGCTCTTCGTTACCACCCCACATAAAACAAGATACTTGTATATGCAAAATGCATAGTGAATTGTAGAGAGCTATAGAGATCTTGGTTATCTTAATCAGGTGGTTTTCTTCAAAGGAGATTTCCCAGAGGTCAGTTAGGGATTCCTGAGGTGAAGGCTGAGGTAGGTTTGCTAGGAGGAAGGGGTGGTGCATGGAAAGTCTTGGACGCATGAAAAAACAAGGTGGTTGGGCAGACAGAAGGCGCTGGGTTATGTGGGACCAGAGCCTGGCATTAGACTGGAGAGGGTGGGGAGCCCTGAGCCTCCAAGTGAGGCGGGGCCGGGCACGGACTGGGGAAAGGTGGTAGTGTACAGGAGCGGGACAGCCGGCCTTGCTTTTAAGTTGATCTGGGGCTGTGCAGAAGGCAAGATTAGGCCACAGGTAGGCCAAAGAGGAGCCCATGCCTTACCGACAAAAGCTGCCTGGGCCAGAACCCAGGCAGTGGCCGCAGGGCTGCAGGAGGGAGGGGCAGAGAAGCCCCAGGAGGACCGGCACATCTGCAGGATTGGGCAGCAGATGGCATGCGTGGGAGCAGGGGAGGGAGAAATCAGGGAGGACTCCCAGCCCGGGCCTGTCTGGTGGCAGCCGGTAGACTCCCGAGGAGGGAAACAAGGAGGGGTGCGGGTTGGGGATCTGGGAGGTGGAGGGCAAAGCTGACTCCCACAGTGCCCGGAATGATGGATGCTTCAAGCAGAAGTTGGGGGCCCAGGCTGGCCTCATGGAACGTCAGGGGTCGAGCAGTAATGATACTGGAATTTCAAAGTAATTGAGCCAGGACGCCTGGGTGGCTCATTTAGTTAAGCATCTGCCTTCCCCTCAGGTCATGATGTCAGGGTCCTGGGATCGAGTCCTGCATTGGGCTCCCTGCTCTGTGGAGAGCCTGCTTTTCCCTCTGCCTGCCACTCCCCCTCCTTGTGCGCTCCCTGTCTCTCTCTCTCTCTCTCTCTCTCTCTCTCTGACAAATAAATAAAATCTTTATTTAAAAAAAAAAAAGTGATTGAGCCAAGAGCGCCTGGGTGGCTCAGTCAGTTAAGCATCTGATTCTTGATTTTGGCTCAGGTCATGACCTCAGGGTCCTGAGATCCAGCCCGGTGTCGGGCTCTGCACTCAGCGGGGATCTGCTTCTCTCCTTCTTCCTCTCCCTCTGTCCCTCCTCCTGCTCCTGCGCACTCACTCTCTCTCAAACTAAATAAATAAAACCTTAAAAAAAAAAAATCAAAGTGATGGAGCCAGGACCTGTTATTATGGGTGAGCAGGGCATGACACAGCTGGGATTTTGCTGTGTTTTGGAGCATAGTGACCACTAATTCTCTGTGTCATCTCTTTAGGAAACCGTATCACCCTAAACTGGAAGCTTTCGTTAGTCACATGTCAAAAGGATCCGGAGCCTCTTTCGAAAGCCCCTTACACTCCCTGCCTCTTTACCCCAATCACCCACTGTGTGAGATGGGAGAGCTCACGCAGACAGGTATGTGTGACATCCATCGGCTCACTCCTTCTCCTGCGCTCTCTTCTGTGTGGCATACATTGAAGCAAACACTCCTGGGCAAGGTGCTGTGGGCTCACAGGGATGACTAAGGACGGGCACCTCGGGGAGCTCTGAGTCCACCAAGGTATCTTAAGTAAACATCTGATTTCTAAAAAATTAAAAATAACCCTTTTTCCTAGTGCAAGAGCAGTATATGTCAATGGAAGAGAATTAGGAAAGGCAGTCAAGCAAAAGGAAGAAAAGTTGAACATACCCATAATCCCAATCCACCGAAGAAATTAGTCATCTTAAAAAAAGAAAGAAAGAAACTAGTCATCTTTTTTCGTCAATGTGCATGCACACATGCACACACAGTAGTATCTTACTAAACATACTCTTTAATGGTACATTGTGATAATCTTTCCCTATCAGTATTCTTTAATGGTACATTGTGATAATCTTTCCCTATCAGTATTCATGAACAGCATCATTTCTGGTGTCTCCATATTACCCCACTGTTACTGGGCCATAATTTATGTAACCAATCCCATGTGCTTAGAAACGTCAAAGAAAATGACCTGATCAGTTCTCCTGTGCGAGATCTCAGGAGCAAACACATATGGCAGATCCCCAGTGAGCACAGAGTTTGTTTGGCTGAGTGTGTCCCTCACAGAAGCCCACCTTTCCCTCTGCAGCCCTGTATGTACCATTACACAGCCAGTTCCTGGATGTCAGGGCAGGTTGGCAAGTTAACTGGGGGCTACCTCTGTTAGGAAGAGAAGGAACTGGGAGCCCCCCCAGTAGGTTCTAGCTTCTTCCTACTTCAGTCTGGGACCTCAGAGGACCTTTGCGTGGTCACCAGCCTTTTTGGAAGAATCGAGAGGACCTATCGACCATGTTGTTTCCTCGTCCCACAAGTACCGTGGGACCTCGGCTCTGATGGAAGGAAGGTCTCTGTCCTATGGTTGGCCCTGTGGAGTTTTGCCATGTTTTTGAAGCCATTATTATTGGGGAGAATGATAGTGACAGAGTGGGCAAAGCTGAAGGCTCTGGAAGACTAGCCTTGAATAAGGAGTTTTGTCAAAAGCTTTTGATAATTAGTTCCATGTGCTCAAGGTTTGCCGTGGTTTAAAACAGGAGTTCGCCTCCGACCAGATCAAGCATCCCCTTTTTGTAACAAATATTTTGTGGTGCTCCCTTCACTCTCCTAAAGTGAAATTCAAATATAATTATAACCTTTCTAGATACAAAATTGTAAAGAAAAGCAGTTATATCAGGCACCGTAACCACAATATAAAGGAGAAACAAAAGGAAATGAATTTATTAGATAATGCTATGTGTCTCAGTATAAAAGCCTGAGCACACCCTCACCCCTCACTAGGAAACAGAATGACATAGTTGGTTGTTTACACTTAAATGTAGATTGGCAGACCGAGGGATATTATATTGGGAACTCTAACGCCACATTTTGGGACATGATTTTTTTAACAAGTTCTGACCAAAATAAAATACAGATGTCCCTTAATTTCTCTTGCATTTCTGGAAAAATCAGTGGATGTTAATGGTATGCAAAAATGGTTTTGTATTTATGATACAAAGAAACAGGCTCTAGGCTAAAGTATTTAAACAGGATTTTCACACATGGTAATATCTTGTGATACATTCAAAAGTTATGTGGGTCAGAGAACAGTTCCTTGGGGAGACTGTCTAGCTCCGTGGCCCCCACCCAGTAGGTGTCCAGAATGTTCCTCCCCGTATATTATGACAACTCAACCCCCCAAACCCTCCCTGAGAGCAGAGCCAGGCTTGCTGAGAACCATTGGTTAGACCCTCTGGTTGCAAGTAACCGAAACCAACCCCAGCAGAAGAGGGATATTTATTGTATGGATTCAGGGTGACTCCAGACCCTGAGGGCAGGAATATGACCGGGCCTCCAGAAACTGGAACCAGGAATAAGAAATCTGTCCCAGCCTCTGTGGTTTTGCTCCGTGTCTGTCCAAAGAGGGACAATCCTGGCCACACCTAGAGATGAACTGCAAGTCCAAAATCTTGAGAGAGTAAGAGAGAGAAAATCTGATGGGGTCCTTCAGGGTCAGTGTCCATCAGCCAGCTCGGAGGTCAGAGTGACTGTGCACGGAGCAGGGGGGGCCTGCCCAGCCTCTGGATCCAGGGGCTGTTCCCCGAGAAAAGGTTGGGGGAGCTGTCCCTCACACACTTAGAGACACTCATTCATGCCTACCTTTCTCCTCAGTTGTTCTATTATCTACATCGTTTTCTAAATCAGCATTACTCGAGAAATCATTTTCACGGTACTGTTTGCTCCTGTTCCCTAATTTTCTTTTAATGCTCACTTTTATCTTCTATTTTAAATTTCATTAAAAATGCATGGCTGTTAGAATAACCATTTCTAACTGAAACACTTTTGGCACCCCACAGTAACTATATAAGACCCATCATTAGTGCCTACTCTATTCAAGATGCTTTGGCAGCTGCTGAGTGTAGGTGGGGCGGGGAGTGGCTGGATGAATAGATGCTCCCCGCCTTGTCCTAAAGGAGCATGCAGCTGCCGCGGGATGCTCCGCGATCGCAGCTCAAGTCCTGGAGATCCAGTGGAACGGGAAAAGGAAGGAATTCTTGGTCTGCCCTGGAGGAGGAAGAAGGAAGACTACAGAGCCTGCAGTATTGGAGCCAGGCACTGGATGAGGATTTCTCTAGGCTGGGAAAGGGGAAGGGCATGACCAAGGTCATGAAGATAAGGGCTGTGTTTGGAGAGGCTAAGAGGCCCCAACTGGCTAGAACTTAGTATGTCTGCCTGAAGAGACAGGGAGGAAGTGCTACAAGCAGGGACTAGGAGGGCAAGGTTGGGCCCAGATAGGGGCTGGAGTGCCAGCCACCTCTGCCACTCTTAACAGTGATTGGCTAAGGGCCTCAGTTTCCTCAGCTATAAAATAAAGAAAAAAGGGAATAATAATAACATGCCTACCTTATCGGGGTTTTGTGAGGATGAAAGGAGAAAGGTCTGGCACACGGGAAGCCCTCAACCCTAATAGATGCAGCCTAGGAATGTAAGGCAGGCCCAGAGGTGAACTGGGGCCAGACACAGATTCTTAATGTTTGTCATCATGGTTTGCCTCTTTTTGCAAACCATTCTGGAAATGCCTAAGACCTGTGTCAGCCCAGATCTCTGAGGGAGTTCTGCTGCCAATATTTTTCCTTCAGAAGGGGACGCAGACGTCCTCCGTGATGTTTTCCTGAGCCGTTCCCCCTTCCTGGGCCAGTGCAGTGCCCTCTGTCTCATGCATCGCAGCCTCGAGTTGTCTCAGGTTTTCACACCGTTTGTGCATCTGAATAAGCGACATTGGTCATGAACTGGTCGGTCCTGAGTGTGGTTGACCCTCAGAGAATTCAGATCTGTTACTGAGATTCCATCCCCCTCCATCCTGTTGCCTGGTGGGTGAGCTTGCTTTCATCTTGGATTGTCTTCTGCTTGAAGATAAGGCTTTGCTTTTCTTTCTTTCTTTTTTTTTTCCAAGATAATTTGTTACCGTACTGTGGTAGTTCAAAACTAAAACTTTTTAAGCTTTTAGTTGACAGGTAAATTTAAAATTCTTGTTTTTATCCATGTTCCATTTGCCCCATTTCTGTGCCCCCATCTCCTCAGGTAACCATTGCTGTTGGTTTCTTATGCATCTTTCCAAAGTTTCTTTATGCAAAACACAAACAACTGCAAATACACATTCTTATTTTTCCCTCATTTTTATTTAAAAGGAGTATAATAAATGTACTGTTCTGCACTTGGCTTGTTTTTTCAAATATTCTATCTGGGTGTCTGAGAGATCATTCCATATCTCTGCAGACAGAATGTCCTTGATGAGCCAGTAATGTCCAGGAGGATTAGGCGGAATGTACCTAGAAGGTTGGCGGGGAGCCTTCACTTGGCAGAGTAGGGAGAATGAGGAGGAGAGAACCTCCCACCAGTGAGGGGACTAAGCAGCCAGCAGCACCTTTTTCTCTTTACCTGACTGATTTCCATGGTCCCTCCCTGCACACTAAAGAATGCTGTGTCCCAGGGCAGGAGGGAGAAAGTTCTCCTTAAGCCCACGCCAATTACAGCCTTGACACCTGCCAGGAGGCTCGAGCACTGCCCTCCTCGGCCCACCAGTCACAATGCCCCCTCCCAGGGAAGGGAGGGATTGAGCAGATGGTCCTGGTGCTCCCCTCTTCTGCTCATCCCTTCATGGATAAGCCCAAGGGGCTCCCCTCATGAGTTCCTGCAAACCCATTCTTGTAGCTTCCACACGCTGGGGAATGGTTTTGTTTATTATATTCTCATCGCTGGTCGAAAGCACTGCAGAGTTGGCCACTGACTCGGCCTCCCTTTGCTCCCCCTTTTGCTGAGCTGGTAGTGAGGACGGTTTGTGTCCCTGTGTTTCAGGAGTTGTGCAGCATTTGCAGAATGGCCAGCTGCTGAGGGACATCTATCTAAAGAAACACAAACTCCTGCCGAGTGACTGGTCCACAGACCAGCTTTACTTGGAGACCACTGGGAAAAGCCGGACCCTACAAAGTGGGCTGGCCTTGCTTTATGGCTTTCTCCCCGATTTTGACTGGAAGAAGATTCATTTTAGGCACCAGCCAAGCGCTCTCTTCTGCTCCGGAAACTGCTTTTGCCCCGTGAGAAACCAGTATCTGGAAAAGGAGCAGCGTCGGCAGTACCTCTTACGTTTGAAAAACAGCCAGCTGGAGAGGACCTACGAGGACATGGCCAGGATCGTGGACGTCCCCACCAAGCAGCTTCGAGCTGCCAACCCCATAGACTCCATGCTCTGCCGCTTCTGCCACAACGTCAGCTTCCCGTGCACTAGGAATGGCTGTATTGACATGGAGCACTTCAAGGTGATCAAGACGCATCAGATAGAGGACGAGAGAGAGAGGCGGGAGAAGAAGCTTTATCTGGGCTATGCGCTCCTGGGCGCCCATCCCATCCTCAACCAGACCGTCAGCCGGATGCAGCGCACCGCAGAGGGCAGGAGAGAGGAGGTCTTTGCCCTCTACTCTGCTCACGATGTCACTCTGTCGCCAGTTCTCAGTGCCTTGGGCCTTATGGAAGCCAGATTCCCAAGGTTTGCAGCCAGGTTGATCTTGGAGCTCTGGCAAGACAGAGAAAAGCCCAGTGAGCATTCTGTCCGGATTCTTTATAATGGTGTCGATGTCACATTCCACACCTCTTTTTGCCAGGACCACCGCAAGCATTCTTCCAAGCCTATGTGCCCCCTCGAAAACTTCGTCCGATTTGTCAAAAGGGACATGTTTGTGGCCCTGGGGAGTAGCGGTAGTACTAATTATTATGATGCATGTCACAGGGAGGGATTCTAAAAGGAAGGCAGTGCGGTGCTGATAGAATCTATGCCAATACAGACGGATGGGAAGGGTGCGCTTCTAGTTCTATCCATTGCCAAGGGTGTAAGATTTTTGATTTATAAAGGCTAGAAATCATGTTGGAGCCACGTAGATGGTTGGGTTGAACAGGAAGCACAGGAAGCACACTGTTATAATCGGGTACGTGAGTCACAGCCAGTTCACAGAGAGAGGAAGGTACTTTCATCATAGCCCGACCTTGCTTACGATGCCAGAAGAATATTTCCATACCCAGAGTTGCCAATCCACATGTGTATTATTTCGATCTGACTATATGACGGAACCAGCAAACCTCAGCCAAAATTTTCTTCAAATGGGAACATATTGCCTTGTCCCCGTTCAGCAAAACATTTCCTGAAGTGATTTATCTAAAACAGGGGTTGGCATATTTTTTCTGTACGGGGCCATATAGTAAAGGTTTTAGACTCTGGGGACCCAGAGGCCACATACAGTCATGTGGCATGAAAGCAACCGTAGACAACATGTGAACAAATGAATGTGTGGCTATGTTCTCGGCCCAGGGTTGCTGACCCCCGATCTCAAAAACCCAGGCTCTACTACATTTGCACTTTCAGCACTTTGAGAACCAGTTGAATACAAAGAATTATTCAGTGGTGCCTCCAGGAACTTCTGCGAGAAACACCGATTTTGGTCTGTCGCTGGTGTTATATAACAAAAATTGAGGGGACATAAACATCAAATCAGAATGAATCACAGAAAAATCATTAGGATAATACTTGATGTTCATAATGATTATGGTAGAAGATAGTTTTAAGTATGTTTAAAATTTTTGTCTGCTGTAGTCTATTTGCTGTATAGGCTGAAATTTTTGTATTCCATTTAGTATTTTTGTAGTCCAGGAAAATATTTTCTAAGACCGGTTTTAGATGTGCTCTTATTCGTAGGTAATATTCGATTTACCGTACCTGCTTGGTGGTTAGAAGGAAGCCAGAAGCTGAATTCAGGCACTTTCTTCCAATAAAACTAATTATGGCTCATTCCCTTTGACAAGCCGTAGAATTGGATCAATTTTTTAAACCGTTTTCATCAATTTCAAATGGTAAATTCTAATTGATTTTTAAATACGTTTTTCGAAGAACTTTGTTACTAGATAGTTGAATAATCTTTATAAGATATTTTATATATTAGAAGCAATTGTAATTAAATCTGTGGTTTCTGAACTACAATGGTGCTAGTTCCATGTGAAGAAATGTAAAGTGCAAGTGAGAATCCCCAGTGTTGTTGGCATTCCAAACTTTTCTCTTTGTTTTTGTCTAATGTTGCCTTTGGATACGTCTGTTTCTATAAATAAATTTTTGAAGAATAGTCATACATACAAGTCATGGTTTGTACATACAAGTCACTCTAGTTCTTTTCAAGTAAGTTCCAATATTTTAGACATTTATCTTTTTTCTTTTCTTTTTTTTTTTTTGATGGAAGTAAAAACGTTTAAATTAGAAAACTCCCAGTTATTTGTGGAAAAGGGAGGCCAGGCAGTGCTGGGCCTGGAGGGGCCAGGGCTTGCTGCTCTGACAGCAGCATTTGGGCTCCGGGGGCTGGGGGGACGTGCACAGCTAGTGGCCTTGGACTGGTTTAAAATCTATCTTAATTGCTTCTTTGATTGCTGAAAATCACGTGTTGTCTCTTGAGTATTTAAAGCCTAATCAGTTGTTTTTTGCTCCCACTCACAGTATATCTGATTTAGAACTGCTAAACACAGCTTGAAGACTTAAAACTAAAAGTGGATCAGAAGATATTTTTTAAAAATCAGTTTCAGGGGCACCTGGGTGGCTCAGTCGGTTAAGCATCTGACTCTTGATTTTTGGCTCAGGTCATGATCTCAGGGTTGTGAGATCGAGCCTCGCCATGTCACGCTTAGGCTCTGGGATCAGCAGGGAGTTTGCTTGAGAGTCTCTCCCCCACCCTCTCCCCCTGCCCCTCCCCCCTGCTCTGGTGTGGGGCACTCGCTCTGGCTCTCTCAAATAAATAAATCTTTAAAAAAAATCAGTTTGAAACTGAAATCTGTTTGTAAAGGTAAATATTTTGGATAAGAGCCAACATTAAAAGCATAGCTAAAGCTTTTGCCTCCCAAGACATCAGGTATGCACATAATTAATAAATCTTCCTCAGTATCAAGTTCTGAGACATCTCGCTCCATAAACAAACACTGAGCACTGAGCCGAGAGTAATGCATTTAGTTCTTGGATGTAATGCATTTACTCTGGACAATGGTCTTAATGACTTAGTTCATGGCAGGTGTGGGTGTATACATGTGCACATTCAGCTGTCTTGTTTTTATGATTAAAATTAATACATGCACACTGGAAAACAATCTACACTGAAAACTTCAAAAGTGAAGTTCCCCTCTAGTCTCACCTCCAAAGAGAACACTGTGAGCTGTTTGACAGATATTCTTCCAGAAATTTTCCATGCAGATGTAGAACTATAAGTAATTTGTAAATAGCAATAAGATCACTTTATATATATTGTTCTGTGACTTGCTTCCCTTAAAATATATTTTATTATTTTGTTTCCTTTAACAGTATGTCTTAAACATATTTCTCATTAACTTGCTTCCCCTAACAGTATGTCTTGGAGATATTTCCACATTGAGATAGATGATAGGTAGGTAGCTAGCTAGCTAGCTCTTTTTATAGACAGTGCATGATATTTAACGATATACGTAACACAAGTTTTTAAAATATCATTAAAATGGTACCTGGGGGCGCCTGGGTGGCTCAGTCAGCTAAGCGTCTGCCTTTGGCTCAGGTCCTGATCCTGTCACTGAGCCCTGTGTTGGGCTCTCTGCTCAGCAGGGAGCCTGCTTCTCCCTCTCCCTCTGCCTGCCACTCCCCCTGCTTGTGCTCTGGCGCTCTCGCTCTCTGTCAAATTAAAAAACAAAAAACAAAAAAAACAATGGCACTTGGGTGGTGCAGCCGGTTAAGCATCCGGCTCTTGGTTTTGGCTCAGGTCATGCATGATCTTAGGATCTTGAGATCCAGCCCGGTGTCAGGCTCTGAGCTTAGGGTGGAGTCTGCTTAAGACTCTCTCTCTCTCTCTCTCTCTCTCTCTCTCTCTCTCTCAGCACCTGGGTGGCTCAGTCATTAAGCCTCTGCCTTCGGCTCAGGTCATGATCCCAGAGTCCTGGGATTGAGTCCCACATTGGGCTCCCTGCTCCGTGGGAAGCCTGCTTCTCCCTCTTCCACTCCCCCTGCTTGTGTTCCTGCTCTCACTGTCTCTCTCTGTCAAATAAATAAATAAAATCTTAAAAAAAAAAAGACTCTTTCAAATAAATGAAGCTTTTAAAAAAAATGAACGAGATTGAAACTTAAAACCAAGGTACTAAAATGGGGCCATAGGCTTTTGAGGTACACAGAACAAGCAGAAGCCAGCAGTTGTATGTGTTAATTTTCTGCCCAACTGAGTAGTTAACCCTTTTTTCAATATAGCTACAGATATTTATTAATATACTAGAGTATTCTCCACTTTCATTTATAAACAGAATTGAAGAACTTAATACTGCTATTAAGCCTATTGGAGGGTCTTCGAAACTATAGCAGAATTAGGCTTTGGAAAGAAAAAGTGATTCCTTTCTCTAGGACCCCTAGACTGATACTGGAGAGGCGGGGATGCATGCTTCCATTTCTGTGAATCTTCAGGAAGCCTTCTGAAAAGATTAAGCAGCCCAGCTAGCGTGGGTGTAGCCCAGAGAGAACAGCCAGGGTTTACATTGCAGTTCTGGCTTGGATGGTGGCCAGAGTTCCAGCCTGGGCACCAGTTAGCTCTCATTGCTCAAGGCCACTGAACTAAATGTTGGGCTTGTACCCCTGTATAGTGCCTGCCCTGTGGCCATCTCATGAATAATAATAGCTTCTGCTTAAGAGGAACCAGCTGAATTCCGAGGGTCTGGTCAGGCTTTCCTGGCCCCTGAAGCCCATCTGCCAGCTGAGCCTGGCCTTCACAAGGAGCAGGTGTTCCTGAAGGGTCCGCTGGGCTCCTCCCAGAGCTGCAGAACCCCTCAGCAAGGGGTGGCCTGAGGCCATTGTGGGCTCATGCTTCCCTTGAGGAGCCCCACAAGCATTTCTTTATCAATCAAACAACCCTCTCAAGAAGTTCCTATTACCCCTAATACAAAAGAGGAAAGAGGCTGGATTGGGGGTTGGGGGCAGGGGATGAAGTGACTTTTCCAAAGGAAGAGTCAAAGCCTAGAGTCTAACCCAAGCGTATGTGAACTTTACAGTGTGTGTGCTGTGTAACACACCACGGAAAAGGCTTTTCCTAGACTAATTTAATCCTCCCAATAGCCCTACAATATACCATATTTGCTGGTGAATATCAGTGAGTACTAAAACGTAGTGGGGTTACAACTGTTATAAATTTAAATCTAAATGAACAGGAGACTATTCCAACTGTGCCTCTGACCATCTGTGGTTGCCGTTTTTGTTAAGAAAAAACTATTATATAATGTAAAACTAATCTTGGCTGTGATGCTATATTATACTGAGCCATTAGGGGATAGTGGCAAACATCATTTTTAGCCTTCATTTTAGCCTTCAGCCTGCAGGCTTGTATCTGTAAAGGAGATAGGGTAGTTTGGGGATGTGTTTTAACAGGGAGGATAGCTGTCCCGGTTTGCCTGGGACTGATGAGTTTCCCAGGATGCGGGAATCCCCTTGCTAAAACTGAGCAAGTTCCAGGCACGCTGGGACAAGCTGGTTACCCCAGTGTGACATGAGACGCGTCTTAGGTAGTACCACCATTCCCACTTTCGAGAGACAGCTAAGTCTGATGGAGTGACTCATCTGAGGTCTCCCATAGCTAGCTGGCGTGCAGTGGAGGTGGGACTCCAAGCTACTGTCCATTTAACTTGAAGGACCATGTTCTTAAGCAGGATGTGATGGTGCCTCTCCTAACTATTTAGGACTATTGGGTTACATGCAACAGAAACCTGAGTACAGTGGTTAAGCAAACAAAGCCTTTCATTTTCTCTAGTGGCCCTACCATGTCATCGGGAACCCAGACTGCTGTTTACATCTTACTGGCCAGAACAGGGTCCCTTGGCCCACCTCCATTGCAAAGGAATCTCGAAAAGTGAGTATTTTTGTTGGGCATCTTGCTGTCTCCAATCAGGCACCTCTTAACAAGGAAAAAGAAGGAGTGGATCCTGGGTAGAGGACTCGCAGCAGCTACCACATCCCCCAAAGCCACCACTGGGACTGAAGTGGTGGGTGCTGCCCCACGCAAACCCCTGCTTCAGGACTCTCTCCCCAGTGGCTGGGTGTATGCGCAAGGTGGCGTTGCCTCCTTCCCAGGATGGCCACATCCAATGTCGAGGCAAGGGCAGGGATTGAAAACCCCGGGGAGAAACCTGAAGGGCCATCTCAGCGTCAGTGTTCCCCACAGGGTCAGCTGAGGCCTCCTGACTACATCTCAGCCCACTTGTGCCTCTCCTGCTGCCTTCCCTTCCTCCACAGCATTGGCCCCAAGAACATTCCCCAGTACACTTCCCGCATGCATCCCTGTCTTGAGTCTGCTCCTGGGAACCAACTTGCAGCAGAGGGCAAGCAAATCCTAGGCCTGAGGCCTCTGTGAGTCTGGGCAGAAAAACTAGAGTCAGTTACTTGAAAGGGATAACGTATCTATTGATCACAAATTTCTATAACTGCCTTTGAGGGGTTTATTTTATTGTGGAAGATAAGTTAGCACACAAGAAGCAATAGGAGAAACTTGATCCTGAACAGCCCAAAGCTGATTACAGAAAGCTGTTATACCAAGATTTCCCATTTACTGAACACACACCAGGGGCGGGGCACTGGACTAAGCACTCAACTGACATAGCCTTTATGTCTCACAAGATGTGTTAAGCATTTCTTATCTTCACTGTGTAGGTAAGGAGACTGAGGCTCAGAGGTAGACATCGGCCCAGGATCCCACAGTCAGTAGGAAGCGGCAGATCCAGGGCTGGAACACGGGTCATCCTAGACTACAGAGCTCTTCCAGCTCCCTTGGCACACCTTGTCCTCTGCCCCCTCGTTCCACTACCCTCATACGAGTGAATTAGTGGAACCTGAAACCAGGAGTATAGCTGAGTGGACCCTAGTCCAGGGAATGATCTCTGCTACAGACATTCATGTTTCTAGCGCCTGCCCTTTCTCTTCCCATTTTTTTTTAAAGATTTTATTAATTTACTTATTAGAGAGAGCACAAGCAAGGGGAGGGGCAGACTCCCCGCTGAGCAGGGAGCCCGATGCGAGGCTCCTGGGATCATGACCTGAGCCGAAGGCAGACGCTTAACAACTGAGCCACCCAGGTGCTCCTCTTCCCACTTTTTTCTCATGCCGCATTTCCAAGAAAGTAGGATCACTTTACAGTGGGTTGTATTAGCCTGGGTTCTGCAAGCAGCCTGAGGAAAAAACCTTAAGTGTAGATGTTTAGTAGGGAATGTGGTCCCAAGGAGCAGAAGCGAAGGACAGGGAAGGGGACAAGGGGGGGAGAGGGAAATCTGCAGGGAAGGTGCATACGGAGCTGATATGGTGACTGGTTGCTCTAGCCAGGCCTGCCTGAGAAACATGAGACACATCCGAACGGTTCACCTGGAGGAAGACTGGGGTAGGGGGAACATTTATCCCTGGCTCCCATCCTCTGCTGCCTGCCCCGCACTTCTGGGTTGGACATGCATCAGGGCAGAGGGTTTGTCTGAGAACTCTGGCATCCGAGAAGCCCTGGGGTGGAAAGCAAAAGAATGAGATGCTGTCAGGTCCTGGGTCCAGTCACCACAACGGTGGCCCACAAAGATATGAGGCCAAGAGGATCGGGAGCGGAGCAGGAGATGCGTTTGTTGTGAGGGCGAGCCAGCATTCACTGAGCGCTTCAGTGTCTCAGGCACTGTGCTGTGCTTTAGAAGCAAAACCTTGTTTCAGCCTCATAGCCATTCTGTGGCTTGGAAATCATCCTTATTGTCTCCCATTTTTTAAGATGGAGAGGGAAACCGAGAGGAGAGGTCCCCTGCCAAGGCCTCACAGCAGGGAAGTGGCAGAACTGTGAGTCAAAGCTGCAGACTCCCGAGCCCTTGCTCATAATCACGACACCATCATAGTAAACATTCCTCCCAGGCCCCACGTAAAGTATGTGTGAGGGCTTACATGCTAAATCCATACTCAGTATTCCCCTCTGACATGTGGACTGCACACTTGCAGCAGCAGCACAAATCAAACCATGCCCTCCTTGTTAAAACCCCTTGGTCCTCCTCTCCCTTCTAGATTAAATCCAAGCTCCCGAAAGTGACTCACGAAGCCCTTCATGGTCTGACTCCCACTTACCTCTCCAGCTTTGTTACTTGCAAGGCCGAAGGGGCTGGGCACAGACTGCCATTGTTGATGCATTTTTGCGTACCCGGGGGAGAGGAGACGGGTTAATGTCATCATGTGGGATGCCAAGTTTGCAGAATCTCTGAAGGGGACAGTCCGGTCCTGTCCACAGCCCACCCCTACCCCCAGCAAATCTTTCTCAGGACCTAGCAACCTCCCAGTCTTTCACTTCCTTCTCCTTCCCCATTTGTGTCTGGAGTCGGGTTTCCCAGAAAGGGAAAGAGCTTTGGAACCACACAGACTGAGTTTAAAACCAGTTCCACGTCATTTCCCAGCTGTGAGACCTCAGATGCCCCATCTGTAAACTGCGGACAATACCTCCTCTGAGAGTGTACATAAAGCACCAGGCACATGGGACACCTCTACGATCACTCCTGCCCCTAAGTTACTCTTTCTTTGAACTGCTCTGAGAACCAAACCAGCTGGAGCTAGAATATGTCCCTGCCCATTAAGCCAGGAAGCCCATCTGGAGGCATAACATCATGCTCCAGGCATAACTGGGAGACACACTACCTGGGCTCATGCACTTCCCTTTGGGGGAGAAAAGAACTCGAATCTTCTGAGTCCTGCCTTGGTGCCCAATGCCATATTTGACACCTTATATAAACATCTCAGTCATTCCCAAAGGGAAATTAAGCTCATAGCCCATCCTTTTCCCCACGTTTTCTTCGTTGTCTGTATCTAACCTCCATCTTTGTGCCTT